>NC_041064.1:7694835-8007842 GCF_900634775.1 Gouania willdenowi | reverse complement strand
AAAAATAAATAAAAAATAAATAAATCTATCAACATCTGCAGGTGAGTTGTTCTTATGAGGTTATTTGAAGTCAAGCTGATAAATGACTGTTTTTTTATGCCTCATTCATTTAATTTCCGTCACTGACACCATAAAAACAAAACCATAAATTAGACAACACGTGGCAGGGGAAGAGTCCTCTACTATTTATAGCTTTGAAAGAATGATGCTGAAAATGTATGAAAGGACAGAAACTGGGATCATGTCGGAGCAAGACTCGAGAAAAGGGACAATGCTGGCTTGTCAGAAGTACATTATAGGTTGGAAGAGATGTAATGAATCTGTTGTTGTGACGTAGGGTAACAACTGTTTAGGTAGTGTGAGGTAATCGACTGAAAAACACTGAACGCTCCCTGTGATAATGGAGAGTTTGACCCTTTTATTTGCCACTGAAATACATTTTTTCTTCATATTAACCTCTTATCTTTTATCTACTATATATACTATATATGATATAAAAGTATGTAGTACATTAGGCACAGACAATATCCAATTAATAAGTGACAGGTAATGCCTATATTTATTTAATTTAGGGAAATTTTGTCAATTAATTTGAGGATTGAGCAGGATTTGGGAAAAATTTGGTTTCTTTTAACAATTTCAGAGTAAAAAATAACTTCCATCATGTTATACAAGCATGGGAAAACTGCCAACCCTTGCAAATATTGTAGAGTTTCATTGAATTTGTGATAAATTCAATGACACTTATTTTGAATAAGTGTAAAGTTCTACCTCCAAATAAAACTGTTGAAATATTGTGGGTTTTTTTTTTTTTTTTTTTAATTGTAATCTATTTTTTTTTAATTTTTTGCATAGATGCCAATATTTATGCCAATTTCTGCTTAATTTCAATGAATAATTCCCATGAAAAGTTAAAATGTTTTTTGAATATTGCCAAAATTCTAGAGCTTAAGGTCCCGCGGAAATTTGCCAGATATTTTACGCCCCTGAGATATCCACAACTAAATATTTTGGAAATGTACACCGCTGATAGCAAACATACATCTCGCCGACGTTGGCACGCTGAATGAAGTTGCATCGGCGAGACGTATTATAGCGTTTGCTCATTGGGCAGACATCGTGGAGACATCGGCGTTTGGCCGATGTTTGGACGATGGATTAAAGATGCTCAGCGCGGCCTCTCTACAGCTTATATTAACCTTTATTTACCTCGGATCATTCAATTAGTAAATATATCCATATCCATAGTCCAGTATTTACTTAAATATGATGGAAATATGGCAATATCACAACATCAACAACAACAACAACAAAAACAATATACTACCACTAAATAGCTTATTATGTGTGGACAAAATAAAGAGACACAGTTCATTATCATAAATGCATTTTCAGCAGCACAGCCAAAAGAACCCCAGCACAAAAACAGCTTCATGGAAGTGACATTTTACAGTTTTACAATTTTACAAGTGGTATCACCGATTTTGGGGGAAAAAACACACAAAATGACGCATTTGGAGTAAAATGCCGACACAAGATCTGAGGCCGACATCGGCCATTTTTACTTTCTCCTGCCGGCCGATCTGGATGTTTTAAAGGGCCGGATTTGGCCCATGAGCCTTGAGTTTGACACATGTGGCTTAGAGTATTGAATTCTGTGTACATGTGCAATGAAAAACAATCAATACATATCAAAACATATAGTCTTAGCCTCTGTCAAGGCACCAGCTTCCTTTAGCACCTTCTTCTAACCTGTGTTGTCTAGTGACATCTCTGAGTCCAGAGACCAGACACTTTCACTCACACATATACACACTGGTGCTCACACTCATTACACAGCAGCAGCTAGAGTCTGAGACTCTATTAATCCTATTTCTACTTGTTAATGGGATTATGTCTTTTAATTAAAGGCAAGTGGAGATCAATTAGGACCAGCAAGAGCATGTAACACAGTTTGCTGTCAAGACATGTCATTTTTTTTTTTTTTTACAAGGTGCTCTTTAGCAAGAATATAGTTATACATATTTATATTTGTATAAGACAGTAGAGGGTGAAAGAGATAGAAAATTATGCCTGAAAATATTGGTTGAAATTGTCTTACAAGTTGGATGGAAAGTAAAGAAATAATTTGTTGTACATTATCAGAAGGTTAATATTTGTGTATCCCTAAATAAACTCTGAAACTCAAACTAAAACCCACAAACCCTGAGGGTCAAAGACTTATTGACATATCTGCTGATGCACCATTTTAACTAATTTATTAAGAACAATAAAACGTGTTTTAAGTTGTTGACTAAACAAACAGCACATAATTACAGCAAGTTCATTTTGTCTTATTTTTTGAAATAACATGTTAAGGTGTCATTGATTCAGACAACACCTTTCAGGAAAATTACTTTAAAATTTGCTTTGATCTCCGGATGTGTTTCAACTGCCACTCTTCCTCAGAGGCGTCTGCTCATCGCTTTGATGTGTCCTTTTGAATTATTTCTGGGCGTGACCAACTTGACAGTTCTGTCAGACTGGTGACGGGTGTAGCCAGGACACATCAAAGCAATCAGCAGATGCCTCTGAGGAAGACTGACAGTTGGCAGTCAAAATATGACAGGAGATCAAAGTTAATTTCAATTTAATTGGAGTTTTAAAGAAATACACTGAAGTATTTTGCAAGCAGTGTTTTAAGCACGTTCAACAACACTTTTTACAATGTTGTTAGCACTGAAATTGTATGTATACCTATTTTATTGCTCCATAGATAAGTATGCTGGCTTTAATATGCTAGCCACATTGCACAAGTTAATTTATTTTATCTAAACCAAGTTCCATGAACAAATCTCCAAAGTTCTAGTTGTACCTCCACAACACAAAGAAATCTTTCTAAATTTCCATTTTTTCCTTAGATGATTAAGTTTCAGCCTAGAGATATGAACTCTATCGTGGGTTGAGAAATCCGCCAGCGGAAAAATGTACCCTTTTGTTACATCACATTGCACTCTCAGCTTAAAATAGTCAACTCTTCCCCACTCCTTTCATTGTACTACCCTAACTCCCTCTCCCCCATTCCTTTCCACCTCACCAAGGTGTAACACTGCCCTCTCTTTATATATTCTCCCTTTAATAAAGTTTATCTTACCCTTTGTTAGGGAGAGATGGTGATGTTCACAAATATGCAATAAAATGAATGAATGTATTTATCTAATTGCAATAATAAAGCATGCATAGCTGTCACAAAAAAGGTTGCACTACATGTACTGTTGACCTTCGCCAGCATGTGCAGACAAGATAAAAAAACAATAAATGCACTTTTTCATGCTCTACATCAGAATCATTCCATTAGGGAGGTGAGAATTAACCAACACATTATATTTCTTTGGATAAAATCCACTTAGAGTGATTTAAAAAATTGAAAGTGACACAAGGATAATCTATAACAGAAAAGGGAGGAAATTGAATTACCGTATACTCCTCCTTCAATCACATTTACCAGCTAAGAGCACACGCACATGCACACGCACACTCTCTGACTTTGATGTGGGCTCATGTTTATCACATTATCAGGTTTAACCAAAAACCCAGCCTGGGACACAAACAAACACAAGTGATACACACGTGAACTCTGTTTTTAGATCGCTCTGAGCAAAGTGCTCCAAAAACCCACAGTGCACACATGGTGCAAGGTGTTCTTATCTTAGTGGGACCTCATTTTTTCCATCTTGGAACAAGAAACGGTTTTGTTCCAATTAGTCCCAGCAGGAAAAGCTCCCAGCAGCCACCAGGCCAGCCCTCAGGAAGATTTGACTCTACACACCTTTCACTCCTCCTCCAACAGATTAACATAGAGCTACGCTGCAGGCGGAAGTGGAACGGGAATGTATGCAAGTGAGAAATATCACAAAACAGAGGAAAGCAGTGAAAGAGCAAGAAAATATATGAAGCAGAAACATTGTAACCATTAACTTTCAATACATTATATGATCAGAGGTGAAAGTAATGCACAAAGGTGGACTGGCTCAAAAATTCAGTGTTGGCATTTTGTCCCATTTTTGCCCCTTTTCAAAAAGTTCTACACTTGTTTTCAGATTATAGCTACCTTTTGCCAATAAATACCTCGTATTTCCTATTTTCTGTCAATTTTTGCAAGTTTATTTTGACAGTTTTATCCAAATAAGCTAAGTTTTGCCCAACAAATACCACTTTTTTTTCCTTTTTTTCTACTTTTTGCATCTTCTTGCTCCACATGTTTGCCCTTTTCCACCATTTTTTTGTCACGCTTTGCTCATTAAAGCTACCCTTTGCCATTAAATACCACCTGGTTCCTTTTTATTTGCCCATTTTCTGCCCACTCTTGACTGATTTTGTCCCATTTTAGTCACTTAACACTCCTTTCCTGCCATGTTTTTGCCACTTTTGGATGATTTTTGGCCACCTGTTACCATGTCTGCCTCCTCTCGCTCTTTAAAAAAAATGGAAAAAAAAGAAAAAAAAAGCGGACCTGACCGGCTCACTTCGGGTCGACGGCCCACTGGGACGATGCCCGGTATGCCAGATGGCCAGTCCACCTATGGTAACGGATTACGAGTATTCACGTTACTGCAATTGAGTTGCTTTTATGGGTACCTGTGTTTTTTTGAGTATATTTTTAAATCAGTAATTTAACTTGCACTTATAATATAACCATGGCAACATTTATGACCAAAAATAAACATGGGGGGGGTGAAAGTAACTAATAACTTTTACTTTGAGTACTATTTAATTCAGCTACTTTTTACTTATACTTGAGTATCTTATGTATGACTTACCTGTACTTGTACTTATGTACAATTTCAATCAAGTAACACTTCAACTTGAGTAGTATATATCAGTACTATTTAGACATTTGCATATGACGGCTCATTGGTAAACAAGGACTTTAACTTTCTGCTTTATGTGTAACCATAAAGTTCAAATTAATGGATGCTTTCCCATTAGTTACCACGGCAACAGGATTTTTTATACAGGGAATCGTATTGCATGAACATTTTGCTCGTATAAATACAATTCAACCTTGCCACAATTACTTTCATCTGTCAGATGGACAAGCGATGGATTAATTGGACACATTTAATCTAAACTTGGCAGGAGACTCCGCAGCTCTTAATGTATTGCTTTTTTTATTTATTTTTTTAACAAGGAAACAGTTTGTGTTCATCACATTCCACTGTGAATTGTTTGATATAATCCACCATAACATTTTTACTGCCACTACGAGGTGAGTGCTCGGCTGAAAAGAAACAAAATGATGATAGTGGAAGATGATGGCCAATCAGAGACAACCATAGTCCCTGATCGGCCTTTTCTTCTACTCCTTTATCTTTTTTTTAATCAGCATTTCTCTAATTAATTTCCTCGAAAAGGTTAAAAATGTCACCACGGCTTTTATGTATGTTTAAAGTTTGGTTTCTGTTAACTAACAGTAATAAACTAAATAACAAAAAAAGGTTTTTCCCAGCACATCGTTTTGCTCAAACCCACATAGATCAAACTCAAAGCCCCATCCAGTCCAGTCCGGCCCAGAGGGTAAAGTAAAAATGCCTGAGAAAACATGAATCATTGTGTAAATGACCAAATTATTTAGTTGTGGATATCTCAGTAGGGTTGCAAAGCGGTGTAAAATATCTGGCAAATTTTCACGGGAACTGAAGCTCAGGAATTTTGACAATATTAAAATAGAAACTTTTCATGGGAATTATTTATTGAAATTAACTGTATAATTGTCATGACAATGAAAGGTCTCAACAACAAGAAAGGGAGACAAGGCCATGGCAAACATATCAATAAATCTGTATTATTTAATGAGGCAAAATCAAACATTCAAGTTAATAAAACAAATAAAGGAAGTTGGTCTGGATTAGACCAAATTAACTTCAATTACATCAATCTAAACCAAATTAGGCCAAATTAAGCTGAATTGGACCAAATTACATATTTACATTATGGAGTGTTTATATCAGCAGGACAGTCAGTAGTGTAAAAGTGCTACGGTGAAGATCATTTGAGTGTTGTAAGGTGTAAACAAAGCTAAAATCTAATCTAAGTTAACCCAACATATCTAAGTCAAACCAAGGTGTAGTTTGACATAAATATTTGTATCCATGCTAAATAATACACTTTTCATGGGAATTATTCATTGAAAATAAGCAGAAATTGGCATAAATATTGCAAAATCTATGCAAAAATAATACACAAAAAAACCCATAACATTTCAACAGTTATTTGGAAGTACAACTTTACAATTATTCAAGTGGATTTTTATTTAATTTGTCACAAACTCAATGAAACAAACAATATTTGCAGGGGTTGGAAGTTTTTCCACACTTTTACAACATGATGGAAGTTATTTTTTAGTCTTGAGTTGTTGGAACAAACCTAGTTTTTTCCCAAATCCTGCTCAAATCCTCAAATTATTTGACAAAATTTCCCCAAATTGAAATAATATTGTCACTACCTGACACCTATTGTTTGGGTATTGTCGGTGCCTTATATACTACATATACTTTTATATCATTTATACATGGAAACTTGTCCGTATTTGGTCCCCTGAAATAAAATGAGTTATCATTTAGAAATAATTATCTTACAAATAACCACACAACAATGATTTAGAACATCCTTACTACACATTCCACTTCTTCTTCTTCTTCAGATTAAGTCAACAAAACAATTACTAAAGCATGATGATGTAAAAACACAAACAAACATCAGTGCAAGGACATTTGAAGGATGCAAGAGAAATGATGTTTTCCTCTTCTCGTTCATTTAAAACCCCCGCATTTCAAGATTAACCTCCGAGTTGAGACCAACTCATCCCCCTACGCTAACTTGCTTTATCTTTTCCTCCCGCTCCCCCATCTGTCTTAATCTCATTAGAGAAGTCAATGGCCAACCTGCTTCGTCTCCCCTGATAAACAAGACTATTACCCCACAGTGACCCCCCAGCACTGTTTACATTGTTAACAGCAGGCAGGACCCCAAACTCACTCTAATTTCCGATGTTATAGGCCTCATTTATTTGATTGCTGTATGTGTGTGTGTGTGTGTGTGTGTGTGTGTGTGTGTGGCCGCACTGTTTGTCCAGTTGGGCTACATTATGGTGTGTATGAGAAGGGAATGGGTAGAAGATTAAGGTTTGGCTGCATATTGGCCTGATGCTGGGTTGTGGGATCTTATGCGTCAAAGCCGAGCGATTAAATAAATATGTTTACGTTATGCACATTTTTCTCACAGTCAACCTTGACTTTCTGCGTTTGGTTGTTCTACCAGTGCATGCAAGTGTTGTCACAAGTATTTATTTTATTTTATTTCATTTTTTTATTTATTCATTATTTATTTAATTAATTAATTTACACTTATTTCAAACCACAGTCCAAAAACATATAGTTAAACAAATGCATTAAATAAAGTGTGGACTTTCAATGTTAAACACTTTATTGTGTTCACCAAATATTTCCAATGGCCTTGTGTGGTAGAATGACTATTTTTGATTGCAATATCAAATATAACGAATAGTAACACATGAAACACACACAACGCATCGCTTAAAATGTAATTTATCAAATAAAATAAAACTCATGAAAAAAAGAAAAATAATAAAAGGGATGATCCTCTATTCAACCAGTAATAAAACATTGAACAAAGCCAGTCTTTAAAGTGATGGTCATCTGCCTTGAAGACAAACTGAATACAGACCATAATTAAAGATTCAATCAAAACATAAAGTGTTGCAGAGTTAATTTTGTAGACTAACATTTTTTTTAAATATTCAGTTCAACTTTATTTGTATAGTGCAATTTACAACAAAGTCATCTCAATGCATTTTTCAAAATATAAAATTAATAATAAGAAAGAAAAAACCCAACAAGATCCACATGAACAAGCATTTAGCGACAGTGGGAAGAAACAACTCCCTTTTAACAGGACGAAATCTCCAGCAGAACCAGGTTCAGAGGTGGCAGCCATCTGCGTCGACTGGTTGGGGTTAGTGGACAGAAGGAGGAACAGAACAGGATAGAGACATAGAACATCAGAGTGTCCCAGACTACAACAGATGTTGATGAAAACTATCTCAAAATATATTCATATTTTCTTCACGAGTGACGTGGCTGGAGGCAAAAACTTAATCTTAATCTTATTATTATTATTATTATTATTATTATTATTATTATTATTATTATTATTATTATTATTATTATTATTATTATCTTATCTTGTTATTGTTATCTTATTAGTCTAACTACTGTTTATATTATGTTTATATATTTTTTTCTAGTTAATTGTCATTATTTAATGTTTACATTATTAGAGAGAGCACAGTTCACCAAGTCGAATTCCTCGTGTGTATAACATACATTACATGTCCAATAAAGTTGATTCTATTCTATTCTATTCTATTCTATTCTATTCTATTCTATTCTATTGTTGTGTGTTTGGGTGCCAATAGCAGGAATAACGTTAGTGGATGTAAATTAACCTCATGTGTTGGCTGATCAGGGAACTGCAATTCAGGCATTATTAAGTTAATTTTTTAAATCATTAAAATAACATTATTTTGAAATGTTTATTCACAGATCAATACATACAAAGACATAAAAGTTTCATCACTGGTTTCCATTATTTAGCAGATTTGAAGGAATGAATTATTTTATTTTGGTTAATATTGTACATTGATACAATTTAAATACATTTTTTATTGAAAAATAAACAAAAAATGGAATAAGCTAGAAGCAAAAGCTTTTTTCTTAGTTTATCCTTTTAATTATATATTAAATCTGCTGTTAAATGCGTTCTCAGTCGTTGTATGAACTCTGACACCTCCTGTGATGAGGTAAAAATGATGAATATGAATGAATAATAGAATGTTTTACGTCTGTGTAGTCAGAGAAAGGTATTCCTGTCCTCCTCGTGCCATCTATTAATAAAACATGCTTAACAAAATGGTTCTGATTGAAATTGCTTGATAAAAGTACATAAAAGTGAAACTGGTGTTTAAGAATTTCACTAAACTAGAGCTAAGGGAAAGTAAAACAAAGCGGGGTTAGAGGGAAAATGGCTCTTTGTGACTTTCCATGAACTACATGGTTTTAGCGCGGCTCCCCTGAGCTGCTGCCTTTAGCTACGCCTTTAGCTTCTTAAAGTCACTCACAGCTGGAGAAATTAATACAGATTAGACCTTTTTTAAATTACCACTCCACCTGTATTGGCTCAGGAGCAGAGAGAGCACTAAAGGTCACGGAGCGTATGGATGTGTTGGAAGTGGAGAAGGAAGCTCATTAGCTCATACTTCCATAATGACATGTGGCTGTCTATCCCTATGGATCCCTACACAGCTCAGGGTAGCACATGTAATCCTCACAGCTGAACAGTGACTCATCACACATGCATGTGCGCACGCACACACACACACACACACACACACACGCACACACACACACACACACACACACACACACACACACACACACACACACACACACACACACACACACACACACACACACACACACACACACACACACACACACACACTTTGGTTTTTAACGGTACAGGGAGCTTTCACGAGTATTTCGTGACTACAGTGTTCCCCCAACTTTTGCTGTTTGTATTGCAAGGTAAGAAAAATGAATACATAAATAAAAGCGCACATGTTGTGTTTTAATATTTTGTCAACAAAAACGACTTAAAGGGTTCTTAACTGTGGTGCGCCGATTGTAAAGTTGTGCATACTAAAATAAACAGCAACTTTTTGCAACATTTATCAATTTTTTTTTTTATGTTAATGTTGCCCAGATTTACAGCAATATTTGTGAATTTCTGATATTTACCGGTACGTTTCTCGTAAATGTTAAATATAAATATAAATGTTAAATATTGAATCTAAATCTAAATGTTAACAGTTAAATTTAAATGTCAAAGGTAAAACTAAATATTTAGCTAATGTGAAAATTCACAGAAAGTATCAAAATCAAATCTCACATTTAGAAATAACATATAAATATAAATTTAGATTTAGCATTTAGATTTAGATTTAAAATCTTGATTTGACTTTGGCATTGTATTTTTGACGAGAAAAGCAAATATCACAAATTTCACAAACATGGCTGTAAATCTCGTCAAAAGAAACAAAACAAAATAACATGTCTTTTGAATCACAGTTTGTTGCTCTACCTCCTGCCGTACAGTACGGGTCAGCTCATGCTAATGAAACTCTTTCTAATGTTATTCTGCCATAGGTTTCCGCCCAGACCTTTCTGTATTTATTTAAATATCCACACTGCATGTCTTTAAATAAGTCCCTTCCATCTGGGGTTATGTGCTTTTTTTCACTCTTTGGTGCTTAGGAAGTTAAATTATGATTACAAGAGAATATTATAGCAGCTGCAACACTTTCTACTGATACACAAAAAACCTAAATAGTTTGATTGGTCTGGAGATGCAGGTTCAGTCAAGAACCAACAAATAGGTGCGAAGGTCTGTGGTGAGAATGTAGATACAGATGTGCTCATGAGTTCACAAACTCTGGCATTATTTTTTTTACATTGTTTCTAAATATGAGAGAACTGACAACAGTTTATTCAGGATGTCAGCTTTGTGTTCAGAGTTTCAAACAAGCTGCATAAATTTCAGACATTATATCAAAGGTGGAGTCGACAATCTTGTTTAGAAACATTTTTTTTTGTTATTTTGGGTGAAATGGTCCCTCCAAGTTGAAAGTAATCAATACATTAAGTATTCAGAAAAAAGAAGGAAAAGAATCCAACCTCTGCAGCAGCCAAATCCTATAAAATATCTGACCAATCCCTGCCATTCGGGCCAAAGGAAAAGAACGAAACCAATCCTGGAAATATGGAGCACACATGGAGATCTGAAGGGCCTGAAAAGTGTTGTAGTTTGCTGTCTTTCTGTTGGACAGCTCATTATTTGTTTTGTTTTGGGAGAATTTGTTGTTTTCATATCAGATGTGCATTCAAGCTTGGGGCGTGGCTTTGGAAGAGAAGGAGGGGGTGGAGCTTAGAGGAGGTCTTGCTAGCGCAAATTTTGCTTGGTTTCCAATTTTTCAGAATGCACCTTGAATCTACAATATTCTGTCATTGCACAAAAATATTTTAAAAACCACTAACCTAATGCATGAATCTTGTTGAGAGGAAATTCTAGTTGATGGTTCTTATGGTTTTATGTGGAAGTATCTGTTTAAACGTATTCAAGTTTTTCCTGTTTAAGATGTACCTTTGTTGCTGACAAAAAGGTCTAATCAGTGTGAATTTGTTGTATTTTCAAACAACATACACTATATAGTCTCAACTCATATCCAGCTCCACACTTCTGTCAAATGATGTGAGAGAACAAAGCACTATACTTTGCTTATATCCTCTATGTGAGTCAATTACAATCTAACCTTATCATTAGGGAAGGATCATCTGTTACACAAAGCACAGAGCTTTCATTTATGACTCCAGTTCGTTCTCCTTAAGTTTACTGTAGATGCTGGGTTTGCTGTCAACGTCTATTTTCCAGTACGAGGACGTGGCTCCCAGGAGCAGACCACAGTCAGACTAGCTCTGAATGTCTAATGAGTGTAATCTTAATAGGTAAGGGTTTATATTCAAAATCAGGCAATAGACAATGCTCCACCAGCATTTTTCGATTTGCAATGACACACTGTGAAACACATGCTATTCTGCCCAGGAGGAATATTCTATCACCAACATTAGAAGTCCAGGCTGTCGTTGGGCTTAATACTACCCAACCTGGCAACGCTCGCCATCAGCCCTGCCATCTGCTGGGCTCCCAGCAGCTTGTTTGGAGGTTAATTGCTTCATGATCCCTCTATCAGTCCTGCCCATCTTCACGTGGCTAATTCTTCCTCCTGTGGTCGATCCTCTTCCGTCTCCATTTTTATTTTTTTTTTATTTTTTGGGGAATCATCAGGGCCATTATCAGGACAGCTATTCCTGCTTGTTACTGGACATGTGATATCAGAGAATGATAGATTTGACAAAGGCAGCAGCCACAACAAAATGACACATCTGGAGCCGCTGCAATGGATCGATAAGCTATTCTGAGGTATCAGGGTTCCTAACAGGCCTATTGCTTTCAACCACCAAACACATCACAAGTGGAGGGCTGCTAAATGTGACAATTCCATGAACTGACAGATTGATGGAGATGTTGTACTGTAGTAATAATGCATTGCATGGAACTTTGTGTTTTATGGATTTATGTTTTTAATGATTTTCGATGTAAGGTTGACAGTTTCTCTGTTAGAATGACTGATTCCATGTACGGAATAAAGAAGATTCAAGCTGCTGGAGATGAAACATTTATTAAATAAAAACATAGTGTGGGCCTCATCATTTAACTGAAGGAAATTTCCTCATAAAAAAAATTGTAAAAGGTTGAAATTGCCACTTGAATGTTTGTTAATCTCCAATGTAATCACTCTTACGCATTGCATTGTGGGACGTGGAGTCCTGTAGATGGATATTTACAAGTGTTTTTACTTCATTCTTTCATTGGCCACGGTTACATGATGGTTTATTTTTTTTAATTCTGAATTAATTATTCTGAATTAAGTAATTCTGAGTGAAAGTGTTTTGGTTCGTGTTTACATGGAAATAGTTATTCCGAATTAAGGTTTACATGGAAACATGTTTATTCGCCTTTATTCAATTCCGCTACAGGATTTTGAGTAGAAGGAGAACTTTCAGATGACCCGTGCATCATTTGTGAAGCTCTGTGTCCTGGTGCAGGGCTCCATGTCCATTGATGAAACCTGTTTCTTTTGTTAATGTCCGTGTATGTGTAATATGTCCACGAATGTCCACATGTTTATGCTTTTGTCCAGCCACTTTTTTCATTATATCTATTCTAAGGTTCTTATTAAATCAATAGTCTCTGCTTGAGTCCAACTCTTGCTTCGGGCGGCCATCTTGGATTATGTCATCACTAGCTCCTCATCGTGACATGACGAGCATGTGCAGAACAACCGGAATTAATCTAAAGCGGAATGAACGCCTACAAGATTGAGGAATTATTCCATTCGGAATTTTTTCAGAATAAACCAGCCACCTACTTTGGATTGAAATTTAATATTTAATGCCATTTTCATATGAATTAGGTGTTTACAAGGTGATTTTTTTTATTCTGAATTAAAGTGGAATTAAAGCTTATGTAAACGTAGCCATTGATTTCTTGTGTTTACCTCAAAAACTCTGCCAAAGTGATTTCAGTTTTTTTCACTAAAAGTTGTGACAAAATAATGGCAGATGTTGATTTTGGGGCTTGCACACAATGCAATGTGTGAAACTTTTCCAACAATGTCATTAGGTGAGTTTTTACAGTAGAGATCAAACCAAACTTTTGAGTGGCAAATTCAACTTTTTACATAGTTTTAGTTTTTTTTTTCACTAATTCTCTTTTATTTATTGATCAATGAAGCCCACACTTCATTCTTTATCTAAAAAAATATTTTCTCCATCAGTTTTAAGAGTACACATACTGTATGACATCAGACTACCAAGACACATGAGCTCCAGTTGTCATTTGTAGGAAAAGCTATCCACTGCTGTATCCGATTCCTAATAGAGAAGCCTGGGTAATGTAGTTGCTCTTGGGTTTTTTAATACATGCAGACACAATAAATCGGAGGAAATCGACCTGTGTCGAGACTGCAGTGACCTCTTCACTCCCTAAAGGTCTTTGTTGGTTTGACTTCTGCTCAACCATATTCATAACTGCCTGGTTGTCATAGAAAATGCTCTGACTGCGCTTCAAATTAGGCTTAAAGTTTTTTTTTCTTGTAATTTGACTTTTGCATGACCTCTGTGAATTTGCATATTACATAGCTGGGAACTGAATATTTAGTGCCTGAGCGAATTACTGTCTCTCCCATTCATATTCCCTGAGAAGCTCGAGGTAGTGAGCAGCAAACGGACGGGCGGGCGGGCATTTAAACCCCCTGTTTGAAGATAATGCGATTTTTTTCATTTGGCTGATAAGGACGTGTCATGAAATGTTTCATTATTTTGGACACTAAGCATTTTTTCCCCCTTTTTTCCCTTGTAGCTCATACTGAGAAGAACAAAAATTAATCCGGCGTCATTTTATGGCTGGTTCAGAGGAGTAAAAAGAGAGGGTGGGGGCTGTTATTTGCTGTGATTGCTGTCGGGATTGTCTTCGGGGATCTGCTCCGATTCTGACGATGCTGGCAGACGTCAAAGCTAGTAGGCTTGGGGCCCTGAGACGACATGCTTTCACACCACTGCTGCGGTATTTATTCGTCTCTTAGAAGATGAAGCACAGTTTTTTTGTGAATTTCCCTCATCACATAAGGCTCTGCTGTGGCTTTAGATTTCTCTCATCTGGAATTCGGTGTTTATGATCCATGTGCATTGTTGATATTTCCATGATTTTGCACGACTTAAATCTTGGCCCACATGTTTAATCAACATGCAATTACCCTTAAATGAAAAGTGTCTGGTCCAAATAAGTGGTAGTTGGAAAACAGGTTTTTTTTGTGGAATCTGGTTTCAGATGATTGCTCCAGCCCATGCATATGCATTATATATACATGAAAAGGCCCGATTGCTCTAAGGGAAACTATGATCTCTCTAACATATTCTAATTAAGAATTCCTCCCTTCGCTTAGGCCAAAAAAAAAATGCAGCACTCCACTTCCTCACAAAAATCTTCTTAGCTTGTTTTCCAGCCTACTTTCAGCTTTAGTGTTTTCCCATCCTACCTCTGATTTCAGATTTCTCGTTACACGAGAACATATACCCAGCTTTCACTAGCATGTTCTCCTAAGGGATGATAATTGAGATGTGTTTCCTTAGGCTGAGAACTGCTGAGCACAGATCAACGGCTGAATATGAACCGGGAAGGATTTCAGGCTATCCATGTCCACCGCTGTCTTATTTTAGTGGATGAATGAGATTTATGAGTTTTGTCTTACAAAAAATGGCATGACAGTGTGCCAGCACCTGGCTCTGATCGAGGGCTGCCAATGGCCAAAGGCAGAGACACACGGATCAGCAGAGTGAGACATAGACGGAGTAAATTACCAGTAGAGGGTAAGCGCGATAGTAAACAGTGAAAAATATGCACCGTTGCATACAGTATAGTTTAACAGGCAGTGCAGCTGACTTAGCAAAGTTTGTCGCCATATTTAGTGATAATTCTGACAAGCTGAAGAAGACATACTGAAAATAAATGACCTAAAGTACATTTTTGAGTGCTGATACTCATTTATTATAGTAAGTTTACTTTTGTGTTGGTGACCATAAGGATTTAATTACTTGGAGGATGCTGATTTTTTGCTTTCTGTATTCTTCTGACCCCCCCCCATGACTTATAAAAAAAAAAGAAAAAATTGCATCCAGTGACTAATCTTTTCCCCACTTTTCCCCATGTCCAGTTACTCTACTGTGCGCCCCCTGTCCAATTATGACAAATACATTATGTATACAATGTCTATGTATTTCTCTTGTCTCGCCATCCATCCATCCACCCATGCATCCATCCATCATCCATATTCATGACAGAAGCCTAGCACAAGGTTTTTTTGTTATTTTTTAGTTTTTTCTTAAATGTTGCAAATTTGAGTGGCCAAATATTGGCTTAAACATGGCAGCAATGGAGGAAGGGGAGGTTGGGGTAATGTAATTTAAAAAGCAAAAACAATTAGTTTAGACTGGCAAATATTGAGCATGACAAATAGGGATAAATTGGCAAAAATAGCATGAAATATGGTGAAAAGAGGTTTAAATAATGGGTCAAATAATGCGTTGGGAAAAGTGGTGGAAATGTCTTGAAAGTGGAAAAAATGTGCAGAAAAGGCAATGAAATTTGATGGAGGAGTGGTAGAAATGACATTAATGTAGCCAAAATTAATTAAAAGATGAAAGTGATGAAAGTAGGTTAAAATATGGCATGTTTGGTGTAGTTGCAGAAAAATAAGCATAAATGGGCTCAAATTGTTTAAAGAATATTCTTAGTTTCTTGAAGGCATCTGGCGACCCCCTCCCAGTGTCTTGCGACCCCGAATGGGGTCCTGACACCAAAGTTGAGAACCCCTGCAATAGATGATAATGGGTTTGTGATAGAAATATGTGATGGAAAAATAACCATGCCTTGTCTCGGTCTTTGGTTGTCTTGGTCTCGGTCTTGACTCGGTCTCGACTCCCTAAAGTCTTGGCCCTGTCTTGGTCTCGGTGCATTCTGGTCTCTGGCAAGTCTTGGTCTCGAATAATGTGGTCTTGAGAAGAAAAAAAAAACACTACTAATTGCAGACATTTATAGTACAACAGTGTGTTGCCTCAAAACAAAATAATTTGTAAATAGGAGATCTGCTTCATTAAGCTTAATAACCTTTGTTTTCATAGTTAAAATGAGTCCATTGTTATTAATGGTGCTGTAAGCCAGGTAAGGATGAAGCTATCAAAACCCAATAACGTCTGTCACTCAGATATATTAGGATTTTTGTCAGTGTTAGGGTTTCCATTAGCGAGGGTCCGTACTCTAAACAAAATACACACACTCAAACTCATCCAATATGTTTCTTGAGATCACTGGTTGTCTCGAAGCCTTCATAAATATTTAGACTGCAAAGGTTTTGGAAAAAGCAGCATGGCAGGCTAATACCTAACAAATGTGTGTTGCAGGTTTGTCATGCACGGCACTTGTTTAAATGTCTCGGTGTGTGTGAGATCAGTGTGATTGTTGGAGTTCTGTCCAAACAGTGGGATAAGAGGCAAACAGTGACCTCTCTCAGGCTGATCATTCTTACCACATGGAGCATGTTTGTACAGACCTGCCACGGCTCGGGCTCAGGAATGCATGTCCGATTCGTTTGTATCTCCACATCCTTTTTATGCATCTTTACAGCAGCTCGTGATGTAAAACAGATCTCATAGTATGAGATTATGCTGATAACATCTGCTTTTTAAGACAACCAAAAGAAGCCATAGTGAGAGCATACTGATTAATGACAGCACATCCCAACCAGCAAATTATGATAAATGTCCCCATTAACTTAAGATGATCCGCACCCTGGTTTGTTTTTATGGGGGCGTCTGAAGTGGTAGAAGGTCAGGATTTTCCCTCGTAGAGTTAAGAAGACACATCCACTCTAGGACAAGTCTAAGAGGAGAGAACAGCAGATGTCAGAATTGGCAATGTGATTTAAAAAAGTAGAACCTATAAGTTATTCCTCTTCTATGGTCTATACCGGGGTGTCAAACTCATTTTATTTCAGGGGTCAAATACAGAGCAGTTTTATCTCAAGAGGGCCACAGATTTTATGCGGGAAAACAAGTCAATTCAACATTATTGCACTTCTACGAATACAAAAAATACAAAATATGTAAGAAACTGACAATATCCAACCAAATATGGAGCAGTGACCCAAACTGTTGAGATAACAAATACACTCTCCCACTATTTGGGTAGAGTGACGTAAGTTGCAGAGATTTAATTTATTTTTTTTATTTTCTATTTTAACCAATCACAAATATTGCTACTAACCTTTTAAATTACCTTTAAAAGAAGTAAAGTAATTCAGCACTTATTGTTTAGAATATTTTGGCATTCATTTAGTAATAAAAGTACTGCACCTGGACATGACTAACCTAAACTGAACATGATGGTACTAAGTTGTCAACACCTTTTTGTATATTCGTTTTATTTTGTTTTGTTTTGTTTTTTGTTTTTTTTGACACTGTAAAGTGTTTGAAATGCTTCAAATGATCCAATTTGATGTTTTGCAGAAAGGGTTTCACTCTAAACACGATGCCAGACAGCTGCAGAGCCAACACACATATTTAATCCCTAATAATTAGTGCGTATTTTGTGATTTTGGCTCGCAAGAATGTTTTACATAAAGGAACATTTTCTTAGAAATTGCAAAATGATTTAAACTTGTTGCACGTATTATGTATAATAAATAATATTATGCACAACCAGTAATACTGTGGTCACTGCTCATATAATTATACAATAAGTGAACACAAATAATGGGAAACTTCATCGTAAGCATTTGCGTATCAGTTACTTGACATGCAATAGAGGTGGAATGATACACTGGGTTAATAATATGATACGATAACGATAATGAGTTTGTGATAACAATACAACATTTTGGAAAGAGAAATAAGACAGCATAAAATTGCAGTTGGAAAAATAACCAAGCTTTTAATCAACTCTGGACATACAAACCTATGACCTTTTCAACTCAATAAGTACATAAAAAATAAAAAAAACAAACCATAACAATCTGGTATGTATGGAAGCCTGTTTCCGCCACTAAAAAAAAAAAAAATCACCAAGGAAGTCATAATTATGAGAAAGAAAGTCATAATTATGAGATAGAAAGTCATAATTATGAGTTAGTAAAGTCATAATTATGAGATACTTAAACACATTTACAGCAGCTTGTTCATGTGGTGAGCTGACACTGAGAGATGGCTGATTAGACTATCAAAGACTACTTTAGACGTGGTTTTACAAATGATGAAATACTCTGCTTGCAAATTCTCATAGAAATATGCTGAGTAAACGCACCCTTGAAAAGATACTAAGCAAAAAGAGGCTCTGGCGTCGAAAGGATAAAACTGATGTGGCTCAGTTTATTGAACAACAAATAGAGATTTCTGGTCAGTGCCATGGGTACAGATGGATGTACCAAAAATGTTTCTATCTCATAATTATGACTTTACTAACTCATAATTATGACTTTACTAGCTCATAATTATGACTTCCTATCTAATAATTATGACTTCTTTCTCATAATTATGACTTTACTAACTCATAATTATGACTTCCTATCTAATAATTATGACTTTCTTTCTCATAATTATGACTTTACTATCTCATAATTATGAATTTCTTTCTCATAATTATGACTTTGTTTCTCATAATTTTGACTTTGTTTTTCTCATAATTATGACTTTCTAACTCATAATTATGACTTTCCTTGGTGATTTTTTATTTTTTTTAGTGGCGTAAACAGGCTTCCATAGGTATGCAGTATTTAGTAAGTAGAGAAGTTCCAGCTCAAGAACCATGTAACTTGAAAACAAACCTATCTGAAGCCACCTGAAGTTGATCCATTGAACTTTTGATTCTTGGAGTTATTTTAGCAGAACATATGTGTGGTGATCTGATCTTTATTTAGTTAAGGTCATCTATTGTTTTGCTGTTAGCTGTGACTATCACCCAACAAGCTCCTCTATAAAGAGACATTTATTCTCCTCTGAGATCTGTCTGAGATTGGATTATTGATTATATTCAGACAGTCTCCTTGTGGGAAAAGAGTGTCAAAGTGCTTAATGTGTGTGTGTGTGTGTGTGTGTGTGTGTGTGTGTGTGTGTGTGTGTGTGTGTGTGTAACTGGAAACTCCTAACAGGGGCCACCAATGGAGAACTGTCTGCCTTTCCATTGTACCTGCCTTCATTCTGTCCATTTATCATTCCATCTTTGTAGCTCATACATCAGTGTGTGTCTATCACATCAGCTAGAGCTGGGTTTCTCAAATGGAGGTACGTGTACCCCTAGGGGTACGTGGTGGCACTACAGGGGTTACTTGAGAGAGAGAGAGAGAAAGAGAGAGAGAGACAGAGAGAGAGAGAGAAAGAGAGAGAGAGAAGGAAATACAAAAATGTATGCATTAAAAATATGGGCTTTTATAATCTTTATTTTTAGTTAAAAGTGAGATTACAAGGAACTCACTAAATGACAACAAAAACACACAAAATAAGAAAAAAATATACTGAATAATAAAAACAACAAACAACCAACAACAAAATATACAAAATGACACCAAAAACACACACACTAAGAGAAAAAAATAAGCAAGATCACTTCAAAATACACTAAAATAACAGAGAAACATGCAAAACGACATGAAATACAACCAAACTACACCAAAAACACATGCACTAAGAGAGAATAATCTAAATATTACCAAAAACACACAAAAAACAACAACAAAATGACACAAAATGACACAAAAAACCCTCAAAATGATGAAGGAAATGATTGTTTCATTCCACTTGCTCTTAAGTTATTTTTTTCACACAATTCTGAGCAAAATGTTCTAGTCGGACAAAGAGTGACTTGGATTGAAGTGTTAGAGATAGGGGGTACGTGTTAGAGAAAGGGGGTACTTGAACCAGAAAAGTTTGAGAACCACAGAGCGAGAGTCAGTAGACACTGTTGTGTTCTTTGGAAAAAAAAAAAAAGAAGTCTTTCCTCCCATTCAGTGGTGATTACTGTCAAGATATCTGTCATCTTCAGTATATGTCACACTGATCGATAGACTGTGTTTTTTCTGTCTGGGTGTGTGTGACATCAATGGAGCCACAGTCCTGATCTTTGGTTCCTGGTTATAAGGAGGTCAGGTATTCTTGGCGCCAATCAATGACTATAGAGTCGAACAGTCTATCTTGTTATCACCCCAGGAGACGAGCACACACGGACAAAAAGAAAGACTTGTTATCAGTGGTTGGAAAATCATAAACCAGTGGTCACACACACACTGACAAAGGAGGAAAATCCACAAACCTCAGGGACGATATTTAAGGTCGAGTGGACACAATGAGCTTTAAGGTCTAATCAGGTTCATGTGCAGAGAAAGCTCTATAATTTATCTCAGGCTTCTGTTTCGCTGCATTCTACTGAAGCGCAGATGGGACAACCGGCATCTATTGTGTGTCTGTTCTTTTCTCTATATGGTTGATTTAATACATGCACCTCAACTAATTCAACCGAGTAATGAAAAGAGTCACAGGAAAGACTGGTCACCTGTTTCGCTTTTGCAAACCATAGATCAGAGATGGTCAACTTCGATCAGAGCGGGGCCACAGAAATGTGATTAGCTGGGTTTGCATTACAGATTTTCACAAAATAAAGGCGATGTTTCTAAATGTCGACAAAGTATAATTGCGCTTTCAACGTGTTTGGGGCAGTAGCCTCATAACTCCCGTGAAACATCATCCCGCAAGACTTCCAGAGAGAAGTGGTCATGTGACCTTGTACATCACGTTCTGTGACATGTATTTATTTAAAAAGTGTTTCCATAGCACTTTTGCGACACATTTCAATATGAAAATGTCTGACAATTCTCTTTATGAAAGTGTAAAAAGTTTTTTAGCAATATTTGAATGTTTTTTTTTTTTAATTCAGGTGTTTCCATTACCAGTTTTTATTGCGCTTTTTGAATCTGATCCTAGGGCCACATTATCAACATTTATGTTAGCATTTAGAATAAAGAACATAATAATCTCAGCATCACAGGAAATAACAAAGAGTTTTGTCTTTGTAGTCGTTTTGTGTTTTTGTTTTGAGTTTTTGGAAATTTTAGTTCTGTTTTCTTGTCAATATGGCACATTTTTGTTGCCTTTTTGTGTGTTTATCGAGTGTGTTTTAGTTATATTTTTGTTTTGTTATTTTGTGTATTTGTCCGTCATTTTGTGCAATTTCATTGGCATTTTGAGTCTTTGACTTTTTTTTATTCATTCAACCAACCAAATTGAAAACACACACACATATATATAATGTTTTTTAAAACATAAATCTATATATTTTCCTGTGCAACATGCATTTTACAGCATGCCTAAATGTCAAAAGAAAAGTTTCTTTCAAAATATGAAAAAAAAAAAAAAACAAGTCCAACATGAGAGACATTGAGTATTTATTTATATTTGACCAACTGTTTGCGACCCACCCGGTTCAGGTGTGTGTGTGTGTGTGTGTGTGTGTGTGTGTGTGTGTGGGAGAGAGTGCAGCTGGTTTTGAAAAACCTTTCAATTAATAGAGTCATTACCTTCCAATCTCCCCGTGCCCTTTTCTCTGTGTTGTCTTAGCCTCCAGAGAGAGGCTTAGTAATTCTCATCTGTAGTGAAGAATCACATCGCTGGAAACAAGACCCTGGAGTGACCCTGCCTTTGCCAGCTGGGCCTCCAACATGTATGCAATGGAAAGTACAGCACTGGTTGGGACTGAGGACAATTATAAGGATTTGTGTAGGCCTTGATAAAGCGAAGACATCAAAAGAAAAGAGCATAGGGATGTTCCACATCAAAAGCAAACAAAATCATTGCTTTTTTTTTTTTTTTTTTTGTATTTTTTTTGGTAATGATCCTGAAGGTTGACCATCATTCCTTGTTCTTTGGCTTCATTGACTTTCAGATCCATCCCTTCATCTCTTTAACAAGCAATGTAGAAAGCATATGGCAAGCCTGTGCTCAATTTCGGAGGACATGTATCCAACTTTGGTCTACTGGTGCATGAGTAGACTGTAATAGTGAAGTAAAACAACTCATTAATAAGCATTTTAAGCTAATAATAGGTGGGGTAAAGCAAGTTCTTCTTTTTCTTCTTTCTTGGTTATTGGCGTGTTGCAACAAACTTCAATAGGTACATATTGCCACCCACTGTACATATTTTATTTCATTTTTGTTTTTGTCTTAGTTTGTATGGTTTTTATGGAAAAAATCTATCTATATATTACTTTGTGTGTGCAAGACCAAAAGTATATACTCCACAAAGGAAATTCAGACTTGCCATTTGCTTTTAACATTTCTACAACTAATCAGAGAGCTGGAATGGTTATAACCCCTCCTACTTCATACATTTCCATAAAGTCTACTAATACTACGAGTGCATTTTTGGCTTTACTAGTACTGCCAGTGAAATTTTAAATGTACGAGTAGGCCTATTACTAGTAAACAGAAACGTTGTTGGCGTACTAGTGAATGAGTTGACATTGTATTAGTATTTTATTAAACCATTTAACAAAAATAAATTCAATATGCTCATTTTAATCAAACATATTAATGATTGGCAATTTTTGGGAACACTTGAAGTTTTATACATAAGGCTGATTATTATGACATGACATCTGTCATTAGCATGAATATGGTGTCATAAAAGCTGTCATTAAGTGTCGTTCGTTACCCTAACCCAAAAAATGCCAACATAGCTCCAAAGTAAGGCTGCATGATTTTTTTTTACTTATGTATAAAACTTCAGTTACAGTGTGACCCAATTTCTTTTTTTAGTGTAGATTCATTAAAATAAAAAATAAAAGGGACAAACTGTTTTTGTCAA
Organism: Gouania willdenowi; assembly: GCF_900634775.1. Taxonomy (NCBI): domain Eukaryota; kingdom Metazoa; phylum Chordata; class Actinopteri; order Blenniiformes; family Gobiesocidae; genus Gouania; species Gouania willdenowi. Next base: position 7,984,703 of record NC_041064.1, on the reverse strand, counting down.
TTATTTGAATTACGGGGGAACAATGATTTCACAATAAAACTCTAGACATCATAAAATGAACTTGTTTCTCAGATAAAGAACTAGTATTGAGTAGTTTCAGCTAGTTTGTGCTACCTACTTTATTGAAGGACTATTTAGATGAAATAGCAAAGGTTCTGGCACCAATCTGGTGCTAAATAACCCATATTTATATAAACTATCTCACATAAAGCACTCATTATCGTCCACAAGTTTTCAAATGCACAGTATTAGATATTTAATGTGTTTGGAAAGCAGTTAAATCTGATTGTTGTCTGATCCGTGTGCTCGAATGAGGCCCACGTGTCTGTGTGTATATTTTCTTTCCCCTAATCTGTACGATATTAAGTGTTCACTATTATCGCATTGTAAGTTCTAATGAGACACAATCCTCCTACACTGCTAACATGTTCATACAGGGCAGCTGCTCCATCCTCTGACAGTGACCCATGAAGGACCAGCGCATGTACTTTAAGCTCTTTGAAGTTATCTGATCTCCTTGTGCTTCCCCTGAGGATGATATCCTATAATCTCCATTCCATGCTTTACTTACTGGTAGTCATGGACAAAAGATAGCAATCAAGAAATCAGTGGGAATGCATCACACAGTGCTGAGTTTCTGACCCTGATCTGAGGTTCCCTAAAATGAAACAGGCTAACACCATCTGTCAAGTGTAGCGATAACATCTGACAGTGGATTTCAAATTCATTTAAAACTCATTGAGTCCTTATATATCTATGCAAATGTTCAGGAACAAATTGTTCGTTTGTATTATTAAAAATGAAATGACAAACATATTGACCAATGTTGGTAATTATGTTACAAAATGCCACTTCCTCAGCAACAAAAGAAATCTACATTTATAAACGCAGTTGTAATGCATTTCCTCTTCTTGTCATTTTGTTGTTTTATTCCAAAAAGTGTACATTTTCTCTTGTTTTTCCCCACATTTACCATGTAACAGATTAGATAATCCATGTCTGTCACAAAGTATTTTCTTGGCTCCATCGAGGATTTCAACGACTCCATGACGAACAAAACTGAACTCATCAGTTCTCTAACAGTGTAAGTGACAGAAACAAACAGAGGTAACCTGGGATTTGTGTAGATTTGTGCACATTTTTGTTTGATGTTCGTTGCTTATAAATGATGCATTAAGCAAAACTCAAGTATTTTGCATGCCAATAACAGGGACCAAAAATAATTTAATTAGTGCTCGTGTGTTTGTTGACCATCTTCTGCTGTTCGTTTGATCCTTCAACATCAAATGGTAATTCACCTTTTTTTTTTTTTTTTTGCACTAATTTATGTTTAGTTTTAAGCTTCAAATTTTAGGGCCTGGATCAAGTACGTACAAAGCATTTTTAATGATTACTTCACTTTTGTTGAACAAGTTCTTGTACGTACTTAAGTAGATATACATATAATTGTTTCTTCTTGTTTGTTTTTCTCTGTATTGGGATTAGAACACACTGTATGTATTCAATGTTTTGCTTTTATTGTTTTGAAGTTGCTTTTTTCATGAAGTTTGTGGCAAATAATAAAGAAAAGAAAACAAGTTACATGTTTAAAGTTTTAAAAGCTTTTAAAAAAATAAAATAAAATAGATTTTTGTTTTTGCTTTGTTGCAAATTCAGTATTTTAACTTCCTATTAACGCTTGTAGATGCCTTATATCAGACATAACCAACTGGCGGCCCAGGGGCCACATGTGACCCTGGATCTAATTTTGTGGGGCCCCCAAAACAAATCCCCAAAAATTGCATTTCTAGAAGTTAGAAGGAATATAAAGTCCAACAAAATACACAAAATAACTCCCAAAACACACAAAATAACTCCCAAAACACACAAATCAACAGCATAATGCACAAAGTACACAAACACACACACACACACACACACACAATTCCTAATACACACAAAATAACTCATAAAACACAAAATGTCAACAAAGACAGACACAACAACTACTTAAACAAACAAAATTATTACTAAAACACAAAAAACACTACCACATTACAAAATAGCTTCAAAGACACACAAACTGTTAACAAAATTGCACAAAATGAGAGGAAAATACAGAAAACTACAACAAAATACAGATGGTGACCCCAAAAACACACAAATCGACGACATGAATGCAGAAAATTACAGAAAAATACACACATACACACACACACCTTCCCTGTATTAACGCTCAGATTAATCAATATTCTAATTCTGATAAATGTTGATAATGTGGCCCTTGGATCAGATACAATCGTATTTTTGTGACCCCAGCTGTGATAGTGTTGCCCATCCAATGATACCAGTATCTGGATGTTGACCATCCTGACTAATATTTTTTATTTTTATTATTAATCACTCAACCAGTTAAATCTTATTATTGCCTTTTCTGATTAAAGATTTTTTAACTTTTTACATTTTAATCAAAGTAAAAGTGAGGCCCTCATCCTGAGATTTTTGCGCTTTCTCAGACCTTTTCCTTTCAGAAATGGTTCCTCTAACAGAGTTTAAGACATCAGATGCTTTTCAATCATTTAGAGTTCAGCTCCATCTGAGAGTTGTGTTGTTTTATTTTATTTTTTACAATGACTGTTTGCATTTGGCACTTTGTTCAACAGTTGTTGGTTTTAAATGTTCTTTACACACTTTAAAAAAAATGTCTTTACATGATTCTGCTGAGGTGTTTTACCTAATGGTTTTTTTAGTTTTTAATTAGCATAGTTTTATCCAAACAGAAAGGATACCAATTAGAAAATTGTGTTTAATAATTCAGAACATATATATATATATATATATATATATATATATATATATATATAATTTTTATTTTGTATTTATGTATTTTTTTTTTAATTAGTCTTGTTTCCTCCTCTGTGCACCTATGACTTTCACTGATGTGTTTAATATATATTTAATAATATTTATTTTTATTTTCAACTATGTAAAAGCACTTTGAGCTGCATTTTACTGGATGACAGGTGCTTTTTTTTATAAATAAAGATTGATTTGATTTGAACACATTTTCTAATCTAGTTTTTAATATTTTTTCTTCTTGAGTACATCATTTTAAATGTATTATGGTTCACATCACAAACTCATCAAATCTCAACAAAACACAATTTAATTTACTTTGCAACACTGCATATTTGTCGTCTCACTGGGCTGCTTTCGGCCCACCCACACTCAAGCAGCGCTAAGCTGGGTGGCTACAATTTCCTCAAACTTAAGTTCCAATGGAGTGATGGATAGTTTCCACCTGTCAAAGTGACGTTTCTAATGGTACCATCCTTGGTGTGGCTTACGGAAGGGAAGAATAAATGGAGGGTGAAGAGAGTTTCCTGTGCTTCTTTGGGTGGTGATCTCTGGAGTTGGCAACGTGAACACAGGCCAAAGTATGCAACAAGAATTAACAGCCAATACGTGTTCTTCATGTGTGATTGTTGTTTTTACTCCTCCCCCTTCATTTCCCTTTGGTTTTTATTCACATTTACGAACACAGTAGGAATTCAGGTTCAGTCTGGCTCAAACCAACGGGCTTATGAGAAACATTCACACACTACAGAGCAAACCAATGTAAAGGTAAACAAGTCGGTTATACATTCGAATCCACACCTGCTGAGTTGATTATAAAACTATTAAATAGTGACTAAACCCCAGGTTTTGTCTGACCTGCCACTAGGTGGGGAATTCAAAAGGTGACTTGATTATGGGCGGGGCTCCTGAAGCGGTTAAGACACGCCCACTCTATACTATAAAATCTCCAATGAACAATCTATGCTTTGCTAACTAACTAGCTAGCTAGTCACTACTCACTATAACTCTCTATTCACAATTCTCTCAATCCAACCTACTCGCCACAGATTGTAGAGCCCACGGGCGATTTTTAGAGAAGGGGTGGAGCCACCAAAACGTCACACACCACCATTATCAACCAGTGGACGTGCACTGTAGCTGTTCCCACTCAAAGTTCTTGAAGCCAAAATACAACGCATAGGGGCGCTTCCATCTTGCAAATTTGACGTCATTTGGAACCAGAGTCTGCACAGAAGGGTCCGGCGGGAGGAGCCCTGGTAACATGCTCCACCCATTTAGAGTATGCCCTGATGACTTACGCAGCCCAGCTATGCCACAAACTTGAGTATCCTTCCCACTGGAAATTCTACCAACGTCTTGTTCAGATAATCAGATCATAGAGGTTAGTACATAAGTAACTGCTTATGCTATTCACAAAGAGAGCTACACAAGATTCGAGGCTGTCAATCATCATGTCCCGTTTTTTAACCTCAAATAACTAATAATCACAGTAGAGTTTAGGTTTGAAAAAAAATATGTGATGAGAATTTTAACTTTACAGTTTGACCCACATCCCATCCGTTATCCTTGATGAGGCGAGGCTTATGACCTATACTGCAGCCAGTCAGCAGGGGGGGCTCTAAAAATTAAAGCTTCACTTCCTTGGAAGGCTGTCCTGTCCATTTTTTTACTGTTAAGCAATATCAAAATTTGATCGTAATAGTGGGGTTTCAACCCATAGAGGGAAGCCAAAACAAAATACACCACATTATATTAAATTGACTAACACTATGTCATACCCAAATACATTGGTTTTCAGCAGAAAAAAGTGGTTTTAGGGAATAGTTAGTCTTTAATAACTTTATAAAATGATTCATTATTACCGTACATTAAGGATGTTAAACTTATTTTAGTTAAGGGGCCAAATATGGACCAGTTTGATCTCAAGTGGGCCATAGATTTCAGGTGTGAAAAAGAACAATTTTAACATCATTGTGTCTTAGTTTTAATATCAGTCCCTGTCGGATCTTCAAAAGTTCTTGATTTTTAAACAAATTTTTTTCAAATTTAGGGAAATTTTGTGGAGTTTTTTGTAAGAAATTGCAGGATTTGTGATATAAACAAAGGAAAACTGCAAGCCCCTAAACATATTGCAGAGTATCATTACATTTGTGAATTTGTGAATAGAACTGGATTATTAGGTAATTTACCCAATTCTTCACAGTCTCTGTGGGGCTGAATTAGACGCTCTTAAGGGCCAAATTTCCTGTGGTTTTTAAAATCCCATTTCGCCACCTTTTCCTCCATTTTTATTCACTAATAACCCATTTTATTTCTGATTAAAACAGGGATTTACATCTTTAAGATGACTATATACTATGATGAAAATATAATAATAAACGTCCTGGATAACAGTAGATATTATTCAGATAAATACATGAATGTGTTTATCATAAATTCATTTTACTGACTGTATGGATGGGCCCCAAAAAGCTCTACCCTTTATGCCCCTTTATAGACGGCCTTGTCTCCACATGACTGTTCTTCAGTGTTCATGTACAGGTAGAGTGGGGGTTCCCGGTCTCTTGTACCTTTATTTTGGGGGTCGAAAACGTTGAGAACCACTAGACAAATCTAGACAATGGCAAGTGTAGTATTTTTAAACTGTTTAGTAGCTCTGTAAACCTGTTTTGTTATATATGAGCACATGAACCAATAGTTTGTTTTGTATACACGTGCATTTGTATTGTGTGAAAAAACCATGTCAATAAGCAAAAAGCAAACAGGATTTTCAAGGATCTTTCTTTCCTCCTGAAAACGGTTCGGCTTCGTACCGCGGTCATGCAGATTGCCACTTACTGTAGCCTTTTGTAGTGGTTTGCTGGATAAATCCTGTTTAGATGGACACATGTACTTACATGGACACTTGCACATGAGAGCAGCGTGTCAGCCAGGAGATGAACTCTAGCCCACCTACTGCAGAAAAAAGGCCATGCATGGATGGGGATTTGGATGACATGAAAAACACCTATTACACATTGCAACAGTGTAATATAAAGGATGATCTTTCACTTAATCATGAGCTTTTTATCAAAATAATGTGTTGCTCGACACTGGTGAGAATTTTAACATAAAAAAACATACAACACTGGGCTGTTTTATTTAAAAATGAACTCATACAATCAATTTACTTTCCAACAGAGCGAGATTTCACACACCCTCTTCAGAATCAGTGTCTAGCAGCTTATTTTGGGAGTCAGATTGATTTATTTTGGAGGCGAAAGCTCCTCATATCAAAAAGGCAATTAGCAGGCTTCTCTGTTGTTGCAGCAAACAAAGATCCTCGTCATTTTAATTTAATGAGGCATGTCTGTCTCAAAATGAGGATCTCTGTTGGAATTTAATAATGGTTTCCACCCTGCTTTGCCTTTTAGAAAAATGTGAGGCTCCAGACTGATGTTGTCATAGTATTAGGTAGCATCTGAGGGTATTGTGTGAAAACAGGCTCAGACACTCATTCGATGATGTCCACTCAGACAAAAGTATTAAGATTCATGAGAATGCTAATACATGTGCTCAGTTGAATAATAAAGGATCTTCATTAAAAGTGGCAGATCACTGAATTTGTTGAGTTTTATTCACATTAGTTGAAAACTATCAAATATTTGTGTTGTTTTCTTGTCACAGAATTGATTGTGTAACTGTTCCTGATTAAATATTGTTGTAATTTGACATAAAATTTCAACGTTAGCTCACTGATGGTTCTGCCTCCTTGGAAATCTTATGTGTCCTCTAAACACTTATTTTAGGCCTCATTCACCTGACAAATAAACATGTTATCAGATATTTAAAATATTTATGGGCGTATCAGTGGCTTTTAAATACAGTCAGGGATTTATTTTTTGTAGGAATGTATTTAAACTTTTTTTTTTTTTTCAAGATTTTTAGATTTTTGCATGTTGGAATGGCAGACACTTTGTTTTTGTCTGTCAAATGTAATTAAAAGATATCTAAAATGAAAGAGAGAATATTCCGTAACTGTTGAATTTTAACAGTTTTTATCAGAGGTGTAAACTAAAGAGTATTGATATATCTTACTTAAGTAGAAATACTGTTACTTGATTGAAATTGTACTCAAGTACAAGTAAGTCATACATAAAATGCTAAAGTACAAGTAAAACGTAAATCAAATAAATAGTATTCTAAATAAAAGCGACTAGTTACTTTCACTCCCCGACCTTTTAACATCTCATGTATAAACTTAAAAAGGAAGAGACCAAATCTTTCACAATTGGAACTACATTTTTAAAAATAAAATGACACCTATGAATTAAATTCAAAATACACTCTGCCAATCTACCAGACGCCACGCATCGACCTTTCTGCACGCTCATCGAGGAACATAACAAAGTCGCATCGGGTCGCATTGATATAGGTCTATGGGTCAGGTAAGAGCCAAAATCACATCTACCTTTATGCTGTTGTGACGCGCGGCCTTGTTTCCGTGCACAGTTCCGCATTCACTTTGATTGACAGTCTCAAAAACAAGAATTAGAAGCCTATTGGCTGTGCGCACTCGGCAATCGTTTTCATTTGCATGGGGGTCTATAGGACAAAGGAGGGACTTATATACATTAATGTATATGAATGACCAAAAAACTAGTTGGGTATTTTTTCGCATTACAGAAGAATCATACATAAACATAGATATTTCAAACTCTCAGGATATCAGCTTTAAGTCCAATTATAATAACTGATTTCGAAATATACTCAAAAAAGTACAAGTACACATAAAAGCAACTCAAAACAGCAACTTGAGTACTGGTTATCTACTTAAACCTCTGGTTTTTAGAATTGTTTTTTATGATCTTGTCTTGTCTTGAATTGATCTAGACTTCCAAAAGTCTTGGTCATGTCTTGGTCTTGGTGCATTCTAGTTTCGGGCAGGTCTTGTTCTCGAATAGTTCCGTTTTGAGTACGACTCTAGGAAATGCAATGTATACAGTGATGAAGAGGTGCAGTAGCATTCAAAAACTATTGAACAATATTTTGTGGCAAAATAAAGGCCACAAATGAGGTTTAAGCTCTCAAAAACTTGAGATATTTAGTTTATTTTGTTCTGACTGTTTTTGAAACTTAATTCATGTTAAGTGAGCAGCCACAAAGTTAATATATGCATGCTGTTCAGATGTCTGGGTTAAAGTCTGTCCGTCTTTAAAAGCAATGAAATGGTGGTGGCTCCATTGGAGCATTAGATCAGGGTTAAGCGTCTGAATGGGGAAACAGTCCATTTGCTTAGGCCTGAGGCTGTGCACGTAGGGTCTCTGCTTAGCATTAGCATAATCACTGGACACCACAGCACAGCAGAAGGTACTAAACGTCCTCTCTACCAGCTGAATGATGTAGTCGTCTAAAGCAGTGGTTCTCAACCTTTTTAGCCCGCAACCCCCAAAATAAAGGTGCCAGAGACCGGGGACCCCCACTGTACCTGAAGGTGGTTGAACACAGACATGAACATTGAAGAACAGTCATGTGGAGACAGGGTCATCTATTAGGGGGAATAAAGGGGAGAGATTTTTGGGGCCCATCCATAAAGTCAACAAAATGATGGTCCATTGTTCTGTGAGTCTGTGATAACCACATTTATATATTTATCTGAATAATATCTACTGTTATACAGGAAGTTTATCATTATTTGTGCCATAGTATATAGTCATCTTAAAAATGTAAATCATTGTTTTAATCAAAAATAAAATGGGTTAAAAGTGACCAAAAATGGTAGAAAAGGTGGTGAAATGTGATTTTAAAAACCACAGAAATTGGTTAAAATCTGCAAATTGTGAGTGTTGGATTTTAAAAATGTAGGAGAAATGTGTTTAAACTGCCAAAGAATGGGCATGACAAATTGTGAATGTGGTAAAATTTGGAAAAATAAGCATTAAATATGGTGAAAAGAGGTTACAAGTGGTGGAAAGGGTTTATAAGTGCCGAAATTGTCTTGAAAGTGGAAAAAATGTGCAGAAAAGGCATTGATGGAAAAATGGCAGAAATGGGAGTAATGTAGCAAAAATGCATTAAAGGTAGCAAAAATGTGGTAAGAAAAAGTGATGAAAATAGGTTAGAATATGGCAATTTTGGTGTAGCTGCAAAAAAAAGGTAAAAAAAACCAAAAATGGGATCAAATTGTTCAGACAGTATTCTTAGGTTCCGACTCCAAGGTTAAGAACCCCAGGTCTAGAGCTGGGCGAGCTTTAATAACCCTACAACAACTGCAGTGCAGAGAAATACTCGTTTACTTTTACCTCAATGATTGAACATGTTGATGCTTTGCTAATAGCAAACTGTGTAAAAGGTTGAGTTTACGTTGTGGCACCGTGGGTGTTGGAGCAGATGGAATAATTAGAGAAAGTGGTTCAGTCTCCACGACTGTGCACCATTGTTAGCTCTGATGCTCTTATGATCTCAATCCTCCTTTGCTGACAAATAAACGGGAGCCTAGCTGTGAAAGGGGATTGCTTTAACACCTTTGCAATGAAACTACTTTTTTCCTCCGCGCTGCGTTTCAATGGATCCTGTAGCTACAGCCGTTGCCCTCGACACAGCCGCAGTGAGAGCCTCCTGAACCCGGACAAGTGTTTCCCCTCCCACCCGGCACTATATCTCCACTCCTCCTGCCTTAGGGTCCCCCATTCAGCCTGTTTACCCTGCCACCAGTCCTATTCACGCTCAGTCTGCAGGTCCTACACAGCCTTATAGAGCCGCTGAACTCTCACTAACCTACTAATCAGACCTCTCCTCCCTTTTCAGGCCCTTAAATATAAAAGCTCCATCTTGACCACCATTTTGTAGGTCAGCCACTGTGGGCTTTGTGCGAGAGCCTTAAAACCACCAAAGGAAAGATCCTCCTCCTATTGATGCATCTTGAGCAGTTGCCTAAGCCAGCCAGACACCTCCCCCTGCAGACGGAGGCATCCAAAGACATTCCGTTTATTAAGCTGTCACTGCACATCTAAATCTGTTCCCTGTTGCATCGCTACAGGCCTTTTTACATAGAGAGCGTTGGGAAGCTTTTGTGTGCCACCAAAGTATTCAGAGAGCTGTAAAAAAAAAAAAAAAAAAAAAAAAAACACACACACACACACACCGGTAAAATGAGATGCAAATCCAATGATTCAGTTGGCAGTATGAGTGTGCTTTTCTTTGCGTGTGAATATATAAGCATCTTGTGAGTTTGTGTGTGGGTGTATGACACTTGTGTGTTTGTGAATTCTCGATTCACGTGGGTATGATTTCAATCAGTGCTAGCATTTTGCATTGTGCCGACGAACAGCTGTAACACAGTTGTTGCCAAAGTGCTATTGTGTGAAAGTGACAGGGAGAGAAATGACATAAGGAACGATAAGCAATGCCTTTGATGAAAGGAGAGTGAGTATATAGAAAACACCTGCTATGAAGGAGGTGAGCAATGACTGAAGAGTAAAGAAGGGAAAAATACTGAGTCTTTTCCTCCCATTAGTTATTTTACGCTCACAGAATGGATTAACATGGCTAATGAGAATTTAAGGGGTTGTTGTTTGTGTGAGACGAGTTAAAATAAAGATGACCCTGGGATTTTAGAACGCAGCGTTAGCACTAGCCTTGGTATGTATTATTAATTCATCCATTGTTGGACAAACATGCAAACTTTAAATGCAGCAGAAGTTTAAAGCATTATGGATTTGGTCCCTTTGCTCCTCTTTTCAATACGCAGTGAAAATAAAATAATTTCTTCGCTGCTTCTTAGTTTTTTTTCAGCATAGAGTACATCCAATGTAGGGCTGCGGCTCTCAAGTGGAAATGTGCTCATCCCTTGGAGTAGTTCTTATGTAATTGTTAAGAATTGGGTCCACAGAAAAATCCTTTACAATGTTATTTTCAAAGATGGAAAATCAACAGAGATATTCAGCCTCTGTGTGCTTCAGGTTTTTGTCCTAGGTTCGAAATGCATCTTGGGAAACTTGGGAGTATATACTTCAGTGGGAATGGTCACTATCCTAATCATCCTAACCATACTTATAGAATATAGTAGACAGTATATGCTCATTGAGTTTGCAGTGCATTGTACGGAGTATGCCATTTCAAACACAGCCATGGAAGTAGGGCTGGGTGAGATGTCAATATTATTAAGCTCCGCCCTCACTCAAAAGAAGATACAACATGACGACGGACACAGGGGGCAAGTGTGTTTCAGTCTGCACCTGTTGTTAATGAGAAATTAATGAGAAGGAAAAATTGTTTTGCAACAGAAAACACGACGGTTAACTTATTTGGAGATTGAAGGCAATCTGCAACAAATGCTGAAAACAAGTTCTAAAAGATTTTTTTAAGCACGATTAACCTCTTAACAACAGCATAGGGTTCAGTATAAAGTGTGTGTTCAACTGCTGCTGCTATGCTACAAAACACTCACACATGCTGTTCATTGAGACAGACAGGGGAAGTGGCACACATTTACTAAAGTGACTCTGACCCAGAATCGTCCTTGTGGTAAAACTTTATTTTGAAAGAAATATTGCGATTTCAGTAAATTGATGTCATGCCTCTCTGCAAGGACAGTGTCATGTTGTTTTGTCTCTGTTCAGCAAAGAAAGGTGTTAAAAGAGTGCCTGTGGATATACGAGGTATATCACTAAAAAAAATGGCTGAGAAGCAGTGCAATGGAGCTCATAGCTCAATAAACAAGATTAACTTATGGTAAAGTCAATGGCCTTTTGAATAACACTTTAGGGTGGTTAAGTGGATTGAGGCTCACTGGAACATTAGGCTTTATTACAGTGTAATAAAACACACCAGTAACTGTCAGCTCTGGGTTTTTTTCAGGCTTTGCGTGTGGTTCAAAGAGTGTATGTGAGGCTGGAAAATGACACAGGCCTTCAATGACTGTACAAAAATGTGCAGGTACATTTACAACCTGTTGTGTTCATGAGTGAGTAGAAAGCAGATATTAAAGCTCAGTTACTATTATTAGTTTATTATAACTTTATACAATGGCATGAAATGACATCCTAAACACCAAACTGTATCAAACACGATTAAAAAAACTCATCAGTTGATTCTATCCTCATGTAGAACAGTCTGTTTTAAAGGAAACCACCATTTTTTAGAAATATGGGTTAAAAACTTTGAAAATGTAGTTATTAGAAGATCTATGCATAACAACACGCATTATTTTGCACCAATTTTGATTTATTAACTTTTAAAAATGGGACTACTTTACCGTTTTAGTTCCGCCATCTTAAAATCACGTGATTGATGATGTCACATGGCACTATTTGTCTGTAAACAGCCCATTGTTTCGTATTGGAGTGAAGCTTTCAGCCTGATTTTTAGATCATTTAGCAGCTTTTTTGGTCAAAACACCAATTTGTGCTGCTTTTAGTTGCTCATCAGAGCGTCAGCCATGCACTGTTTAAGGGAGAGTAAAGGTCCCTTAGGAGAGCTGCTCTTCTCTGCTTCATTGGCTACTACCAAACCGCAGAGTTGGAACTGTCGCCTCCTGCGGTCACTGATTATTTTTTGGGTCATAACTGTTTTTATTCTCTTTCGGTAAACAAATGAGGTTTACATTAACATCTTTAACTTTTTCTGGTTTTTTTGAGCAACCAAAAGCAGCACAAATTTGCATTTTCACTTAAAAATCTGTTAAATGATTTAAAAAGCAGGCTGAATGTTTCACTCCAATAGAAGACAATAGGCTGTTTACTGGTAAATTGGCCATGTGATGTCATCAATCACGTGATTTCAAGATGGCGGAACACAGGTTCTTAAGCTGTAAGGTATGAATATCGTGTTTTGTTAGGCATAGATCTTCTGATAAGTACATTTCAAAGGTTTTAGGCCACAGTGAAGGATCCGTTTAAACGTTCCACCGTTTATTGAACTGTGTTTTTAGCAGCTGAGCAGCAGCAGTCCTGTATTTGGTAAAAAAAAAAAAAATGTAAAGTAAAAATTGCGGTGGTCAATGTTGGTATTAAAAAAAAAGGGAAATGACCTCTGAGTCATTCAATAATGCGTTGCTAATGAGCCCTGGCCTAGTTCAGACAGTGGCTGCTCTCACACAAATACACACCTGAGGAAAAGCAAGGGGATAAGGAAATGAGCCTGAGATCTACTCCATATCCAGCTGTATATTCTCAAATAGATGTAAAGACTTTCCCAAAGTCTGAAATTGGACTTATAGAAAGCTTTAGTGGTTGCTTTGGGTACCATTACAATATTTCTTTTTAACCCTAAGCCTTTTTTATGAGCACAGTGAAGTCTCTCCAATGAAAAGGTGTAAGAAAAACACAATGTCGAATAGATTTTGTATCGTTAATTGACGGGATTTTGTGTGCGTTGAAATACGACCTAATTAACAAGTGTTTAGTTTTGTTATTTCTTTCTCCATGAATAATCTTCGGAAACTGGAGCTGAGCTTAAGGTGGATGTTTCCCATGGCGTGGCTCTGTTAAAATAGGTTGCACATGTACACCCTCAGCCCTCTGTTTCCCTCCATTTCACCTGTCCCTTTTACTCCAGTCGCTCCCACTCATTCCTTATGTGGCTCTATGGTCCACTATTGTTAGACTCTGACCAAATAAAGCTCTATGGTTGTTTTTTTTTGTGTTTTTTTTACACTTGAAATAGTCGATCCGGTCTGGTAATAATTTCAAATGAGAAGATTGAGACTAATATATAATAATAATTGCCCTGAGCTCAGAGTATTGGTTAAGTAAACCTACAGTAAAGATCAGGTTACAGTGTGTCTGCCTCCCATAAGTGTTTGAACTGAGACAAAGTACACAGTTTAAAAATCTAATCTGTGTGGAAAGGAATTTGTCATTTTTCATCACACCATAGTGTAAAAACAATTGAAAGAAAAGACAAAATGAAGATATATAAGGAATATTTCAAACCCAGACAATTATCTTACATTTGGTGCATTTCACAAGTGTTCAAAATTCAGAGAAACAATAAGTGTAATGGCTGTTTGGTTAGCCTTTTCAAAGATCTACCGCCTCTATGAATCACGACAAGATGGCTAATGTATTAGAAGTGCAAAAGAAATAGGCAAACAGCCCTGAGCTGCAAATACTAGACACATTAAAGCCTGGAGGACTTCCAGAGAAATCTTTCAATTACACGGAGTGAATGTGGCTGAGCTCTGAGTGGTAAGATGGATAACTTAGAAAATGCAGGTGCCAACGAAGTAAACTAGACTATGGATTTAATTAGAGTAACACATATCGAAGCCGAGAGTAGTTTAAGAGGGCTGTATTAAAACAGACGTTCGGATGGCAAATCAATGCTTTGACCAGTGGGTTTGGATAAAAAGCGCTGAGATACAAAGTAAGATTGAGACAGTAAAAGTCAGCGATTTTAGTTCTCTTGAACTAATAAAGCGATACGCAACTCATCACATGAATCAATTTTAGAAACGTCTAAAGAAGAACAAAATGTTTACCGATTTATTCAAGAAATTTCTTTTATAGTCATTTACATCAGCTTTTAGCCTCCAAAATCACAATATTTCCCTTAATATGCAAGTTTTGCTATTTCTGAAGAGTTCATCCATTCAGCATTCACATTAGTTGTCATCAAAATCACTCCACTTGATTTTCTGTCCAATTTGAAGCTACAGTATGTACAATTGTGAGACGCTCTACACTCCCCCCTCACCTCCTGAACGAAACTTCTTGTGAACACTTGCGCAAACGTGCACAACTGTGGAGCTCTTTGCTACTTTTTTCTTAATAGAGATTATAGTGACAAAGGGGCTTTATCTTGTGTTATTGGAGAGTTTTCTGATGTTTTAGAGACACGAAAGCACGAATCATTCTCTGTTGTGAGGACAGTAAGAGGCTCAGAGCCACTCCTTACACAAGCAGTCGATCCCAGCTGATCAGAGCAGACAGACAGACAGACACTCCACTTCCACACTGAAGATGAAGTGCATCTGTTCTCTCCACCTTAGATAATGTTTCTCTTAGGTTTACAAGCGATTTATCCCATCTGTTATCACTCTCTCCCAGACTCGGTGTGTGGGGAAGACTGCGCACGGACTGAAAGCGGATTGCGAACAGTCCGCCACACATACCTAGTCAGAGGGACCTCTGTGGAGTTTGTTTCTCCTGAACACATTAGTGCCTTTATTCTGTTGCTTCTTCACCTCAGTCTACCTTTCTCATCTTGCTTTGCTGTGTAACCATTGTGCCAAAAGCCGCGATTAGAGACTTCTGCTGGAACATCTGCCATTGGACTGTCCCTATTCTTAGACCGTGAATGCGCATTGACTTTTGACGAGCAGCTTGGGCAGCCACTAGTAACGCCCAAAACAGCTCATAGAGCACTCTGTTTGTTGAAGTCCAGCGTCACTCTCCTGGATTTCTAAAGCTCAATTACAGAGTCAGGAGAAAGAAATGAGATCCACTGTCCACTCGGAACACTTTGGATTGCAATATCCTTAAAGATGATTACGGATTTTTGACCAAATGACGCCAAAATAAAACTTACATATTGCAACTTTAACTCATTTCAGGCTAACGTTATTTCATTTTTTTTTTTTTTTCCAATGACAATGCACATTATTAGGCAGACATGCTGTAAATGAGCCAGAGTTAGCCAAAAGATAATAGTTCTCATCTCATGTCTCTGGCCAGATTTTAAAAGGCAACCTAAAATGTAAAAGGTATTAAAATGCAGAAGGAGAATACAACAGGACAAAAGAGAACAGGTTCCTATAATAAAATAATTACTGATAAAACAAAGCACCAAGTGTGGACTAAAACTCTCAGAATTGCCATACAGTAAATTACAACTGAAACGCAGTTCAAACAAAATACCTAATCCATACTTGACACAACAGAAAAACAATGTATTGATCTTATAGTTCTTAGTTAGGTGTCATTCAACGTTATGTCTGCAGGAACCCTACGGTGGATGGACTTTTTCCAAAAAAAGAGAAAAGAGACTTTAAAAATGGCGCTGGGTGCAGAGTTTGGATGCCACCACCAGCCATCTCACTACAGATCCACACATGACTTCCAGCTGATCAAGGAAGACACCTTATAACAGAGAAGCCTATGTTACCATGGCAACAATCAGATACCTTACGTGAATGGAGCATTTCCTTGAGTAATGACTCTGTCACAGTTTGGTAAAGGTTACATTTAATTGCCTTTTATAGGATTCTTGGAGACTTATAATAGAAAGACATGATCTTTCTTTAAAAAAAAAAAAAAAACAGAGAAATGCATGCATGCAAAGGAAGGAATGTAAATGTGTCTCAAGTCTTCATGGTTCATGGAAATTCATCTTTCAAATTAGAAAGACTATGCTGTTAAATTGGTTGGGAATGAGATATTTGGAACTGGAAAAGAATAGCACTTACTGTTTATCTAAAATATATAGAAACCTTTCAGAGAAGGAATTCACTTACTGTTCTGCTTACTTAAATATGAGAAAAGGGGGGAATTCTGATCTGAGGAGATTCCAATGTATTCTATTGACAGCAAGTCAAAAGAAGAAGTTGACAGAATCTAATAAGCCCTCACATTTTAAGCCATTGGGTGGAGGTAAAATTCTATTCAAACATATTAAAGTCCATGAGAACTTTAGCATGTTTCCAACTACTTGCAAGTTTGGGCTTGCGCTTTAAAAACAGTAGAAGCAGTCTGAAGCGTAACAACAGCAACTTGAATCAAACCATGCACACTTTACCAAAAAACCCTTAGATTATTTCAGCTATGTGGCACAACGTTTATCGAATTAGCCTCACAGCCTGGAAATGTTGAATTCAAGTAGTTGGAACGCTGTGCTTGTCTGTCACTGCATTTTTTCTGGCATTAGAAGGACATTCTGTCCAAGCAGTGTTGGCAAATTGTCAGTAAAGAAAGTATTGGCTTTAGTAAAAGTTGCCAGAAGTTTTTAAAGACAAGCCTGTTAGCTTAGGACAGTAACTGAAGAACTGCTGGTGATTTTACAAACAAGTAAATACCACAGAGACGGAATCTAGAATTTTGGATAGATGTTTGTTGTACTTTTGAATAGTCCTATTTCAATCGGGATGTGTTAAATTCATATTTTGGAGGTTGCAGGTTCCATTTCAACTTACTAATGAAGTAAACCAAACTATGTCGCATTGCAATTATTACATGGTTGAACACGAAAAGTAAATAAAGGTTTTTGTACTTGTTTTTATTTTTATTTTTTTTCTTGTATTTGAACTGTTGCAAAATAGTCATGTACACACCATACATAGTGTGCTGTATGTGTCTTGCCATTGCTCAGTGGTTTTAAATTCTAGAATTTTCTCATACTATAAGGGAGACACGGGTAACTTTTATCACAGCCGGGCCACAACAATGTGATTTTCTGATTTGAGGGCAACATTTATGTCAGCATTTCGAAAAATTAGCAGTCCGAGCATTAACACAGGAAAGAACAAAGAGTGTGTGTGGTTTTGTTTTTTGTTGTTTTTGGTTTTTGTGGTTGTGTTGGGTAATTTTTTGGATTAGTTATATGCATTTTAATTGTCTTTTTGTGTCATTTTGTGTATTTTTCTGTAGCTCTGGAGTTTTTAAAAATATTTTTGTATTTGTGTCTTTGTTTTTGTGTATTTTTAGAGTCATTCTGTGTAATCTTCTGTCATTTTGTGTACTTTTCTGTGGTTCTGTTTAACATTTGATTCTTATTTTTTTAGTTTTGTGCATTTATGGAGTCAGATTTCTGGGTCTTTCTGTTGTTGTTTTGTGTTTTTGTGTATTTTTGGAATACTTTTGTGTGGTTTTGTTGTTACCCAATATATTTATGCTGACATTTTTGTGCATTTTTAATATATAGTTCTATTGTGTGTATGTTGTGTTACAAATTACTTCCAACTTCTTCAATTATATATGAGATTTGGGGAATGGTTTTGCGGGCCATGCAAAATTAGACCAAGGGCCGTACATGGCGCCCGGGCTGCCAATTGCTCATGTCTGCTATAAAGCATGGAAGGCTAAACAATCTAAAAAAAAGTGATCATTTGTACTTTCAATCGGAGAAGGCAGAATGAGTAAGCGTCAAAGAGTGAAGTAGATTTCAGGTGTAGGGTGTTTATAGGAAAAGATGATTTGTTATGACCTCCATGGAGCTGGTGTCCCTTTCAGCCTCTATTAATAGAGATCAAGTTAATCAAATACCTTTATCTAATCTCTCAAGATCTTGTAGAATCTTTATGACATGGCTCGTCTCCATCTTTAACAGAACACTCACATTCCTGCCAAGTCACATTGCATCGACTCTGATGCTGTCATTGGACTCTGAACCACTTTCTGTCAGACACGTGGTTCCCATTTCATAGCCAGAGGAACAGATTAACATAAAAGATCGGGTGGAACAGTTTGCAGGTTCAAAACCCTTGCCTGGGGCTAGAGAAGTAGAGGCCATGGCTGGATTTACTTCATTTAGGATCCTTTAAAACACTGTTTACCTTGCAAAGTGTGCATCACAAGGAAGTATGGTAGTGGCTGTCAGCACAACCCGGGTCAGTAGTTATACCAAACATCCTCTAGAGGAAATAATTTCCCTTGGAATAAGATGACACTCATCAAGGTTTGGTATCAGGATGTGATCCTGTAACAATATTTACACTACTTTGCCAAACAGCTGATTATGTATCGCACTAATCAGTTACTGGATGGGTAAACAGATTAACCAGGAGCTGTGCCAGTTTTTTCTTCATTCATCAGTCTGCTAATGACTATTATAGCTCACGTCAAGTGCAAGGCGGGTCCACCCTGGACGGGATTCTCGTCTGTTGCCGGGTCTGTCATTAACACATTCATGCGCACTCCCATTAACTCTTGTGGGAAACTTAGCAACTCCAATGAATCAAACACATGGGATTATAAAATGTGGGAGGAAGCCAGAATACTCAGAGTAAAGCCACACGTGTATGGAGAGAACATGCAAACTGCTGTGTTTGAAATGGCATACTCCATACTATGCACTACAAACTATGAGTATATTTTGTACTATAAATATGGTTAGGATGAATAAAATGATGAGTGTTCCCACTGTAGTATAATTTCAAGTTTCCCAAGATGCATTTCGTACAACGACAAAAACCTGAAGCACACTGAGGATAAATCTCTGTTGATTCTCCACCTTTGAAAGTTCTGAAAGCATTTTAAGCAAGAAAATGACCAAGTAGAATATCAACAATTGGTCATTTGATCCATAAAACTCGTGGTAACACAAATCATGCCGACATTTCAGAGATTTTCGGACACCCGCCATTGTGCACACCGTGCACACTTAAAAATGTCTCGATATAGTTTTCATCTGGGAATTTCTCACGTACTCAATCTTTAAATACTATCTAATGTCAAACTTAGTCGGAGTAATATGTTAGTATGCAATTTTGAAAACAGCCTAGGTGTCAAACCCAGGGAATAAACCAAGGTACTTCTTGTAGTTTCAGATTTCAACCTAAAACATGTTTGTTAGGTTAATTTGAGTATCGGAATAAGACGATGTCAGCAGGTTAAATGGCAACCTACCAAATTAATAAAAGTGATATGATCCAATTGAAAAGAGCTTCTGATTCTGTTATTTGTTCATGTAACTGCAAAGGAAAATATACTTGTACAATGAAAAATGAAACCAATAAACATCATTTTGCCTCAACAAGTTGGAAATGATTTTTAAGATTCAAAACATACAAACACAAGTAGTCTAAATATATAAAAGAAACCATTCCTCTGAGAAGAATGTAAGGTCACAAATAACAAAAGAGCATATGACAAATCTAATTTGAAGCACTCTTCATAAATTAATTTCAACAAACATTTCACTTGACATTTTGATTTTTAGCAGGAAAAACCATCTGTTTATTACAAAAAACTATTCACTGCACTGATATTTACCTTTTGTTTTTAGTCAAATGTCAATTCTGTCATATGTTTTCTACATAAATTCACAAACTCAATTGCCAAATGTGAAGTGCATTCTCATATGAGACCTATTTTCCCTTCATGTGCCTTGCTGACCCGTGCAGGGAACTGCAGGCTAGTCCAAGTGCATGTCTATACATATCTCATGCTTGTCAGTGTACAGGATTTAAAACAAAGCAGATATTACTCACAAAATGTTTGCAAGTAACAGATGATCTTTGACAAATACGGCAGAAGCAATACCAGTAGAGAAGATAAATACTTATCACATGTTTGCAGTGAGATCATAGAAGAAAGAAAACATAAGTTAACACTTCCATTATTTTTCATATATTCATAACACATTTTACTCTTTGGATCAGTCTGTCCTGATTTATATTGGGAACCCCCTTTTCCATTTTTATGTAACATATTTGGAGTTATTCACTATAAAGTCCTCTGTCTCAGACACATCCTCTTCTATACGTAACTTTTTACTGTGAAAGAGCTGTTCCATGTCATGTATCAATTCAAAAATATCAACTATGCACTTGCAGGTATGGGGATGTAAGGTCACACATGGGTCACATGACTCGACAAGTTTTACACAGCTAAAACAGCTCGAGGTAAAAATGACCCCGGAGGACCACCAATGTGTGCAATATGCATTTAGCTCATTAAAAAAAAATATTAACCAATTGTACACATCAAATTAGAAAAAGTCATGAAACATCAGAGTTGAAAGTAACACGTACTCACGTTACTGTAATTGAGTTGCTTTTATTGGTACCTTTTTGAGTATATTTCTAAATCAGTAATTTTGTTTGTACATTTTAAAAAAAGTAAAGTAATTATTTACATTTCACCCAAACATTACTGAGTGAATTATCATTTTTTTTTGTTTTAAAATGATCAGCAGGAATGTACCAGACAACAAACAAATGCATCACATCATAGCTGACCAATCAGATTAAACGTAATGCACTGCACCAATACAGCATTGAATGGAGCTTATTTTCTCAGGGTTTTTTAGCCTTTTGAATTGAATTCAATGGTGTTATTTTATTTTTAAAATTTGTACATTTTGACAAACCATTTTTTTTTATACAGATGCATTTGTGGAAAATAATACTGTATGAAAGGGAACCATGGCAAGATGTATTACCAAAAATAAACATGAGGGGTGAAAGTAACTAGTAACTTTTACTTTGAGTACTACTTAATTGAGCAACGTTTTTACTTGTACTTGAGTATTTTATGTATGACTTACTTGTACTTCAGTACAATTTCAATCAAATAACTACTTTTACTTGAGTAGGATGCATTAGTACTCTTTACACCTCTGTGAAATACGAAGCAAAAGAAAAATAGTCAATTATTTTTTGAATAATTAACATTGAATGAGATCAAATTGACCCCACATATAATAGGAGGATTAAAATGTCAAATTATTTTGTCTTTTTTCCTGTGCCTTGCCTCCAACATTTAACCACTGGCTCAAGCTGCACTTAGTTGCACCATTTTATATATATATATATATATATATACTGCTGCATGTGCAAGCAGCAACTGGCCACGAGTGATGGAGTCTTTTGTCATCGAAGAATTAATATAATTCCACACATGCAGTCTGATTAATCATAATGCAGCAGGTAATGAATCTCCACCTTCACCATTTCATTACTCAGTGCAGCCATGTTATCAGCCCCTAAATATAGCCTCATTATATATTCAATTTCAGCTCGCTGGAATAAAAAAAAAAAAAAAGAATGAAATCAGGTGTGTATTTCACTTTCCTGATCATACAAGGGCCCCTTTCATTCTGTCTACTTGAGTTATTGCCACCACTCACATCCAACACCTGATAAAGGACACGAGGATTGGAAATAAATGAGCAAAGAAGGGGAAGCACTTGGATTAAAAATGAAATTATTTTGATGAAATATTCAACAATGGCACTCGTTTTATCCCAGATAGTTGGTCACAACCATACATTTTCCCCCTCAGTGTAATATTCATGTATCGGAAATAATATTTAAATCATACCCTCTTTGTCTCTTCTATTTAACATGTAATTAAGACTGTGCATAATAAACTTGACCCTTGAGGTTTGGCAGATGATGTCCTAATCAGATTGGATGTACTAATCTATCGGGACAGAGGAGTCAAAGGTCAGAGACGACGCTACGATACGAGACAGGACTCATGAATAACAAAAGGTGGATTAACTGGAAGTCAATCCCAGATAGGGAAGAGATTTGGACAATAATGTCCCAGATTTCCACGGTCGCAGTGGGAGCAAAACTGTCTGTCGATGGAAATAAAGACCTTAGGGTTTTTTACTTATATGGAAACCCAAATGTATCATAAAAAGATCTATTGAACTGTTGAACCAGTTGTGCTTTATTTTTTCTTATTGCTAAAATCATCTCTAGTATAAATCATTTTACAGGTTAAATGACAAAAATATTTTCAAAAATAACTAAAGATAATCATTAGCATTTTCTTTCAAGAACTACAATTAAAATAATTGTCAAACTACACACTCGGCGTGTCAAGTATGTACGTAGGCTCCCCTCCTTTCTCCACGCAGGTGTGCTCAATCTCCTGATGGTCTTCCCTCACTATTTGAAGGAGAACTTGAAAAACAAAGTGTTTGCTAGATTATTGTGTTATCGTGGTTTTTATATCCAGTCCTCTTTGTTTAGGGCTTTCCATCAAAGTGTTCGCCTGTCTTTAGTTTTATTGTTATTTCTTGATTTTTTACTTTTATTTTGAAGCTGAACCCACATGATTAGACAATAAGGCATCGTCTTATTTAGACTCAGGTGTCCCTCATTTCCTAATTACCTTCTCATACGAACAACTTTGTTGCTTCCTATTCTCTTTGCCTCAAGGATTTCATTCAATGCTATTTGTTTACTTTTGCACTGACGATCAAAGATCCTTTACATTGTCCATGTCACCACTTATTATTTAAAACATGGTTTAACACAGTTTATTTATTTATTTTTACTATTCTTTATTCCTTAAGCTGTGACTGTAATATAATTATGTGCAGAATTTTCTGTGCCATAGAAAATGAACGGCTGAATCCCAAACAATGGCAGTTCTTTGTACACTGTGACCCAACATTATGGTTTACTTCAGCCACTGGACCTGGAGCCACTATTTTGTGGGGTCACTGATTTTGTCACAACACCCGTTTTTGACTTGGATCATGATGAGACAATAACCCGACTAAACGACCAGTATTTTAGATTATCTTTTTATCAAGCTTGTAATTCAAATTCACTACAGTTGGCAATTAAAAAAAAAAAAAAAAAAAAAAAAATCTATCTTCTTGATGAAATGATGCCTGTTATAGTTTAAGACCATAACTAGGACAATGTACGACAGTATATTAGGGTCACATTAAAATAAAAAAGAAATCTGAGCACTACGAGATTAAAGTTATAATATTTTGAGAATATTTCGTAAAGTTGTAAAAAGATCAGTATTTTGCCACGTGTGAAACCTTATATATATATATATATAAATCTCACTAAATGCTCCACTTCCTCCATAACACACAAGTGACCCATTTGTATTTCACTTTTATTCTCAAAAAATTACAACTTTATTCTCAAAATACTGCAACTTGAATGTCAAAATATTACGACTTTAATCTTGGAATATTATGACGTGAATCTCGTCGTGCCCAGGTTTTTATTTTATTTTAATCTGACCCTAATACGCCGTCGTGAATGAATGAAGAATGAACAAAACACCTTAAGAATTAAAGTTATCTCTCTCGCTCTTTCTCTAACACACGTACACTTTAGTAAGCATATGATTTATGTTAGAGAGTGTGTGTCCTTATCCAAAGACCATCATTGGGGGTCCCGTCAATGAACCTTGACAAAGGTCATTTTGGAGGACACACACCCATTACTGACCCTTTGAATCCCAGGACGTCTGTATGATGGAGATACCCAGAAAGGGTCAAATTATATAGGAGAAAAAAATGTGCTGTGTGTGTATCTCTGTGCACAAGGCGTGCACGTAGAGATCCTCTACCTCAGTGTGTTTGCATACCTAAAGCTTGCATTTAAATCACTGATGCATGCCTGCTTTCTGTTAGCCTGTGTGTGTTAGCATTATTAAATGACCAGCGCTCAGATAAGAGTTTGTGTGGTAGATAACCATGTTTGCATCCCACTCTAAACACACACGCGTGCACATATATACAAATACACGAGCACGCCCGTCATGTGTGTCATTGATTGGGTAGAGTAGGGGAAAACTGATAACAGGCTTTGCTTTTGTGTTGGCTGTCATTTTTTTTTTTTTTTTTTTTTGCCACCACCTGGAAATTGTTATCGGTTCCATTTAAAATGTCAACATTTGGTTTTTGTCTTAAGAGTAAAGAAAAAGAACAAAAAAGTTTTTATTTTACATTTGAGATGCTTCCTTTGTTTGACCAGTTAGTTGTTTTTCAGCAATTTGTAAAGAAAGTGAAAACATTTGAAACAAAATTGAAAAATTACCTGATTGTGTACATTATTATTTAGTATTCTGAATCCATTTTTAATGGGATCCACACTGGCAAACCAATGGTTCCCACTTAAAATCAAGAAATCCAAGATGGACACCATCCCTATTCCCAATTCGGATATTTTGTCATAACGTTGGTTGTATTTGACATAGAATAAATTAGTATTAAAATACCGTAAATTGTGCGCAGCGCAAGATTCAAGATGGCCACCATCCGCACTGCAGATTTTAATTTTACCATAACTTTGGTTCTAGACCTAGAAACGTGATTTTTGTGGAAAAATGTAAGTTTTCGGAGGATTGCCATGAAATAGCTTAAAATACTGTAAATTGCATCCAGAGCCAGATATAAGATTACCACCACAACGCTTTACGCATGGAAAGGGTGAAATTGCGATTTAATTGCTACCACAACTGTGTATGACAAAGATGCCTTTTAAAGGGTGAATGATTTGATTTAAATCCCCATTAAAACATTAATTAATATATCTATTTTCCTTTATTTCTGACAGATTATAATCATTGTGACCCTGGTGCATGCATATTGCATACGCATTAATCTGATGTGTTTATTTTGCAGCACATGCCAACATATACAATGATTAAACTCAAACTTTTGATGTAGATTTCTGATTAATACTTAAATAACTGTAAAAATTTGCACATTTTCACATTTTCTTCCAAAAATGAACATATTTTCTATGGTTAAATACACTGTCAGTCATTACGCATTATACTTTATTTTATTATTATAATTTTTTTAAATACATTTTCAGAATTGCTGAACTTACAGCATCTTCTTTTAACATGTACACGATTGGTTCTCGACCTTAAATTATCTTTCATCGCTGTGGGCCTTTTTATATTATGTGGTGATGTTGACAACATGTGCACACAACTGAAACTGTTTAGTTCATTGGAGCATGTTTATGCCAAAATAAAAATGTGGTGTGTAAAGATTCTCATGTATCCTTTATGTTTAAACATATGTTTCTGGCCACCATATGCTATAATGTAAAACATCACATGAATTTATTGAAAAATAATCTATTAATCAAAAAACTTGGCTAAGGAATCAAAGCGAAAAAAAGTGGGTGTTTCTCGAATGTCTCTCCAGCCAAAAAAGAAGTTATGTTCTATTACACACTCTGAAATGCAGTTTGGTTGCACATAAGGGAAAAATCTACGTTTCTAAATATTCTATAGAGGTTTTTTTTTTTTTTAAGATGTTCAAACGAGACTATAGTTAGTTTTCTAGCTTGGCTAACAACCATTGTTGCTACTAAGCCCTAGGTTCCTAAAGAGGGATAAGCAAATTGTCATAGGGAGGACATGTATAAAAAAATAAATATTGGAAACTAGAATATAGATCAACCAGCAGTCAGGAGACTCCATGCATTGCCACAAATGACGCATTAGCCAATGTAAGACAGATTACCCATAGTGACAGAGAAACAATCATAAAAAAGTGCAAATATGATGACAGAGACAGAGACTTTGTTTTTCTTTCTAGAACTAGCTTTTGATAATATATATATATATATATATATATATATATATATATATATTTTTTTTATAATAAATTACTAGACGTTTCAGGGGACCTAATTTGAATTCCAGGCGACTCCACATGGGTTCACGACCACAAGGTTGAAAAAGACTGCATTGCAATATGTTATTTAAGTGGCTTCACGAGACTGTGAAATGTTAGGGAACCACTGCTCTAAGCTAAGAACAGGGTGCTTTAAAAAAAAAAGAGCTGTTTGAATAAACATACAAAAGGTTTTTGTTCTCTACTCTGATGTATCCTTTTTAAACAATCAGAGTAAGAACGTCAGAGATTAAATGTAAAAAATAAAAATGAAACATTCTGACTTTACAGTTTTTAATATGCTTTTTTGTTTTTCTAATATCTAATATGGAAGTCATTAAACCCCATTAAAAATGTGATTGACCCAAAGCGGCTATAAATAGAATTGAACATGAAAGAAATCCACTTTGATACAATTTAAAAACATATTTTCAAAGCAATCTAAAACATCTGTGGTCCATTGCCTGAAAATTTCCAGTGTTTGACATACAGGAAATCAAATCTTCGATCTGGCAGCCAAACAATTTATTCTTTTGTCTGGGAGAAGGGGAGCTCTAGATGCATTTGGGGAGTGTTTTCTTTTCTTTTTCCAAAAATACTGCATTAAATATATGCAGACCACTCAATGCAGTTTTCTTATTTGCACCCTTTAACTTACATTTAATACCGTGCAACTTGTGATTAAAATAGATAAGACAAAAGCTCGTTCTTGTGTTTTAGACCCACTCAGTCATTACTGAGGAGCTAACTCTGGTCTAATCACAGTAACGCAGCTTGGAATCATCTCTCTGACAGTTTTTCAGAAAACTCAATCGTGTGGACGGGCAGAGTGAACTAATTATCAGCTCGTTGTTTTCATAGTCAAAGCTGACAATTTAACAACAATTGACCTCCTGCAGTTTGTCAGCATATGAAAACATGTAGGCCAGTCGGCTAACGAAGGGCCCCGTAGACCCCGGGGTTAGCCGGGGCCCTGCACTGCACCGTGGACCTAAAACCTTTCCCTTCGCCTCCAATTTACGTCTCTCCTGCCTCCAGGGTGGACCTCATCATCCTCGCTCTGTGTAATGACTTAACATGGCTGCTGTGCTAAACCAAAGGCCTGTTGGGAGGACATCTTGATCCTGTGATTGCCTGGAAACAGGATGTGAGCGTTTCCACAGCTTTAGTGTTATAGCTGGAATCCTTCCTCCCTAGTAAAAACTATGCAAACATAAAATAAATCATGTTTAAATAACATTTCTCATAACAAATACTAGAATTTTATACAATTGACGATATCATATAGATATGTATAATAATAATAAATAAAATAAAAATACATTTAAAAGTAGCATTTTGTCAACTTCTAAATGGGCACTTTAATCAGAGTACTGATATATCCTACTCAAGTATAAGTAAAAAGTAGCTCAATTAAATAGTACTAAAAAGTATAAGTTACTAGTTACTTTCACCCCTCACGGTTTGGTCATAAATCTTTGTCACGGTTCCCTTTCATACAGTAAACATCTGAGGTATAAACTTAAAAAAATAAGAGCCCAAATCTTGGACAACTGGAAGTTCATTTATTTTTCACAAACGCATCTGTATAAAATAAAAGCTTATTCAAAATGTACAACTTTTTTTAAAATAAGATAACACCAATTAATTAAATTCAAAAGGTTCCAAGTAAAAAAAAAAAAAAAAACTGGGAAAATAACCTTAATTCGATGCTGTTTTGGCGTGGTGCATTACCTTTAATCTGATTGGTCGGCTATGATGTGATGCCTATGATTGTTGTCTGGTCATTTCATTTGATGTAGTTTTACATTGTCTGTTAATCATTTTAAAACAAAAGATCATAATTTACTCAGTAATGGTTGGGTGTAGAAATGTAACAAATTACTTTCCTTCTTTTAAAACGTACCTTAGTACAAGTAAAATTACTGACTTAGAAATATACTCAAAAAAAAAAAATATTGTACGATTATATTAACTGTATTCAATGTAAGTCACACATAAAACACTCAAGTACAAGTAAAAAAAAGTAGCTCAATTAAACAGTACTCAAAGTAAAAGTTATGAGTTACTTGCTAATGCTATTGCTAGGATAACGATAGTGCTAAGCTAATGTGGGTCAATGCTAATGCTAACGCTAACCAATGCTAATGCTAAGATAATACAGTGCGACGGGGGTCAGCACCTGTATCCTCACTCACATTTTCTTCAAAACATGCAAATATTTAGAACTTTAGAAATTAAACATGCATCCACAGGAACATCTGATAACTTTCAAAATCCAATATAATGTACTTAGTTAGAATATTCCAATAATGACACTGTAGAGGCTTCCTGTCGAGAGTTTTCAAAGTTTTCTTAAATAGAGACTTAAGACGTTTTAAAGTGCTCTCAGTTGTCTGTACGCCTTGCATACAGTAAACATGTCATGTATAAACTTGTATAAAATGTATAGAAAAAGGAGGAGACCAAATATTTTACAAAGGCATCTGTTTAAAATAAAAGGTTTGACAAAATGTACAATTTTTTTTTTTTTTTTTTTTAAATAAAAAAAAACGCTATGAATTCAGTTTGCATTTAAAAGAAAAAATCTCAGGCTCCAAGTATAGCAAAATGTATGGATTCTAAAACAGTGCAATGCAAGATGTACTACGTGGGTAACAACATAATGGGTAGAAACCACAACCTGATCCCAATAAACTGAGAAAATTACCGGCATTCAATGCTGTTTTGATGCCATGCATTGCATTAATGTTGTCAGGTCATTTAATTTTTTTTTTTTTGTAGTTTCACAATGTCCGTTGATCACTTTATAACAAAGAATAATAATTTACACAGTAATGATTGGGTGCAGAAATGTTACCAACTACTTTACTTCTTTTAAAAAATACGAAAGTAAAATTTTGATTTAGAAATACACTCAAAAAAGTGCAAGTACCCATAAAAGCAACAGTAACAGTAACGGGAGTACTTGTAATCCATTACATACTGACTTTACCTGGCTTTAAGACATATGCATTCCCATTACCAACCAACTGTAAACATATTGTTATACATTTCAAAATCAGAAGTAGAATCACAGAACTCACGACCAAAATCTGCCAAGGTCCCAGAGTTTAAAGCAAATTTTTGCAAAAAAAAAAAACAAA
The DNA here is from genome assembly GCF_900634775.1 of Gouania willdenowi. Classification (NCBI taxonomy): domain Eukaryota; kingdom Metazoa; phylum Chordata; class Actinopteri; order Blenniiformes; family Gobiesocidae; genus Gouania; species Gouania willdenowi. The sequence goes on along the minus strand of NC_041064.1, from coordinate 7,955,679 downwards.
GAAAAGATCTTCACACTTGGATCGAATGTAATTACCAAGCTTTCAGTCAGAGAACCTTCATCAGGGTAAGAAACAGAACAGGTGCATTGAACAGGCTTATATAATACAGGCAATCAGTCACACCTTTGCTACACCACTCCTGATCACATGGGACATGTAGTTCAGAAGCAGGAGGAGGAGGAGTTTGTAGTCCTGACTGCACATAGCAATGAATGATGTAAAGTAAGGAAGCATTATAGATATCCATCAGAATATATACACAAAGGCAACTACATAACCTAGAGAAATAACTCATTATAGACACAAATAAACAGTATGAAATATATGGCATTAAAAGATGACGAAAATGCATACACATCAGGCAGATCGTCATAGAATGCAGTGCCTAAAACCTTGTTAGACAGGACCATAACAAGTCAATAAGAATCTATATTAACAGAAAACAGAAAGCATCTTTATAGAGCTTGCAAATAATCTTTGTTCTGTCAGAAAGTCTTAAATTCCTTTAGTTAAGGAGAAGTGGTAAGTCTTTAAGTTGGGAACACACTTGTGTGTTTAACGAGACACTGTTAAAAAAAGATGTTCAATAAGTTCACAATGTGAGTTATTTTTTACTGAATCAGGACAGTTTCACAATAATAACAATGTCATTTTCTATGAAATGCTGCCATGATACAAACGCTAGTATTAATCAAAGCACAAGTATTTGATCTGTTTGTTGTTGATTTAAATGCTCCATAAACTTGTTTTCTTGTAGATCCAACACATGGCTGACACCAAATATATATTTTTTCTTGACTTTACCGCCTCTCTCTGAAAAACTGATCTGCAGCATAAGAGCTAAAATTATCGACTGCCCACTGACCTAATGAGCTTTGATGTATTGAATGTGTCCGATAATTCACCATGTATTTCTGCTTGCCTCCTATTGATTCCTTTAGTGTAGAAAAGATCAATAAATGCCAGTGTGTCAGTTCAGTTGACATGCAAATAACCACTCCATCCAGTCAGGCTGACAATTGTACAAGATGCGAATGTATCTTTCTATACTTTCAGTAACTTCTCATTTTAATCAGTGAGCCTATACAGATATTTGTTATACAATTATTGACTTGATGCCTTTTTTTTAAATTGATTTGTAGTTAATAGTTGAGCAGGCAGTTTTTATTATCTCTGTTTACAGATAATATTTTCAAATCTGTATGAAAATATGTAAAAATATAAAATAAATACGTGAAGAGCCAAATAAACCACCAAACCCTAGAGCAAAGTTCACAACTTTTTCAATGTATATGCATTTATTATTGTTTTGTTTTATACATGCAGCTGAAAAAGGTGCGTTAGTGCAGCAAACTATGAGTTATTTAGAAAAACGTTGCTGCTGTTCTCACTTGTCTTTTGTCCTTTGGTCTTCCTTTTCTTTCTCCCAAGTCACCTGAGTCATCTCCATATTGCCTTGATGTATCTCTTTATATATTGCTTTATTTTTCTGTATATGTTATACCTCACCTGTAAATATTTAACTTGAGTTTTATTTTCTTATCTGCTGTAAATAGCTAATTTTTCTTTCTTTTTTGGACCTTCATGGCAGCTCTGTGTAATGACAATTATGTTCTATTCGCTACAGTTTTGTGTCCAATTATCTTTCATTTTTGCAGATTCACTTCCTGCTTTTTCCGATGGTTTTTGAAATGCTTCCAAGATTGCGGTGCCTAGTACAGTGTCGACAATGTTCTTTAAGAAATGCTTTATGACATTTGGGTCATACGTTAAGGTTTCATTTATTCAGACAACTGCTTTTCTTGAAATTGAAATCTCGTGACATTTTCGACTGTCAACTGCCATTTTTCTTCAGTGGAATCTGTTGATCACTTTGATGTGTCCTTGACTGCTGCGTAACATATCCGGCAAGTTCTTTTTGTCTTATTTTTGAATAAAATGTTATGGTTTCATTTATTCAGACAACTGCTTTTCTAGAAAGGTACTTTGATCTCCTGACATGTTTTGACTGAAACTGCGAGTCTTCTTCAGCGGTGTCTGTCTTTGACTTCACCCTAATAATTCCAGCAGGTTCTTTTTGAATAACATGTTAGGATTAATTTATTCAGACAGACAGCTGCTTTTCTGGAAATGTACTTTCATCTCCTGACATGCTTTGATTGTCAACTGCCAGTCTTATGTGGAGGCATCTGCTGATCGCTTTGATGTTTCCTTGACTTCTGCGTATTAATCCCAGTTCTTCTTGTCTTCTTTTTGAATATGTTAGGGTGTCATTTATTCAGACAACTGTTTTTCAGGAAATTTACTTTGATCTCCTGACATTTTTTGACTGTCAACTGCGAATCTTCTTCACAGGCATCAGCTGATTGCTTTGATGTGTCCTTGACTTCTACAAAATAATTCTAGCAAGTCATTTATTTATTTTTTTTAATAATATGTTATGGTTTCATTAGTCGTGAATTATTTCTTATAAGTGTTCCCTCGCTGTGTTGATCGATATCTGCAAAAGCTGATTTTACCCAGCCGCTCTTCTGCTTTTGCTTTTGGCTTTTAATCTTTAGGATACATTATTGTGCAGATTAGAAGAAGGAAACAACTGTTCCCAAAAGCCATGAATTGATGTGGGTGTGTTAAATATGGCCTTTGTAATAGCATGTCTGTGCATGTTCGTGTGTGAGATACCTACAAAGAATTTCAGTTAATTTCCTTTTTGTGGTCACTTAAGTAAACACTGCTGCTTTATTAGCAATGGGAAACTGCACCACCCTGATGTGTTAATGTGCCTGTGTGTGTGTCTGAGTTCACCACAGAGGTAGAGTTAATGACACAGCCACTCCAGCTACTTTTTATATAGCGCTGGCTTTGTGATGCCAGGAACAGTTTGAGGCAGAAGACATCTGCCGTCAATATGTTTGGAGCACAATAAACACACAAAAAGAGGCTTAATGAGTAGCATCATATTAGAGACTTCATTCACACAGGCTCGTTACAGCTTTGTCGTTAAAGCTTTCCATTGTGTTTACAAAAATACACATATTACCGTTACTGTTATTACGTATCAGATGTGAAAATCTGTGCTTCTGAAAGCGAAACAGCATGCACAAATAAATTATCATTCTACAACTCCATTAACATAGCATTAATCATGTAAGTCAGTTGTTCATTTATATTTGCAAGGTGCCTCAAATTTCATTCTTATTATTCATGCATAAAACGCACAAAACAGGTGCCTGAATGGGCTTTTATTTTGAAACTGAAATTGTGCCCCGCTATTATCGTATATCAACATTTTGTTGCATTTTATTGTGTTTTATTGTAAGTTGATGTATTTAAATTGACCTTATCTGCCTTTAAATCAAACATCACTCCTAACTCATCCATCAAAAGAGCAAAGAGGATGAAAAAAAAGGCTTGGAAAATGTTTGGTATGCATGGATTGTACATTTATATTTTTTTATCTCTGACTTTTTTGATTTAACTGTAAGCTATGCACGTTTAATTCTTGTAAAAGAATAAACAGATAAGAATAAATATATATATATTTGATTAATTGATGAAATTCTAAGAAAAGAGGCCAAAGTTGTGGTGAAATATTAAGGTCTGAGTTAAAGATGGAAGCCAAAAATGTATGTACGCGTCTAAGGGCTTCAGTATCTTTGGCCGTTATTTGTATTAGGTAAAAGGAGAAATGATTATAGCCATTTTTAGAGGCTCTTACACTGTATGAGAGTTTAGAGAAAGCATTTGGCAAAGCCTGCACTCCCTTTTTTTAGTGCTTCAACTTCACACTGAGCCAGGTGTGTTCAACTCAAGACTAGGGGCACAAATCAGGCCACCAGGACCATTCAATTCAGCACATGGATGATTTTGCCCAAGTAAATAAGGTAACACTTTACTTAAAGTTTTAAACATTCGGCTGACATTAGGATGAATAAGGTGTCATGCTGGCTGTCATTAAGTGTCGTTCATTAACCTAAGTCAAGTCAAGTTAATTTATATAGTGCCTTTCATGTACAAGACAATTCAAAGTGCTTTACAGAAAACGAACATCACAGTAGCGCTAGCACACCATAAAATCACATTTAAAATGGGGAAAAATCAAAACATGTAAAACAACAAAACAAGATTATATCATAATAATAGTGTGACTGTTCATTAAAAGCAGTGTCAAATAAAAATGCCTTTAATCTTAATTTAAAAGCACTGAGAGTTTGGGCAGACCTGCAGTTTTTTGGGAGTTTGTTCCACGGATGAAGAGCATAAAAACCCTAACCTAACCCTAACCCTAACCCTAACCATAACGGATAACAATAACCAATAACCCTAACCCCTAGCCCTTCGTTACCCTAACCCCTAACCCTACCGAATCCCTTTGTTACCCTAACCCCTAAACCTACCTAACCCTTCATTATCCGAACACCTAACCCTAACCCCTAACCCTAACCCTAACCCTAACCCTAACCCTAACCATAACCAATAACCAATAACCAATAACCAATAACCGATAACCGATGACCATAACCAATAACCCTAACCCCTAACCCTTCGTTACCCTAACCCCTAACCCTACCGAATCCCTTTGTTACCCTAACCCCTAAACCTACCTAACCCTTCATTATCCGAACACCTAACCCTAACCCCTAACCCTAACCCTAACCCTAACCCTAACCATAACCATAACCAATAACCAATAACCAATAACCAATAACCGATAACCGATGACCATAACCAATAACCCTAACCCCTAACCCTTCGTTACCCTAACCCCTAACCCTACCGAATCCCTTTGTTACCCTAACCCCTGAACCTACCTAACCCTTCGTTATCCTAACACCTAACCCTAACCCGTAACCATAACCCCAATCCTAAACCCTAACCCTTTGTTACCCTAACCCCTAAACCTAACCCTAACCCCTACCCCTAACCCTACCTAACCCTTTGTTAACCTAACCATAACCCAACAAAACACCACTCGATCTCTCCACCTAACCTAAAAAATGCCTACATAGCTCCAAAGGTGTCATAATTTAGCAAACAACACTTAGTGACAGCCTTCATGACACCGTATTCATGAGGATGACAGCGTAATGTCAACCTTATCCATAACATTTTGTTGTGTTACAGAAAATATTAAACACGAGGTAAATAACAATTTAGTTCAGTTTTAAATGTCTGTAAATAATGCTAAAACAGTTTGAGATTTACATGCACTGGTTTACATGTGAAAGTGCTAAGCCACAATAATGTTGAAAACGTTTTCATTAAAAAATGCCAGAACTTTTACGATCCAGCACTTGAGATCCCGTCCCATATGTTGAATAAAATGAGTTTGACGCTTTTACACAAAGTACTTAATTGCTTTTAAATACCATAACTCAACAAGTTGGAAACTGTTTTAGTGTTTTATGTGTTCTCCGAACAAGATTATATACATTTTTATAGTTATGAGCATAGGAAATCATTCTGTCCATTCATTTCCATGAAATTCAAGAATATGGAAGGATACTGAGCTGAGACTAATGATGAAGTAGATTGTATACAGTATGTTGCACTGCTTTTGCAATCAAAAGATGAAGCAGCATCCGCCTCAACCTGTGGACATATTCCTTATGTTTGCTCGGTCTCCGATGTATTGAGCTGCCATTCTTGATTAGTTTTGATTGGCTTCATCTGTTTTGTTTAGACATCAATCATTGTTTTTCCCTTCTTGGACTGGAGTTGCGTTCAGAGGTGTGTCAATGATGACGACAGAAAAATAAGTCAAACAATCATCAGTTCCTTGACGACTTTAACATTAAATGTGAATACTAAAAAAAAAACGCTCTGCTAAGGCGTTCTTCTTTTGTGAGGAACATACAATGGCTGAGGTAGGGGCTTGGCAAGGATTTAAAAAGGATGAATAATGTGTTGGAATAAGGACGAGTTCTGGCACGGCTTGAAAAGGCCATGTCTCCAAAGAATAGTCGGCAGTCTGGTGAGGACATAGACGAGGACTTAGAAGACCATTAGATGCAGAGAACATCCTATACCCTTCTTCATTATATAGAAAGTTCATTTAAGGACTTTGATTTAGGACAAACACAATACTTTTCTTTCTGGGGGGAAAAAGGAGGATAGAATTAAGAGTTGTGTTTTAGTTTTCTAGCAGACAGCGTGACACCCTCAGTCACATTCAATCAACCCTCTATAGAAGACTCTCATATACCATCATACCCAACAAAGCCAGTTAGACACCCACTCTCTCACATACTGATTCATTAAAGAGCAACTAAACCCTGAGTTTTTGTGTGTCTCGACTGAGAATTAAAAACAAAAAAAAACTGCCTTCATTAAGGGCTAAAATATTGGATAGGGACGGGAATCGAAAACCAGTTGTTGTTTAGAACCTAGTGTCTCAATTCCATAGAATATTTGCAAAATTTGCAAATGATCCTGCTGCAATATGTTCCTGAATGCCACTATTGCATTTTACCATTCCAGGTTGCACTCACTTGTCTAAATGTATAAAAATGTGTTTTCTCATGGTGAAAGTGCAACATATGTCAAAGAAATGGGGCAGATTTAACTCTCTAGTTTATAATGAGCCTATCAGCGTTGTGGAATTCAGACGTTATGAGAGTGAAGCCTATTTTAAGCTGAGAAACTACTTCCTTTCACAGCTCGGTCTTAGTTACACAACATTCTTTTAGTGTTGTGTCAATTTCTAAGTGCCCTCCTTGGGTGAGACACTCCACTGACCTGAGATAATCCTCCAAGAAATGCACCAATCGTTATCTGCATTGTTAGACAGATTGTGAAAAAGTGAGGATGTTTGGCTCAAGGCCAAGCGCAGCTGATGACAACAAGCCTGTGAGAGCCTTTCACTCCACTCGGTAAGATAAGGTACTCTAACGGCACACAGTAACAAGGGCGAATGTTGCATGATAAGGGGATGTCGTGATATACTAAGCATGTGTGTCAGGGAATCTCGCCACTGGGCCTGTGTCACGGTGCTTTTTGCCCGTCCCACAAGCATGCGTGTGAACGCTGTTTGGAATACACACGCAAGCCTGCGATCCCTCGGGCCAAGCCAGGATATTGTGTGCTTACACATGCATAATAATTATACAGCATTGTGTGTGTCTTTGTATCGGAGCTTGTGCTACTTTAGAGTTGCCAACAGAGAGGAAGTGTTGCAGCAGGTTGATTATCACACATTTTAAGTGCAATGAACTCTAAAGGCTATAAAGTTGTCAGAATGGACTCATGTCTGAATGGAAAATTAAGATTTGACCCAAAGAAACCTGGGTAATTCTATGTCATTTCAATCCATTTTTCACTTCATTTATTGATTGTTCCATGGTTATTCAATAGGCAAAATATACATTTTTATATTGATCAGATGAATACTGTTTTAGATATGACCGATTTAGTGAAGGATGTATGTGTTGATTTTCGTGGGTCCTTAATTTTCCTCCATTTTCAGCTTCCAATATCTCAGGAACTGCATCACATAGGAAACTGAAATGTGGTATAGTAATACAGCTCCACCTACTCTCTTAGAATATATAAAAATATCTGCTATACATCCTATCTGGTGGACATGCCAGCCCCTCAAATTTGAAAAAAAGCTTTTTCGGAGTTTCTGGCTCGAACATGTATGGGCCTTCAATAAACAACTTTGCATATGCCTTAGCTCTCTGTCATTTGATCAGCTTTGAGCTATGTACATAGACTGTTCATAACACTAATGATTAGTCACATACTGTATATGCATTGGTTCTGGGGTGACAGTCTCTTGAAATCCAAAAAAAACTGTGAAATGACATGAATGACCCACCTGGTATTTATTGCACATTAACAAACAACATAACATTTTTTAAAGCTGCTAGACACAATTTATTTTGTCAGATATATCCAAAATGTCGACCTCCTGGATCAATAAATCAAAGATCGTTTTTATCTCCACCGTAAACACTCAGGCTGTGTTGGAAATGGTACACTAAAGTACTATACATTACAAACTCAATAAATATATACTGTCTACTATATACTGAAGTATACAAGTTTCCCAGGACACATTACAAACCTACAACACAAAAACCGGGGATACTTCTTAACCCCTTTTTACCCTTTTCCTTTGGTCATTTTGCAACTTCCTTTGCCACATTTTTGCCCCTTTTCAAACCTTTTTTCAGACTTCAGGTACTGAGCAAAATATTCAATAAATATCCCTTTTTTTGTCCAGTTTTGCAAGTTCTTTTTGAAACTTTTATTCAACTTTTGTCCTTTCATTAATTTCTTTGGCCACTTTTCATCCAAATAAGCTACCTTTTGCCCAATAAATACCACTTGTTTCTTCTTTTTTCCCTACATTTTGGCTCTTTTTCTTCCACATTTGCCCTTTTTCACTATTGTTTGCCACATTTGACCTGATTAAGCTATCCTTTGCCATAATATACCACCTGATTCCTCTTTATTTGACACTTTTTTGCCACTTTTGGACCATTTTTGGCCACCTGTTACCATGTCTGCCTCCACTCGCTCGTCAAAATAACGTAGCGGACCTGACCGGCCCATTGCGATGATGCCTGATATGCCAGATTGCCAGTCCACCCCTGCTTCAAAACAAAAGTGCTAAGAAACTAATGGAAGACAAAAAAAGATGTTTTCTTTTGGAAAGGGGATGTTTGGTTTTTAGCTTGAAGCCGGTCCCAGCATGACTTTACATTTCCTGAGTTGGGTTGAGTATGACTAGTGTGCCCACCGTGCATACTTGTTCAGATATAGTAAAGATCCGGATATTTCTTGCGTAATCAATCTTTTCATATTATCTAACGTAAACACTACATGCTAACTTTGACGTCAAATTTAGTATGAGTAGTACTTTAATGTGGAATTTCAAACATCAGCTTGTTGACAGTTTTACACATTGTATTGTGGGATGTGGAGTCCTGTAAACAGATGCATAGAAGTGTTTTTACTTCATTCTCTTGATGCCATTTTTGTTCTTGTTTGTTCCCGGTATTCATTTCTTCTCAGATTAGGTTGAGGACTCATCCTTGGGGCCCCCTAGTGGCTGATTGAGCCAAATGTGATTGCCTATAGCCAGATACGCCTATAGCAGCTGAGGTAAATGTAATGTAAAGGAGGTGAATTGGAGTACATATCGAAACCTTGAACTCTGTGAACCTAACATGTATTAAATATTATCTGCTCACCTGAAAAGAAAACTAATCACCCCCAGAGCCATAAAAAGAAAGGCAAAAATAACCTCTAATTGGGCACAGTTGCTGTAATTTTCGTGTTTGTTTGTGCCTTGCAATTAAAAGCTTTTCAGCTACCAGTTGGACTCTATGGAGGGTTTCTGAGAATGTGTACACGTCTCATAATTTGAATCTCTATGTATCGCAATCATCCATATATTACTACAGAGAAAACATCCCCCCGCTCGTTTCCTACCCAGAAAGTTTGAATCCGCAAGATTAGTTTGTTTCTGCATTGATTCACATAAGCAACTTGCACTCATAAGAGCGGAAGAGGGAAAACTGTGTGATTTTTCTTTTCATGGAAACATTGGTCGCTCCATGGGAGGTTTGGGAGGGAATTATCCTCATTCATAAATTCCTTTGATGGGAGTCAGAAACAGCTGCCTGTTCAGGGTAATTTTCTGGGATGATGTTTTGTCTTTTAAGGCTCTCTCAAACACGGCGGATGAGACGAGCGTACAAGACTGTGTTCATATCTGAATTTGTTCCAATACTGAAACACATACAGTAAAGCTCTTCACCAGTTTAGTTTACACCTATCTTGACCCCTTCAGCAGAGATGGACAACTTTTATCACAGCGGAGGCCATTTGATCAAAGTGCATGTCAACATTTAGAATAATGAGCAATCTGAAGATTAATACATTACAGAACAAATAGTTTGATCTGTTTTTGTTGCATTTAGGAAGTCATTTTGTGTATTTTTTCTGTCCTTTTGTGTATTTTTTTCTGTAATTTTGTGTATTCCTTCTGTCATTTTGTGTTTTTGTTATTATTGTGTTTGTTTTTGGAGTAAGTTTGTTCATTTTTGTTTTTGTGTATTTATGTTGTTGTTTTGTGAATTTTTTGTTGTCATTTTGTGTATTTTTTCCCATCATTTTGTGTATTCCTTCTGTTATTATTGTGCTTGTTTTTGCAGTAAATTTGTCCATTTTTATTTTTGTGTATTTATGTTGTGGTTTTGTGATTTTTTTGTTTTTGTCATTTTGTGTGTTTTTGTTCTCAACGTGTGTATTTTCATTACAAATGTCCATGTATTTGGAGTCATTTTGTGTACTTCTGCTGTGTTTTGTGTATGTTTCTGTCACTTTGAGTAATTTTGTTAACATTTCATTTGTTTATTTTTGCTTTCGTTTTGTATGTCTTGTAGTGTGTATTTTTCTGTCACTGTTGTGATTTTATATACTTGTTTTGAAAGCTGTGTAAAATTAGACCAACAACATCATGTGGGCCATCACTTGTCTATCTCTGCCCTGCATGACAACTAGCGTGTTTGCTAACATGCTAATGAAAACAGATGGAGCTCATTTTGTTGTCCCAAAGATGTCTTTATTGGAGTTGTGAGCTTGGGAGCCTCATAAAGAGATATACTAAGATTAGAACAAAGTAATAGGATAATATTGGGTTGAAATACATTCTTTTTTGTCACTCCTTCCACTCGTTCTTTGATAGAAACCAGATATTGTCCTCGCCGACAGAAGCTGGCATCATTCAGGAAGCACTCAAGCTTGTTGACATAACCATGAAAGGTCCTCTCCAGTGTGTACTTGAAATATCTCTCAAACAAGACACGAGGAACATCAGACACTCGGCACAAGAAACACAACCATCGTGACGGCTAACAAGGTTTTTACTGTTCCTTTTTATCTTCAGATATCACTTATATTGTGTTGGTCTGTTTGTCTCTATAGACACTATAGAGTCGTGTGCGGATGGGGTATACACAGCTTTAAGGGGCACTGACGAACAACTTGTGATGTGGAACATGATCCCTGCTCCTTGATGAAAGGGTAACTGGGTTATACACAAACACTGTTGGTCATAAACGAGCAATGAAAGGAGTCATTGCTTCATTTGGGCCTGTGTGGTTGTTTTTGTTCATTCATAAATATCTATGCTTCGGGCAGACGATTTTTGCTGTAACCAAACATTCCTCCAGTAAACAAACTAGTTTGAACCCTGACAAAGGATAAACAACCATTGTTTTCCAGAAGTAAACAAGGACACACTTAAAACCCTTCAGTTCAACAGATTGGGCCTGCTCCTAATTCCCGTGCTACATATTGTAACCAAGTTGAACACATTGACCGAGCATGGACTGAGTAGTAGTTGAGTTGTTGTTTTTTTTTTTGTCCTGCTGCAGCTTAAGCCTTGTAAGGAATGTCTAATCACCAATGTGACAACCTCTTATTATGAGACAATGTCTTTCTTTTTATCTGAACAAACATAATTGCTACTCATTCACAAAGAGCATAATTGTTCCGTGTCTCCAGTCTACGTAACATCAATCTAACGGTTCCGTTTTGTTCTCGCTGACATGTCAGCGAGCTCATCCAAGAGCTGTTTCACATTCTATTCTAAACGTTCGGGAAAATCCATGTCAGTTGCTCAGAAGTGTGCATTTTTTCTTCCATATGTGAGTGAGTGTTCCTTAAACAGCTTCACTTCCTCCCACTGCCAGTCCAATCTACCAGAAGCCACGCCTCTACTTTTTGCAGGGAACATAACGAGGTCGCATCGGGTCGCGTTGATATAGGTCTATGGGTCAGGTAAGAGCCAAAATCATATTTACCTGTTTGCTGTTGTGACGCGCGGCCTTGTTTCCGTGCACAGTTCCACATTCACTTTGATTGACAGTCTCAAAAACAGGTAGTTGAGGCCTATTGGCTGGGTGATCACAGCACTCTTTCCATTTGTATAGGGGTCTATAGGATGAAGGAGGGACTTATATTCATTAATGTATATGATTGCCCACCAGCAGTAGAACATAGTAAAAGACTAGTTGGGTATTTTTTTGCATTTCAAAAGAATAATACATAAACATAGATTTCTCAGAAACTCCGGCTATCGGCTTTAAAGATGATATCTAACTGACAAAACTGAGTCAAATTTTATAAAGATCATTCAATTCTGAAATGAAGATAAAAGATTGCGATTTTTTGATTTTTCAAACTGATCAGAATCAGTATATTGATCCAGATTCCATCAAAAATTGAATAAAATCTTCTATGGCGTAATTCAATCGAACTTTATTTATATAACACTATTTACAACAAAAAGTCATCTCATAGCGCTCATCACAAAATATATAATTGTTAAAAAAAAAAACAATTCCACATGAACAAGCATAAGGTCTAACTTTGTTTAAAGTTTTGCCAAAATCTGTGAAGTACTTCTGCCATAATCCTGCCAACAAACAAACAAATATAGAAACAACGTTGAAAATAGAACAAGCAAATCTCGCCATATTTGTTTTCATGCACATGGATTAGCAAACCAGTGTAAATAGCAGCAGATTAAAAAGCAATAATAAACTTTAGCAGAAGCCACAATTCCTTTATGCAAAGAAGATATCTACAAACATTTTAGAAAGTGTCTATTTCTATGGTTGCTGTACGGCCAACCCCCGGTGCTATTGGTATGTTTACCAAAGTACAAGTACAAAGTGTGTTAGGGTTAGGTTATAACCCATTATCGCAACAATTATTAGGGTTAGGGTTAAGGTTAAGTCTTAGTGACGTGACCTAATCTGGCCAAATAGGGGCGCTGCGTACAGATAGAATGTTGTTATATTGATATGACAATCGTACGGATAGCTAATGCCAACATTTTACAATCTAACAGCTAAATTCTATTTGGTGGTACACATAACATATATAGAGTAGAATCCCTTTGGATAATATGTTGATTAACTCGTACTTAGGCCAGCATTTTAATAATACTTGGGTTAAAAGTCAGTAAAATAAATCAAATATAGATATACCCTCTATCCCCCAGCTGATCTGCCAATGTATCCAGCCCAGTTTATGAAACTGTCACAAAAAGGACTGTGTATGTCATTTATTCTTATTCTACGTCCTGCAGGAAATGACTCTTTTAAATTCTGCTTGTCATGAAATTAATTTGAAAAACAGCACAATAAAAATGCAGAAACTGTGTTGGCACTCACAAAATAAGAAAATTCCTTATTTTTCGTCACAGAGTCACATTTCCCCATGAGATTGTGCTGAGTAAACAGATGTAGTATTTCTTAATTTTTTTTTATTGGATATGGCAAAAAAAAAAGATGTAGGTGACCACTTTTACCAATAAAATGCCGTATTTTTTTAACTTTAGGGAGGATAATACCTGTGGATTAAGGACACTCTTGCGGTGTAGCTTCATTGTGTTAGGGAGGCCAAATTGTGATTAAAAAAACTTCACAACTTCTTGAAAAATGTGCAAGTATTTAGGATTTGATACTTGGAAAACAAACATATGTAACTGTAGAATTGTATTTGTGAGTTTTACCCATAAGTGTTATATCAAACTAAACAATAACACAGGAATTCCCGTCAAAAAACCTAATACTCAACACTTTTATAACCTTGGTTGTAAGTGTGTTACGATTGTTTTCGACCACAAAGTTAGCATTGGCTGCTGGCCTGATGATGATAACCGGGTGTGGATTTATTTAGCGTTTTCATCCTGTTCTGCTTTAGTGATTAAAGGTGAGGCCGATCCACTTCAAAGTCTTCACCACTGTTATGTCAGCCAACACAAAGCTCATCAATCACCATCTACAGTCACAAGTTTCTAATATCTTACGTCTGTAATTATTTCCTTTACAAACATGTTAACAACGCAAAATAATCCCTCTTGTAGACTGCAATTATCGTGTTATTATAATAACTACTAAACACACACACACACACAACTGTCCACTGTCAGTCAACGCGTTTCATTTCACGTTAATGAACTTTGGGTAACAGCTGGTCCATTGCCATGGTAACCTTAATGACTAGAATGATTAATGGAGGAGCAACAGCTAATTTTCTTTGCTTGGGCAGGAAGTGGGCAACAAGTGTGTGTGTGTGTGTGTGTGTGTGTGGAATGTGGGGCGTGGAAGCCCAAAAAGCCACCAAGCACAAACACAGTGAGTACAAGGAATTAAATTGTACTCAAGTACAAGTACAAGTAAGTCATACCAGAGGTGTAAAGAGTACTTTAATATTCTACTCAAGTATCCGGGGGTCACATTATCAGTATTCATGTCAGCATTTAGATCTGATAATTAATATTGGAAAGAACAAAGAATTTATATATATATATATATAATATATACAGTAGTCCCTCGTTTATCGCGGGGGTTATGTTCTAAAAATAACCCGCAATAGGCAAAATCCGCAAAGTAGTCGCTTTATTTTTTACTATTATTATACATGTTTTAAGGCTGTAAAACCCCTCACCACACACTTTATACACTTTTCTCAGACAGGAATTAGCATTTCTCTTTTGTTTAAACACTCTCAAAGTTCAAACATTTGTGGATTTTAAAACATAAACCTGTTTTCAAACATACAGCACTTCAGAGTCACACTGCTATAGCGATCAGACGTTGATGCCGAACGCAATCAGAGTCTTTGTTGACGATGACTTCAGGCCGTCAACACGGACACCGGTCTGTTCATCCATTCAAGGAGGAGGAGAATCAGCGAGGAGGTGGTAGTAGCAGGTAAAAGTTCTCTCTGTAGAACTGAGCTAGCATAGCATTAGCCGCTAATCACACCAGGTTTTTTCACTGGTGGTTTATGTTTATGAGAGGAGAAAAAGGAGTGAGGCTCCTCGCTTCAGCAGGCAGTGAAACTCACCGAGTTGGATGAGTCGCTGGGTAAAAGCAGCAGTAGCCAATCAGGACGCAGAACACAATGCGCGTTCATACACTGTTAAAAAATGCATCCAAAGTTGCACTGTAAAAAAAAATCTGCGAAACACAGAGGCAGCGAAAGGTGAACCGCGATATAGTGAGGGACTACTGTATATATATATATATATATATATATATATATATATATGGCTCTTTTTATATTTATTATTATTATTATTATTATTATTATTATTATTATTATTATTATTATTATTATTATTATTATTATTATTATTATTATTATAATAATAATAATAATAATAATGATAATCTCAGTCTCTAAGTAACAGAAATAAAAAAATAATCACCAAAAATAATTATTCACTGTGTAGAAATGCAATGAATTACTTTACTTCTTTCAAAACATACTTAAGTACAATTCAATTTACTGATTTAGAAATATACTCAATAAAGTACTGTACAAGTACCCATAAAAGCAATTCAATGAGAGTAATATGAGTATTTGTAATCCATTACTTTCACCTCTGCGTAGGTTCAGGTCAGAGATAAGTGGTATTCACATTTATAGAAAAGTAAATGAGTCGTAGACGTACTGTCCCTTTAACTCTCTAAGACGTGTGTTTACGCGTTTAGACTCCATGGGGTCTTCCAGTTCGTCTCTTTTTCCTGTCCCCGCGGCACCAGAAGTAAACACAAAAGTCTGTCACAACAAACCATTATTTGTTTATGTGGACCTAAATAGACACTGAAAGTTTATGCTTATACTGTGTATCTGTGTGGAACATATGTTGTGTAAGCACATGCATACGTCTGTGATTATATAAAGGTTCAGCCGCGGGAAGAAACACTAAATATAAAAAGCTGCAACTTTGATGAAATGTGACTGTTGGATCTGATTGTGAGCATTTAGAACAATAACCAATCTGATTATTGTTATAGAAAAGAACAAAGTTTTGTATGTAACTTTTTTGTTGTTGTGTATATTTTCCCATCCCTTTTCTTCATTTTTGTTAATGTTCTGTGCGTTTTTGTTGCTGCTTTGTGTATTGTCATTGTCAATTTGTATATGTTTCTCTCATTCTCTGTTTTTTTTTTTTTTTTGTTTTGTGTGTTTATGAAGTCAATTTGGGATCAAATTTGGGATCAAATTGTTTATTTTTTGCATTATTTTGAATGTTTTTGGACTCATTTAGTGTATTTTTGTTCTCGGTATATGTATTCTTCAGTTGTTTTTATGTGTTTGTCATTTCCTTGTGCATTTTTTGTGTCATTTGGTCCATTTGTGTTGTTATTTTGCATATTCTTTGCTCAATATCTGTGTTTTTGTTGTTGTTTTGTGTGTTTTTGAGTGTTTGGCGTATTGTCATTGTCGTTTTGGATATTTGTCTCTCTTTCTCTGTTTTTATTGTTTTGTGTGTCTATGAAGTTGTTTTGTGTATTTTTGTTGTCATTTTCTTTGTCTTTTTGTGTGTTTTTGGAGTCAAATTGTTTATTTTATTTATTGCTTTAGTATGTTTTTGGACTCAACCTGGCATTTTTATTCTCATTATATGTATTTCTCTGGGTATTTAGTGTGTTTGTACTTGTCTTGTGCATTTTTTATGTACTTTTGTCTACTTTTGTTGTCATTTTCCTTATTTTTCACTCGATTTCTGTCTTTTTGTTCTTGTTTGGTGTTTTTTTTACTTTCTTCTTTAGTTGTCTTTATGTGTATTTTTTTGTGATTTTGTAGTCATCTTTGTGTGTTTTGGGTGTGTTTTTGTCTATTTTTGCTGTAATTTTGAATATTTTTGTTGTTGTTTTGTGTGTTTTTGGACTAAAATAGTTTATTTCTGTTGTCTTTTTGTGTGTTTTAGAGTCATTTTGTGTATTTTTCTGTAGCTTTTAATAATTTTGTAGTTATTTTGAGTGTGTTGGGTGTAATTTTGTCAATTTTTGTTGTAATTTTGCATATTTTGCTTGTCATTTTGTGTACTTTTCTGTGATATTATGTGTCTTTGTAGTAATTTTTGGGGGACAACAAAAATTACACCGTGTTGCCCATGTCTGTGCTAAGCTATTGGCCAATTAGCTGTCGCTGTATTGTAGCGGGTGTGCGAGGCCGCCACACATGAACACACACAACTTCAGGGCCTGCATGCTATCGTCTGTATAATTAAGGTGCTTTTCTCCTGAATATTTTAGTAAATGGCTCTGCAACATTGCAGCAACCGACTCTAGGAATGATGCTTTTAGTGATGAAACCCTTAGAATGCACAGACATTATTCCCAAAAACAGATTTTTCTTCCATTCTAACACAGTATTTCCTTAAAATCGTTATTATTCCGACACAAGTGTAGTTCTGTTGTGGTCATATTGTTACTTTAGTCGAATCATCACCTTTTCAAAGGCTTCCTGAATGTGGAAAAAGATCATTTAATTCAGAAGGTAGGCGTGTTAGTGCCAAGTTCTTCTTTGGCAGACAGTGGTGGAAAACGTGAACGACTTCAGTTCTGTAACAGATGGAGGAGGAACTCTATCCAAGACAATACTGGCACAAAGAAAGACTAAAGGGAGGGGAAACGAGGAGTTACAGCGCCATTCTTCCAAAAGTCGTGTGTCACCTGACTCGATGACGGACACACACACTCGTTTCAGGTCCCGATTCCCTGCAGGAAAAACACAAAGCCTGCATTCACTTTAGCTACAGTAATTATCTCAAGCAGGACGTGGCCTTGACTATTATGTTGCAACACCGTGAAATGAGTTCATCATTATGTGCAGATGAGTGATAAGTGTTCTGCTTTCCACAGTGAAGGCACTCATTTCTCTCACGGTGGGTTAAATATATTTAAATATATATATACATATATATCACAGATAGAACCTTTTAGTCAAGGTGGAAAACAGCGTTT
Organism: Gouania willdenowi; assembly: GCF_900634775.1. NCBI lineage: Eukaryota > Metazoa > Chordata > Actinopteri > Blenniiformes > Gobiesocidae > Gouania > Gouania willdenowi. The sequence continues at coordinate 7,937,890 of NC_041064.1, read as the reverse complement.
TTATAATAATAACAATGAGGAACTTGTTAGTTATGGATTCCTATACATAAGATGTAAAGTTCATAAATGTGTCAAAGAGGTTTGAACAAATGACGCCCTCCAAATTGCCGTCACTTATAATGATGTGTACATACCAGTGTGTGTGTTTGGGGAGTGTGACTAAATGTTGTTTTTTCATTGTTTTACAGTTACTAGTTTTCCCCATAATATGAACTTTTATGGCCACTTCTTTTGTTTAAACACTTCCACTTTAACACACATCCAGAATATTCCCAGTTTCATATAAAAGAATAAAACACATAATACACACATACATTTGATCTCCTTTACAACATAAGATTGTAATAATTGCCAAATTGTCTTTTTATATTTTAAGTATTTCAGATTGGTTTATTTACATTTATATAACAAGCCTGTCCTTCAATTTAAGTCATTCTTTCATGTTCTTGCAAAAGCAAATGTATTTCCAAAATAAAATATTGTTCAATTGAATTAAATTGTTTAAAATATAACTTTAGTAAAAAAAAAAAAAAAGAGTCTGATAATAAAGAGATTAAATTCATTAAACTGTTTAGGGGGGACCACCAATGCCCTGGTGACCCCAGAAACTTTCTTTTCCTCTAAAAGTAGTTTTTGATTCTGTTTGTTATACTGTGTTACATCTATAAATACAGAGTAGCCAGTATTAGTCCACAAACTGACAAGATGTGATTTATATTTGAGAAAGTGATGGTGGAAATTACAGTTGTTGGAGATTGAGTGTGGTGTGTTTTATTTTGCAAAAAGTATATATATATATATATATATATATATATATATATATATATATATATATATATATATATATATATATATATATATAACATGATTAAAATCACATATATATATGTGATTTTAATCATGTTATTTTTTATTTTTTATTGTTTTTTATCAGATGAGTTCACAACCCCAAGATTGAAAAACACTGCGCGAGCATGTTCAGTTGTTTCTTACCTTGCTCCTATAGCATTGTTTGCTGGAATAGGCTTTGGTGCCCTACGTGATAGACGACACTTAATATAGTGAAGTTTTATTTTAATTTAATGAATAACATCTTTTTATGTGGTGTTGATAGAATGTGTATAAATGTTATGAAAAATTATTTTCTAAAAATGTATTTTGGTGAACCGCAACACTTTAGCGGCTTCAGTTTATATCATTTATTTAGGTGAAATAAAGAATAATTGAATGAATAAATATTTAATAGGTTTATCAACACTGCTTGAGTCATCGTTGCATCTTTTTTGTCTGAATAAAATCATTTGAAAATGTGGCTTTTGGCCATTCCTGAAAAATTCCTTAAATCCTCCTTAGTAAATTCTTCTTCTTCTGCTCTTTGGTTTCTTTTATCCTTTCCAGTATTTCTTTTCCAAAACATTCTTTTCTGGATACAGAATTAATATTTAGCACTAAGACTTTGTCTTCTTTTCTTTTTCTTTTTTTCGTTGGATATAACAGATAACACATTTTGCAATAACCCACTCATTTCATATCCCTGTCACTCACACACGCACATGGGTGACCAAAGACGTTACCAAAGTAATGCCAATAAGCCCACGAGGAACCACTTCGGACCACAAATCCTGGGAAAAGAGCTTTTGGAGCTGAGCGGCATGTTGATCAGAGCTGTAACTTTTTTTGCCTTTTCACACATAAATCAAAACGACAGAAGGTATTTACAACGAGAAAAAATAAAAAAAAAAAAGCAATAATTACATTTCTGTCCGTTACTTATTTACTTTTACAAACAAGGACGTAAATCTAGTCTCAGATCCAGCTTTTGGCCGCCGCCTGGTACACCCCGGCCGTTGCATGCATGCCGTCATAGTGACTCATGATGGTAAGTGGATGTGGGAGAATGAGAGGCTTTGAAATTTCTGTCTGGGCCTGTTATGGCTGCTCACTTATTCCCTTTCCTATCTGAGCCATCTCACTGAGCGGGGGAAAAAGGGAGGAATTGCCACGTGAACCATGAACCAATTAATCACTTTTGGAACGATGGGAAATTGAGGACCACTTGATTTTTTTAGTGTAAACACTTTAGCACACTCAGCTAGACACATTGTTCATGAGATAAGGGTAAACGTTTCCCTTTGTGAGCCCGACTTCAGCGTCACTCTCTCGTCCGCTTGATCCTAAATTGCAGACTTCCACAGAAAATCGGGGACATCTGTGCCAAAGTTGCACAAATTGAAAACAGATACAGTGACTGCTGCTGTAAAATAGCCTTACACTGTATACCAGGCATGCATGGAAACTTGTTGCTATAGGCACAGAACCAAATAAGAAAATGAGATAATAATCCATTAAAAATATAAAGGTTTTTCATAGTTCAATCTTTGTATTTTTTTTGTTTTTTAACCAAATCATTAAAAAGATCCCATAGGATATATAAGAGCATTGGTCAAATGTTATAAATCATTGCAACTCTATATCATTAAAAAAGTGACGAACACATAATAGGTTTTGGTCACTGAATTCTCCATTCAGAATATATATATATATATATTTTATTTAATTTTTTTTCATTATTAAAACAAAAAAAAACAACTAATTTTTTAAATTGTGCAACAGAAAGTTCCCGATTTCAAAATAAGATGGCGATGCTGTTTAGGAGAGAGAAGAAATGTTGGTGCTTTTGAGAACCAGAAATCAATGGGCATGGTGGAATACATTGCTTTTTTTTTTTTACAGCTCAACCATTTTTTTTTTTTTTTTAACCAAATAATTAAAAAGATCCCATAGGCCTGGAAATACGACAGCATTGGTTAAATCTTGTAAATAATTGCAACTTTATATAATTGTATAAAAAGTGACGAGCACATCATAACTCCTCCATGTTCAGTGTACGTTTTTGTCACTGAATTTTCAAGTAAAAAAAAAAACATTTTTCAAAACAAAACAAAAAATGAGTGGTTATTTGAAAAAATAAGATTGATATTCAAGAAAATCAAAACTTGTAAAAACCAGTTGATCTTCATTTTTTGTTTCAAAAAAACGAAAGCATGAAATGTTAGAAGAGAGAAACAAAAAGAAAAAAAAAAATAAACATTTTTTTTCACATTGACGTTGAACTTTAGGAGAGAGAAATAATTTCAGACTTTTTGTGTAAAATAAGTTAATGGACATGTTTAAATATGTTGTTTTTCGAAACAATAAAAGAGCATTTCTCAGTAAATGGAGAAAAAACCTCTTCCATCCACAATGTCTACAGGTGACAAACCTTGTTTTATAATGTCTAAGGTTCCAAACACATTTTAGTCTAAGCTATAGCGAAATCAAATGTAGAAGTCATATTTTCGGGCAACCTCATACGTGCTCTTACTTTGAAAAACCGCAATTTACGCTCATATGATGTGAAAAAAATGGCTTTTTGGGTTTTCAAAATCTTTTGTTTTTTAGAAACAGAAATTAAAAATCAACCAGTTTTTAAAGCTGTGTTTATCCCATCTTGACTCTGATGAAGAAAAATGCTTTGAGTTTCAATCTTAATTTTAAAATTCTAAAATGAAAATCAAAGAACTACAATTTCTTTTTTTAGTTTTTTTACAAATCAAGCAAGTTCATTTTGTCTTCTTCTTTAATAATATGTTAAGGTTTCATTTGTTCTGGTAACTTTTCACGAAGTTTATTTTAACTTTTACAGAACTGTGAAGTTGGTCACGCCCAGATATAACATCAAAGCAATTAGCATATGCCTCTGAGGAAGACTGGCAGTTGACAGTCAAAACATATCAGGAGATCAAAGTAATTTTACTGAAAAACAGCTGTCTGAATAAATGAAACCATGACATATTATTCAAAAATAACTTTCTTCAATTATTACGCAGAAGTCAAGGACAGATACAAGTGATCAGCGGATGCCTCTGAAGAAGACTGGAAGTTGACAGACTAAACATGTCAGGACTGGAGATTAAAGTACATTTCCTAAGTAAATGAAACCTTAACATATTATTAAAAAAAAGACAAAAATAAATTGGCGGAATTATTATACGTAAGACAAAGAAACATCAAAGGAAACATCAAAGCGATCAGCAGACGCCTCTGAGGAAGACTGACACTTGAAAGTCAAAACATATCAGGAGATCAAAGTAAATTTCCTGAAAAAAAGTATTGTTTTTCAATATTTTACACTGAACAGAACATCAAATGTCCAAAACATACACTTAACCTCCATGATGGAGCTATGTTTCGTTTCTCTTTTTTTTTTTTAAAGGTAAAGAGTTAAAAATATGAGTGAGGCGTTGTGGTGTTGGCAATGTTCAGAAAGTATCCATGATGTGATTTTTTGGTGTGGGGTGGATAGTGTTACATGCCAGGAGCCTGCTGGCTTCTCCTCCTTCTGTATGCTGTGAGAATGAAGGAATGTGCCGCCTGAGAACCACGGGGAGGAAGAGGGTACTGACAGCAGCGTGGTAAACACAGCCAGCCTATCTGTTTGTGTGTTTCTGCACGAGACGGGCCAAGCTTTGGCAGCTTCAAAGGCGCCCCCCGAAATAAAAATGTGCTCTGCCAGTTTGCAGTGCAATACAGCTTTGTTAGGACACGGGATGACTGACAATCCAGCAGGGGTTCTCAAATTTGGGGTAGGAACCCCATTTGGGGTCGTAAGACACTGGGAGGTGGTCATCAGATGCCTTTTAGAACAATTTGAACCTGTTTTTGCCATATTTTTGCTCCTTTTAATGCATTTTTGCTACATTACTCCCATTTCTGCCACTTCATCTAATTTCAGTGCCTTTTCTGCACATTTTTTCCACTTTCAAGATATTAGCGACCCCTTTCCACCACTTTTCCTACCAAATGTTGCATACGTTGACCCATTATTGTCACTTTTAACCTCTTTTCACCATATTTCATGCTATTTTTTGCTAATTTAACCACATTCACGATTTTTCATTTTAATTTAAACTAATTGCTTCTACTATTAAGACAATATTGACACTTTGAACCCTTTTTTTAAATCACTTTTTCCTTCTGTTTTTGCCACTCTACTTTGCAACTTTTTCACCACCTTTTCCACCATTTTAAGTCACTTTTAACCCAATTTTATTTCTTCAAACATCTTCAAGATGACTACAGTATATACTATGGCCCAAATAATAATACATTTCCTGGATAACAGTGAATTATTATTATTCAGAGAAATAAAAAAATTTGGTTATCACACCCTTATTTAACTACACCAAAATTGCTATTTTTAACCTCTTTTCATCACCATTTCTTGCCATATCTTTTTATGCTCCTTTTAATACATGTTTTCTACATTACTCCCATTTCTGCTACTTCTCCAATACATGCAAAGCCTTTTCTGCATATTTTTCTAATTTTCAAGACATATTCACCACTTTAAACCCTTTTCCACCACTTTCCATCACCATTTTTGGTCACCTATGACCAGTGTTTGGAATAACGGCGTTTAAAATAACGGCGTTATGTAACAGCGTTTTTTTTTAAGTAACGGGGTAATCTAACTAATTACTTTTTACGCTTTACGATTATGATTGGCTTAGGCGCCGTCATGTCATGGTGGCCAATCAGAGCCAGTGTTTTTACACATGTGCCAGCACACACACACACACACACACACACACACACACAGTAACAGTAATGCAAATAGTTACTTTTCTTGGTAATGAGTCACTTTTATTATAGAGTAATTCAATTACTAACTCAGTTTCTTTTTGGAACAAGTAGTGAGTAACTATAACTAATTACTTTTTTAAAGTAACGTTCCCAACACTGCCTATGAACCATTTTATTTCTGATTATAACAAGGATTTCCATCTTTAAGATGACTAAATACTATGACACAAATAATAATAAACTTCCTGGATATTATTCAGATAAATAAATAAATGTGGTTATCACAGATTCATAGAACAATGGACCATCATTTTGCTGACTTCATGGATGAACCCCAAAAATCTCTCCCCTTTATTCCCCCTTATAGATGGTCCTGTCTCCACATGACTGTTCTTCAATGTTCATGTCTGTGTTCAACCACCTTCAGGTACAGTGGGGGTCCGCGGTCTCTGGAACCTTTCTTTTGGGGGTTGCAAGCTAAAAAGGTTGAGAACCACTGTTCTAGATCAATATTTTTCTCTGCTGTGTACAGGATTGTTCTTCTGGCATGAGTAAAAAATGGACAAAATCTCATTGAGAAAAAGGAAAAACGAACTGCAGCGTTCCCCTCACATTCCTCCGTTTCACCACAATCAGGAACAGATCTTCGTCAATTAGTTGGAACCGACGTTGAAGGGGTTTGTTGGGTTAAAAACATGATGACAGTGGCTCACGGAAAACGAAATTCAACAATTGCTACTGAGTCCGTCTGACTGTCAGGATAAGATAACTCGAGCGCAGAACAAAGTCACGGTGAATCATCACATGGGTAAAGACATCTGCGGCCATGGGAAGACAACACAGAACACTGTCTCTTCTCTTTCCCCATCTTTGTTTTCAAGTCATATTTATGATTTAATGACAGAAAACTCATGATTGCAAATGTTTTCACTGTGTTCAACATTTCAGTGAAAGCGGCTCCCACAGAGACTACAATGGGAATCTTTCCCATTGACTGTTTGTTGTGGGCGCTCTGGTTTTAATCTCTTTCAGCGTGTAATAAGTGAATTAGTAGGATGTAAAAGATGATTCATTATGAGGCTGGCATGTCTAAAACCTCTTGTAAATCTATATGCCATGGTAACTTAATGATGTAGCGAGAAAAAACTGCCCAGCATCATTATTCACTGTATCCATTGACAATCTGAAACTCGTAAATCTGAACCGTTGCTCTCCAATGCACGGCTGCTGAAACTTTACAGCATTTATATCGTCAAAGTACATTTAAATTTGCAATGCAAATGTTATCAACACTAAACTGGAGTTTTGGAAGTATTTACTTTATATTAACAGCCGGTAATATGAAGTGTATAATAAATTTGAGTTGTATTTAAAACACTATGTCCTGAACTATAAATACAGTATATATATATATATATATATATATATATATATATATATATATATATATATATATATATATATATATATATATATATATATATATATATATATATATGTGATGATTAAATAAGAGTACCCAGAGTGTGCAAACCAAATATCCTCTTTTTATCCTCTGTTATCTGGATCATGGCACCATGATGAGAAATTTGAATTACCATTAATAACAATACAGTAGGTCCAAATGGGAACTCCCATTTTCCCGACAAATTGCGTGGAAATGTCCAATCCACATTTGATCTGGATGAAACTCAATGGAGTAATTGAGGAACCAGCCACACATAACTCAGCCAAATTTCATAAAGATCGATCAATTGCGAACCAAGATATGAATTTTAGAATTTTTGCCACTGATGAGTTATTGTGATTTTTCATATTTTCAAACTGATTCAAATAGAAACCCCCATTTTTCCGAAAAGTTTGCAATAAAATGTGCAATCTTGGTCTGATCCAGATGAAACTTCATGGTGTAATTGAGGAACCAACCTGACATAACAGCCAAATTTCATAAAGATTGATCAATTATAAACTAATATATGATTTTTTTAGTTTTTGCCAATATATCGAGTTTTCTACTTTGGCAATATAGAAAATGACAATATTGTCTATATCGTTTTTATAGCTTATTTTGTATTAAACCACTCATTTTAGGAGTCACGGCTTTTCGCTACTTCTTAAAACAGCATGAAAAGCATAGTTACATGGATTTATGAGTGCGTACGAACCCAGACCTCACAGAACTCACTCACATGTACTGTCCCTTATAGGAGAAAAAGCCAACAGTAGCACATATTGTCCAGCTGTTTGTTAATACATAAATGTGCCTGTGTGGCATTTTTCATCATCAACTTTAACCCAAAATCGAGATTTATATCGAATATTGCCATTTTTATAAAAAAATATTGAGGGTTCTTAGCAATATTGCTTAATCCTAGTCTATCTTTGGTTGAAATTTTGTCAAAATCGGTCAGTGCTTTTCACATAATCCTGCTAACAGACAAACAAACAAATAATACATACTGTATGTATATACTGCATTTTTTCTAGTAACCAATAAAAATGCACAAAGGTGTTTTGAATTTGAGTCAAAAAGCATTAACCCTATCTGCTTTGCTTCAAGTTTAATAACTGCCCCTCATAAAACATTCCTCACAGTTTAGGATCAAATCCCACAAAGGACATGAAGTCATTTTGACTCAAAGTAAAAAAATCTAATTCTACAGATTGATGTTGGGCCACATTGTTAATCTCAGTCTGTGCTGTAGTGTGTCTTACCCCCCCCCCCCACACACACACATCACATGCCTGTCTGAACTGCAACCCCCCACCACAACAGCTGGCGTCTCAGCGAGGGCCCTGACGTTACTCTGCCACTCCAGCATTTCACTGCACATCAAGTGTACGGAGGTGTCAGGGGCCCCTAATGGCCCACACAGACCATGCTCAGTGCAGAGGATGAAAACGAGCACATCACACGTCCATCAGCGGAGTAATGAGAACAACTTTGTCTTTCAATTGGAACATTACTTTATGGTATTAAGGTTATCAATGAAATGCATGTAGAATATGTTTTGGTTGATATGTTAAGGTTCCATTTATTCATACAACTGTGTTTCAGGAAATGGACTTTGATCTCCTGACATGTTTCGACAACCAAGTGCCAGTCTTCTTCAGAGGTGTCTGCTGATCGCTTTGATGTGTTTTTAACTTCCGTGTAATATTTCCTGAAAGTCTTTTTTGTCTTCTTTTTGATTGATATGTTGAGGTTTCATTTATTCAGACAACTGTTTTTCACAAAATGTACTTTGATCTCCTGACATGTTTTGACCGTCAACTGCCAGACTTCTTCAGGGGTGTCTGCTGATCGCTTGAATTTGTCCTTGACTTCCGCTTAATACTTCCAGCAAGTTCTTTTCAAATAATATGTTAAGATTTCATTTATTCAAATAACTATTTTTCAGGAAATTCACATTAATCACCGGACAACTGCCAGTTTTCTTCAGATGTGTCTGCTGATCGCTTTGATGTGTTTTTAACTTCTGCGTTATAGTTCCTGAAAGTTCTTTTTGATTGATATGTTGAGGTTTCATTTATTCAGACAACTGTTTTTTCCAGGAAATTCACTTTAACCTCCTGACAACTGCCAGTCTTCTCCAGAGGTGTCTGCTGATGGCTTTGATGTGTCCTTGACTTCTGCGTAATAATTTCCAAAAATCATGTTTTTCTTCTTTTTGAATAACATGTTATGGCTTCATTTATTCAGACAATTGTTTTTCAGGAAATTTACCAATGTTTTGATTGGTTTAGAAGTGAAAATGTAAACTTATTGGTTATGGAACTTCTGTCATGGACTTTATTTATTCAATATTTTTAATTCAGTATTCCTGAAGGCAAGAGAGTAGAAAAACAGATTTTTATAGAGTGCAATGAACAAAATTTTAGGAAGTAAGTAAACAAAACTAATCTTAAAAAGTTTTTGTCATTCTTGGAACTGTATAAGTCTATGATAAGATGTCTTAAAGGAAAGCTCTGAGCAACTGCAATCACTCGTCTAGATGTTTAAATTATTTTTACCATGCAGTTACAATAAATCCCAAAGACTAACAAGCAGTAGCTCAGATGAGCTCCTACAGGTGATTCGTAGATTAATGAAAACGTTATTGTTGAGCTATTTACGTGTAGAGAAAAAGCAGAAGACGACAACAATCAATATAACTACAAAAAGATATCAGCATGTGTGCGAGGATCATGAGATAAGATAGCATCTTTCTTTTGTCATACTGTTTTGATTACATTGAGATTCAAGAGACCAACATTTAATTTCCGTTTGCCCTTAAATTCTTTTATAGTAGGAATAAAATCTCTAACTGTGCACTGATCAGAGGACAGGGATTTGGTGTTCCTGTCAAACACAGATAAGCTACATTTCATGTGTTTTATAAGAATTTGGAAGCATGGTGAATAATATGCGACAATGGACAGTTTGGTTAATAAACTACAGAAGCAGATCAGGGCCAAGTTGATGGAGAAAATTATTTTGGGCAAATCAAAAATAAAGTCGAAAAGTCTAGATCAAAGTCGAAAAAACAAGATTAAAGTCAAAATTTTGAAAATAAACTCAAAATACAAAATCGTGATAAAAAATCGAAGGTTTGCTGATTAAAGTCAAATCTACAGAAGCTGACTCGGGCCAATTCACCATATGACAACAGTCTGCATCCAAACTGACCCTAATCTGTTTCCGTAGCTCCTCAATATCCACAGACGGACTGAATGCTACACCTCTTCCAAACTTGACTGGTTTTTCCATCTGAACAGATTGTTTTTTGGCAATACAGTATTTGACGAGATTACAATGCTGTGTTTAAGAGCTAAAAGAGAAATAACATTTTTGTTATTGAATCCATCTTTGAAGTATAGTTTAACGCAGTGGTTCCCAAACTTTTTGAGAGAGTCCTAGTCTTGAATCATTCTCTACGTAAAGTTTTGTTCTATATTTTGTTTTCATGTTCGTTAAAGCTGTAAATGCACTTCCACACAAGTACGTGGTGGCTAAGGGCATCAAGCATGTTTGGCTAGCGCAAAGAAATGCAGCTCTCGCCATATTTGAGATCGCTTTTCTGCGAGAGAGTAGTCTTCCAGAGGCATGTATAATTTGTGGCAATGCGTGGAGGCTCCTGACTGCTGCTTATATTCTAGTTTCCAATGTTGTCACGCTGTTTTTATTCTATTCACGTACCCCCATGACAATTTGTGTACCCCACTTTGGGGCATTCATCAATACATGGCATTTAGTAGAAGACGATCTACTGTTTGTTGTCATGGTGACTTGGCTCTTGTCAACATCCGTAGATTTTACTTTATTAGCAAAACCTTCAACTTTTATCACAATATTGTAATTTTAGTTAATTTTTGACTTTATTCTTAATTTGCCCAACATTTTTTTCTCCATCAATTTGGCCCTAATCCACTTCTGTACTTTATGAATCAATATGGCATATTGTATTTTTTTTTTCACCATGCTTCCAAGTTATTGTAAAACACACTAAATGTAGCTTATCTGTGTTTGACAGGAACACTAAATCCCTGTCCTCTGATCAGGGCACAGTTAGAGATTTTATTCCTACTATAAAAGTTTAAGGGCAAACGGAAATTAAATGTTGGTTTCCTAAATCTCTACGAAATCAAAACAATATGACAAAAGAAAGATGTTATCTTATCTCATGATCCAATATCATACAGCAGAGATGGCAACTTCTACCAGAGAGGGGCCCACAAAAATGTGATTGTCTGATCCGAGGGCCACATTATCAACATTTGTGTTAGCAATTAGAATAAAGACCATTCTGAGCACTAATACAGGAAAGAACAAAGTGTTTTGTCTTTGTAGTCCTTTTGTGTGCAGGGTTTTCTTGGTGTTTTTTTTTTTGTGTATTTCTTTTAATTCATTTTGTGTATTTTTCTGTATTTTTGTTGGCATTTTGTGTATTTTTCTGTATTTTTGTTGGCATTTTGTGTCTTTGAAGTTGCTTTATGTTAAATCATGTTAAGTTATTTTGTGTTTAAGTGGTTATTTAGTGTTTCTGTGTCATCATTCTGTGTACGTTTGTTTACATTTTGTGCATTTTGCTATAATTTTCTGTCTTTCTGGGGTTTTGTGTGTTATATGTCACTTCTGACTACATGAATTACAAGTTTGCTTTGGGGGCCGCACAAAATTAGACCGAGGGCCGCATTTGGCCCCTGGGCCGCCAGTTGCCTATGTCTGTCATTCTTTATCTTGACATTATATTTCGACTTTGATCTCGACATTTCGACTTTATTATTTTCTTCTCCATCAACATTGGCCCTAATCTGCTTCCGTAATAACTAAACAATTACCCAAATTGTCAATATTGATTCTGATTATTGATCATGTGACTGCTTTAGACTCAGTGACCTGTGATGAACTTGAGCATTGTGTGTGTGTGTGTGTGTGTGTGTGTGTGTGTGTGTGTGTGTGGCTGTCAGTGTCAGACTGACTCTGTAGGACCCTGCGGAAAACGGCTCCATCCAGAGGGGAGCCTGAACAAGGGAAAGCTGCGTGCGTGGAGAGAAGAAGTCGTTCCCAGATCAGTGTGTAGTGGCTTCATGGAGTTATGGACCTCCTCTGATCCGCCGCCATGGATTGCAATGCGCGATCGCTCCTTTTCATTTTACCTCTTTTATTATTATTGTCCCGCTTTCCCTCTGCGTTCCCCATCATCTACCCTCCCAATGAAGGTAAGGAAACTCCGGCTGTCGACATGTGAGTGTGCGTGTGTGAGCCTGTAGTGCTGATCGAGCCGACTGAAGAGTCCAAATCATGGTTAGGGACCGGAGCGTGCGCGGAGGTGACATCGACTGGAAGCCTGTGTGTGTATGTGTGTGTGTGCACAATAATAAAGTAGAACTAGATCCCGACATGGAGGGACAAGCTCGGATCCCTCCGCTAATAACGGGGGGGTTAATTGTTGTTAATGTGGATGAATGAACTAAGCGACGGCTCCCGGTGCGCAAAAGGACGCTGGGAAACTCTGGGTTTGTAGATGCGGGCTACTGTCTGTCTGTTTTAACGCAATAACCACTTTTTTGGGGGGGGCGGAGGACACAACACCCAGAACCCATGTGAACCATGTCGATTTGAAGCCAATAAACAGAAAACGAGCGTATTTGCTTTGTGCGTAAAATGCGCAAAACTGGTTCCAACAGACGGAGCTTCTATATCGCACCTCTTCATGTTCTCACAACTTCTTTATAATATATAAACTTACAAAATCTACATATACTCTCATGCCGTCAGACTTTTTCATGTGATATTGTGTATTTTTTTTTGGTGATCACAAGCCGCTTATTCACTTGGCAGCCGAACATGTGATCTCTGCATCCATTGCGTTTATTACCACAGTGATAAAGTGGATTAACCTTTCTCAGGTGAAACATGGCACTACTACACCGTCCTCTCACGTTAAAAAGAATCACCCATGTGAAGGTTAAAGTGTGGTTTAAGAATAAAAAGTGTCCAGAAGCTGCTGAGGGATGTAACCACACGGAAAATGGGGCAGAAATGTCACAGAAAGAGGAAATAAATCCACCTGATACAGAAATACAGGCGTGAAAGTCCTTTAATGGATTTTTAGTTCCTTTATGGCGCCTCTGGTGAGAATTATAAGTCAGGTTTTCACTTTAAGGAGGCTGAAGATTGTGATTAAAACCTTAATAGTATTAGTTGGATAAATCGGAGTGAGACATTTTTAGGCGTAGAAGCTGATTTTGTGGCTAGTGGTTGGGTTAATTACACGAAATTAAGTTTCTGAACATTTTTGTTTTAATTTTATATCTTTATTGTGATGTTCTAGAAACTTTTACTGCGTGCTGAGTTTGAAAAGTTTGATGAGTTTAAAAAGGATCCATACAAATCTGAACAATTTGGAACATTTTTCAGGTAACACTTGGATTTTCCTCCTGGTTTTAGAGTTAAATAAAACAAAAAGAAGTTTTTATACTGTATAACTTTATTTCTATCATGATTGGCTCATGAAAGCCTAACTTTTCTGCAATCAACTTAACTTTAAAGTGGCAGATGTAATAAACATTTACAAAATAAACTTTTTATAAACAAGGTTGACTTTCCTTTGAGTCAAAAAGTTAAATAAGAAACATAGAAATACCTGCTTTGTTGACGTTTGGTGTGTGGAAAAATACACAAAGTTGCCTACATACCCATCCTGCGTTTGTGTGTGTGTGTGTGTGTGTGTGTGTGTGTGTGTGTGTGTGTGTGTGTGTGTGTGTGTGTGTGTGTGTGTGTGTGTGTGTGTGTGTGTGTGTGTGTGTGTGTGCGTGCGTGCGTGTGAGTGAAAGGAGAATTAGTGAGTGCGCTTCATGAATCGAAAGGTGTTAAATGGAAACATAAAGAACACATTAAATCTGCCAGAGAGGGTCAGTGTGGAGCTCCATGTTTAAAAGAAAAGTCCCACACACGGAGCTGCAGGAGACTTTAACCCCATGTTTGAAACCTCCACTCGGGGTTAACTGTTCTTATTATGCGTGGTTCCTCTTAGACCCCGTGTATGACCCTTTTTTTCTGACAAAAAGTGAAACAGAACTTTACACTCACTGTTGGTTTTTCTATTCAATCTGGAAAAAACGCACAGAAAAGCGCAAAAAAACAACAACACACTTTTTTAAATATTTGTTTTATTTTATTTTATTTTATTACCATATCACGCACTTAATTATTTTTAGATTTTTTAGTTGAAGATATTTTGGGCCAAAATGGTAAACAATTCCATATGAAGCCAAACAATTTGGTTTCATATGGAATTGTTTACACACAAGTTAGTTCATTCATCCATTCACTTATATTCATTCATGCTTGCTATCAAAAACAATTGACCCGCAACTCATTGGAGAGAAAAAATAAAAAATAATAATAAATGAAAACCTCGTGTGTGTGATTTTGAGGACGGATCATAAAAAAAAAGAAGCAAAGCTAATACTACTTCATATAAATTCACTTCTCCCACAGCTGTGAGTGAACAGGATACGTGTCGAAGGGTCGTTTTTTTTTTTTTTTTTGGTCAGCTTCCAGCTTGTTAGAGCTTTCATAGACTTGATGGATTTAATGCTGCAATTTCCTCACAAGTTAGTTTAAAACACACACACACACACACACACACACACACACACACACACACACACACACACACACACACACACACACACACACACACACACACACACACACACACACACACACAAATGGGTTCAATGGAAAAACGAACCGTAGCTTTTAATTATAAGGAAACTTTTTTGTCAATATTTTCCCACTTATATATAAATATCTACTCTAATCTTCTCTTATTCTACTTCAAACAACTTAAAAACATATTCTGCGCGTTTCATGACCTATATATTGATCTCATTGAAAAGGTTTAGGACAATAAAAATATAATTTAAAAAAAAAAAAATAAATAAAAATATACAACTTTTATTTTAGTTTCAATTTTTGTGTTTATTTTGTGTAAATAAAAACAAAGTTATATATTTTTGCTTGTCATCTTGACATGACGCAGTGCTGGCCCCGTCGCAGGACGTCAGGGAGGCCTTGGGGTATTTTTAGCCCGGCTACAGGGAGGCCTGGCCCGGGTAGCCCATAGTGCGCTTCCCCGCTGGGAACCACCGTGAGGAGGTGTCGGACATGCGCGCAGCCATGGAATAGCCCCTCTTTCTCCTTGTATTCATGGACAAACAAACCCATACTTACATGAGTGCTGAGCTGAGGATGAAGAACGTCATCCTTAATGTACCAGCAGTGAGGTATATAAATTGTATATTTCTGAAAAGCATCCAGCAGCAGCAGCTCTATATGTAGAGATCTATGATTATACAGTATGTGTGCATGCATGCAGAGGGGCTGGGCTCCCTCTGTGAGTAATAAAGTCATTGTGTTTGCATATATACACCACACACGAAATAAAACACAAAGAAAGAAAGAAAGAAAGAAAGAAAGAAAGAAAGAAAGAAAGAAAGAAAGAAAGAGATTAGAATGGGGGCAGAGGGTTGGGCAACAGCAGCAGCAGCAGTAACATCAGACACAGCGACTCTACCCTTTGAATAATTCATAATAGGAGGTGAACACTTCACCCTTTAACACAGACACAAGTCGCCATGCTTTGCTTTGGCTGCACTGCGGCCTGCCAACCTCTACATTCACATCGCTGTAAAGCATACATGGGCAACTGGTGGCCCAGGGGCCACATACACGGCCCTTGGTCTAATTTTGGGTGGCCATCCAAAGGAAACGCACAAAATGACTTGAAAAGCAGACAAAGTAACTGAAAAGTACACAAAAGGGCCACTAGAACACACAAAACCACTCAAAAAACACACCAAATGACAGCTTATGACACAAAATGACTGCAAAAGCACACAAAAAGACAGAAAAATACACAAAAAGGACCAAATAAATGCAATAAAGGACTACTAAAACATACGGAATGAATTGAAAAACACGCAAAGAAACAACAAGAACGCTGTAAATGACTCCAACAAGTTTCAAAATGACAATAAGACAAAAAAGCATTTGAAAAATACACAAAATAACTGAAAAATACACAAAAGGGCCACTAAAACACACAAAATGACAAAAAAAAAACCACACCTATAATAGAATATGACACAAAATGACAGAAAAATACACAAAATGACAGAAAAATAGAAAAAAAGGACAAAAAAATTACTTAAAAGGACTACTAAAACATACAAAATGAATCAGAAAAATACACAAAGAAACAACTAGAGTGCTGTAAATGACTCCAAAAAGTTTCAAAATGACAGAAAAGGATTTGAAAAATACACAAAATAACAGAAAAACATTGTGTTTTAATAAAATTTGTCTTTTTTTAAATATATTTCATTATTTGGAGAGTTTTGAGTACTTCTGCTCCTCCCACTGAGCATGTCTAGGATAGTGTCGACGTAGTGTTGTGATTGTGTATATGTACGTGTATGTGTTTAAATATATGTACACATAATGTATGTGATATACGCAGGCAACATAATCGTGCTCAATAAATAAATACATTTGTGGACACGTGGTCATTGATCACATCAAATCTGTGTTATTTACAGACATTAATACAAGCTAATATCAGGTTAATCAATGCTAATTAAATCTTTTTTTTTAAATGCATAAACTCTAATGCTTCATATTTTAGTCAACTACATCTGTAACCCATTTAGTCTACTACAATCTTAATATTAGTCGACTAAAACTAGACTATAACTGAAATAGTCAGTGATGACTAAATTTAGACTAAATTAAAGTTGCATTTTAGTCCAAAGACTATGACTAAAAATAAACACAAATTTTGTGTCAAAATTAACAATGGTGGAAAAGTTCACGAGACGAGACGATATAAGATACTGGGGTCACGATAACGATACGGGACGATATTTTTGTAAGGGAAAAAATGTCCCAAAAATAAAAATAAAAATTCAGTTTGAATAATAATCTTTTTTTTTTACTATCTCTATACTAATATATATACTAAACTATTCAACTGAAGTGAGTCAAAACTATAAAATAAACAATAACACAAATAAGAGACATTTGTCCTATTTAAAGTGCAAAAAGTGCTGCTCTGCAAATATAACGATATAATTGTGAGGTTTTAATATCGCAATATAATTGTGGGGATTTTATTATCGAGATATCTTGTTGCACGATATATCGCCGCACGCTTAGTTCACAGTGATGTTTCTGAGTCTTCATGATATCTTAGTACGTGCGTGTGTGCGTGTGTGTGTGTGTTTTATTGATTCACCTGTTCCCACTGCTGTAATGTTGCTCCCTCCCTCGTAGACAGACTGGCTGAATTTGCTATTGATACTCATAGTTCCCGTTTACAGGCATTCCCTAAAGATGCAGGAGCTATACGCTTGGCTGATGCTGTGTGTGTGTGTGTGTGTGTGTGTGTGTAGATTGCCAGTAACTGTTAATGTTTTTAAAATTGCACATGTGGAGGAACAGACACGTGCTTTAGGGAGCGTCTGAAACGGCGTCCATGTCCATGTGTCTGTAAATGCTTTTTTTTTTTTTTCCAACATGTGCTTCTTGCTATACCTTTACCCAGTGAGTGATACAATCTGTGTTTACCCCCTCTTGTTTCTTGGAAGCAGTTTTGAGTGTGATTCCTGTGTTTATGTGAGTATTTGTAAGAGTGTAAGGGCTTTTTTTTTGTTTGTGTATATGTGGGGTGCACATTTCTCCAACTAAGGACAGCTGGAGGGAGCTTTTTTTTTTCTCCTCCAGCGATATGAGAGCTGTCTAATTTTATGCTCTTGTATTCCGTCGCTCCGCTTAACTTGAGTGAAGTGCCCGGTTTGCTGAGAAATGTGAATTGGAAGGAATGGAGGAGCTGTTATCTGATGCAGATAGCTTCATTACTCTGTAATACTGGGGTGTCAAACTCAGATTTCAGGTGGAAAAAGAGCAAATTCAATATTAATGTGCCCTGGTTTGCAGTTCCACAAATAAATGATATGTATATGATAAAAAAAAAAATAAAAAAAATAAAAATGTGAGTATATCTCATCAGTCCCTGCAGGATCCTCACTCATATTTACCTAATTTTGGGAATTTGTGGATTACTTTGAGAAATATGTCAGATTTTGGAAAAATTCAGAGTTCTTTCAACGATTTGAGATTAAAAATGACTGCCGTCATGTGATGAAAGAACTGGAAAACTGAGCTCTACAAATATTGTGTTTTTTAATTAAATGTTTATTTGGAGGGACTGCGTAATTTACAAAATGTTTCATGTTTTTTCGTCATTTTTACTTTCGAGCGGGTCAAATTTGATGCTCTAAAGCAGACGTAGGCAACTGACGGCTCGGGGGCCCTCGCTACAATTTTGTGCCGCCCCCAAAGTAAAAATAGAAAATGACAGAAAAATACACAAAACAAAAGCAAGAATATCTTAAAAAACACAAAGAATTACAACATGGCAGAAAGATACAGTAAGAGACAAGAAAAACACAGAAAATACTTTCAAAACTACTACAACAATGAACAAAATGACAACAGAAATACACAAAATGACTCCAAATAACATAATATGACAACAGAAATACACAAAATT
Organism: Gouania willdenowi; assembly: GCF_900634775.1. Lineage (NCBI taxonomy): Eukaryota > Metazoa > Chordata > Actinopteri > Blenniiformes > Gobiesocidae > Gouania > Gouania willdenowi. The sequence goes on along the minus strand of NC_041064.1, from coordinate 7,919,162 downwards.
CCAGAAAATGACAACAAAAGTACACAAAAATACCAGAAAAACAGAAAAATGACTCTGCAAACCCACAGTACTAACAAACAAGCAAAACAATAAGAGAAATACACAAAATTTCTCCAAAAAAAACTGCAAAATGACAACACAAATACACAATATGACTCCAAAAAACATATATTTTCTAGAAAAAAATACAGAAAAGGACAACAGAAATGCACAAAAGGCCTCAAAACTGCAAGACAACAACAAACATACACAGAATGACAGAGAAACACCCAAAATTACTATAAAAACTATTTGTTCTTTCCTTTGTTTAAGCTCAGATTGGTCATTATTCTGAATGCTGAAATGAATGTTGATAATGTGGCCCTTTGGATTTGGCCCACGTGCCATGAGTTTGATACGTGCTCTAATATGAATGTGTCTCGTGTCACTCAACTGGTTTAAGGATCCTTTGTGGCTTCAGCCCAGGTGAGCCTCGATTTACAGACCATGTATAATACAAAAAAGTCCATTTATTTCTCTGCAATCCTCGTCTTTTCGTGTATATTCCTATAGCAGCTCATAAATATTGGATCTTTTGACTCGAGTGAGAAACAACCACCAACTCACCGATTGGCCAAATCACTTAGTCTGACTCTGACAGCTTCCTCTGTGCTACAGAAGTCTCCTCATGACCCATAAATATTGTGTTTGACTGGCGATGTGTACACGGGGGCTTGCTGAGCCTTTGAACAGGAGAACGCTGCAGAGAGGATGCACCCTGGATGTTTTCACAGTGAATAGAGTTGCAGCTGCAGGGCCTGCCTGGCTGCTCTGCTGCCTCACTTTGCTGTGGATGTGGCACTCGCTTGGGAAACAGCGTGTGTGTGGGTGCAGATTTATTTCTATAGAGATGTTCAACGCTTTTAGGAGAAGCAGGTTGGGGTAAATCTGCTAGCAGATGCTGCATTTCCTACTTTTTGTCCACGTTTTAGCTTAAAACAGTGTTTCTTTGCAGCACAATACATTTGTTTTTACATTTAAAGAATCTATAAACAAAACGAAACACATTTTGTTCACAATTGTTAAGATTCTGTTCTGCAAATATAAGAGCATGACTGTATTTGAAAGTTTGTCATAGATCAAGTGTTAAACCTCCTGCATACGTTCTGAACCGAACTTGTATCACAAGTATTAATGTGATCATATTCCCACCGTCACAGTCAGTCGTACACCAGTGGTTCCCAACCTTTTTTTGATTGTGACCCCATATTAATATCAATAATTTCTGGTGACCCTAAAGACTTTTTTTTCTCTAGAATTAGTTTTTGATCAGGTTTGTTATACTGCATTACAAATACAGAGTTGCCAGTATTAGTAACAAGTTGTGCCAGCTCAGATATTGTTATATTTAATTTTATTATTATTATTATTATTATTATTATTATTATTACCTAGATTTACATTTGACGAAGTAAAAGTATAGTTTAAAGTTGTTTTGGATTGTGTGTTTTAATTTCAAAAAGAATAATAATTAAACATTTTGAAAAATAAATATTTAATCAGTATTTTTTTTTTTTTTCTTAACTTTTTAGCAATTACTCGAGATTTCAGGTGACCCCACATGGGGTCCCAACCGCAAGGTTGAAAAAAACACTGCACGAGGCAGGCACTGATCCCAAGTTTCACTCATGTTCCCCTGTCATACGGGGCTTCACACTTACAGTATCTAAGTAAGATCCAGTATTTATTTAAGATGAAAACACCTGCTTCTGTCATCTGTGACATGCTGAAAATTGAAAAAAAAAAAATGGTTAAGGAGCCATAATATTGGGACGTTGGTGGCTTATTTGGTTTCGCATTTGGTCCGTTGAAGAAATCACTCATTAGAAGCTGCGTAAGCTTCCAATGAGTGAAGAAGAAATATGAAATGGTTGCGTTCCTATGCTGGTAATTTGTTTGTGCGCCTCATCATTTACGCTGTTGCTGTTAGCCCACAGCAGCAAGTTTCCTTTTGATTGTTTCTAACAGACGGTTTCCGTCTTCATTGCTGACATTTCTCAGTAAATGTTTATGCTGTCAGAATTTCTTTTGACCTAATTGGACAATTTCACACGACACTCAGAAATATCTTTCTGGTAAGACTTTATTGCGTAAAAAAACGTCGAGATTTATAGCATTTATTGCCATTTTGAGAAAAAATGTCATGCTATTTTTGCTAAAAACATAGTATTTGAGGTTTGTTTTCTCAAACTCGCCTGTTTTCCAGAGTTTTAGTCTCTGAAAAGTCACTTTCTGAGCAACTCTACACAAACAGGCAGATTTGCTTATGCATATTCATGAGTGGGCTTGTCTATAGACGAGACACTGACTTCCTCCTCCCCGCACGGTGATGTAGGGCCAGAGGACGGCCCACCCTCCTCCCACCCACTCCGTAGCCGAGCTCACGCTGCTTTATAAACACGAGACAGAGCGTGGGGGCGGGGCGTTCACCGGTACATACAGAGACTGTAGAAAATACATACATAGCACTGCGTGAAGGAAATGCTCATCTCCATGGGCGTGTCTGTTTACATGTCAATCACGGCAGAGAGCTTCCTGGAGGCGCGGCTTCTCCAGCTCAGTGCCGTGTTAAATTTGTCATCAAAGTGGGAATGTGTCATCAAATTGTAGCGAGGCTTGTTCTGCAGTAAGAAAGGAGCAAATCACCCTCTAACTAACGATTGAGGGAATTAAAAGAAAACACTTTGGGCATGTGTTTGAAGCTCGAATAGCACTTTATGATGTTTAAAACACAGAAAAGTTACTTTAGCGTAACATGGGCCCTTTAAGATAGGCTATCATAGTCATGTGACACCAAAGAGCAGATACTATTCATTTTGGTGTTTGTACCATAAACAAACCTAAACTTTTAGATGTTATCGCCAAACATTTAAAGACACCAAGACCAAGTTTTTGCTAAGTGTAGAGTGGATAATTGTTTATTAAGTTCAGGAAAACTCATACATTGATTCTTAACTAAATCGTGCTGTGTTGTTTTTCTAATGTGAGATTTACTTCGACCAAAAAAAAGACGAAACTTATTTTCAACCACGTCTTCAGACTGCACCCTCACACAGCCCAGTTCTCCCCGTCCTATTGTGGAACATGTTTTCTCCATTATCCATGCTTTTTTTTTTTCCTCTTCTTTTTCTTCCACGCTGTTTGATTCCTATTTGAAAGAATAAACTCCAGGCACGGTGCATTCCTAAAAATGTATTTCCACTCATAGTAATTTGATTTATGTTTTGGTTTCAGTGTGGCCAATTCAATTACTGACCACTTCTAAAACTGGTGGTGATTGCATGTGGGTTTAGATTTGATGCAGGTTTATTTTACCCTGGGCCTTTGTCCAGGAATCACAAACGTCTGCATGACCAGGTATGATATGGAGACTGAAATAGGTGAGCTCACTGGGATAAACACAGTCTTTTGTAGTTTTTTCCAATGCTGATTGTACTTTGAAGATGTTGGTATCGTTTGCTATTGGTCGGCTTTTACTTTGAAGGCTCAAAGCAGAAACAAGTTCAACTTTCCCGGTTAGGGTGGATGTTCTGTCTGTCTGTGTGTGTCTGCGTGTGTGCATGTGCATGTGTGTGTTATGGGGCAGCTGAGTAAATAAAGGGTTTGATCAGGGCTTGAGGTTGGTGATCCCTCCTTCGGGATTAGATAAAGGCTAATTGGGGCTAACAAGGCCGAAACACTCATATGTTGTCTTTGTTTTTCTTCCTTTCTTTTCCTCGCCACAGTCAACCTGTTAGATTCCAAAGCAAGCCAAGGGGAGTTAGGATGGATTTCCTACCCATCGCATGGGGTGAGTATCTTTTTTATCTCTGACCCCCCCCCCCCCACATCTTTTTGGTATATATTTACATTTAGGAAAACAATGAGCTCCGTCAAGAGCCAAATCTGGGGGTTTCAGCCATGAAATTAGGATTTTAAAACTCCAGGGGTTCCCACTGTTATGTTGTAGCAATGAGCCAAGTGCAGATTAACCCACTTTTTTTTTTTTTTTTTTTTTAGAGGTTTGTGTTCATTCTTCTTCTTACAGGTCAAAGGTTAAGCATTCAGAGCCCACCATATGGCCAGGATGCTTAGGGGAAATTGTACTGCATATTTGTGTGGGTGTGTGGGTATTTAGTCTGTGTGTGTGTCAAAGAAAGATTAAGGCATTAACGGATTTTAGGTTGAAGGCAAAAAAAATAAAAAATAAAGCGTTCACATACAAATATACATATACTTACAGCCTTATTAGTAAATATCAGAGATACTAATGAATAGCTACTGTATGAACATTTGGAAATTACATCGCTGACATTTCACCTTCATATAAATGAATTATTAACATATTTTATACTCGTCGTTTATTAATGAAAAAGTAAAACAAGGCACTTTTTTGGTAAATAATTGTAAGAAAAACACAAATTAGACTGTTTCAAATGCATCAGTGTTAAAGCTGCTACCCACAATATTTTGTTTTAATCAGATAGGCCTCATTGATCAATACATCAAAGATAATTTGCTAGAAAAAAAAGATGTAAAACTTTGAAATTGTCGCTTGAAAGTTCGTTTTTTTTAACTCCAACGTAAAAACTGCGTTTATTGACATTTGTGGCGTCACGGTGACAGGTGCATAGAAGTGTTTTTTTTTTACATTTTTTTTATTTTTTTTTAATTAAAGGCAGGATAGGTAATTTTCAAAAGCTAGCTTGATGTTGAATGTAAGATCTATTAAGGGCTCCGCCTTTAACCAGACACCCCCCACCCCCGGTCCCTCACTCACATGCACGATCACTGTAAAAATGTTGTAAAAGCACTTAAATGTAAATGACATATGATTCATTGGTTTATGACACTTATACTATGATTTTAATACATTAAAAAAAAATCCCCAGAGTAGAATAGTTAAACAAGAATAAGCGTTTGATACAATGTGAATTTATGTAGTTTCATAAATATTGCAACAACGTGTAACTTATAAATTGTATTCAAGTCACTGCTGCTTTATGTGTTTACCCTGTTAAACTACCATGTCTCCGGGTTGGCCCTCTGTCTGTCCTACCCTAACACACACACACACACACACACACACACAGGTCCCGTTTTTCCCCTTTATTAAGTGTTAGAATTACTCCTTGGCAGTGGCTTAAGGTAATCCAGTCATTTGCTCCACGGAGCTGCCAAACCTTGTTTCACTCAGCCATAAAAAAGTGCTGGCACAGGCAGGACACTCCAAGTTCCTCCATGAGGTTAAACCACATTGAAAAAGGAACAAAAAATACCATAGTGTATTTAAAGTTCACTTTGTCCAAAGACAACTACAGGCTAAACTCAAACATTTGCCTGACCGGTGGCAGGACAAAGATTGATGTAGTGCTGATAGAAGTTGTTCACGTGTGAGCCAATTCTCACCCATATCAAGTGCTTCGACACAGCACTGGGTAGCAAAGGTTCTAAAGTCTGTGTGAGGATGACAGTTACACTTCAAATATTTATTTTGTCAGAGGTGAGAAGTGTGCGTTTAATACGTCTGCAGAGATGACAACCTGTTATTATTGTTAAATCAGGTGTATTCAACCTTGGGCTCAGGACCCCATTTGTGGTCACGAGACAATGAGAGGGGGTCGCCAGATGCCTTCATGAAATTAAGAATATTTTATGAACAATTTGAGCCCATCTTTGTTTACTTATACCCTTTTTCTGCAACTACACCAAACTTGCCACCTTTTTTTAAATCGCTTTTTCTTGCCATATTTTTACTCCTTTTAATGCATTTTTGCTAAATTACTCCCATTTCTGCTACTTTTCCATTCAATTTCAATGCCTTTTCTACACATTTTTTCTACTTTGGAGACATTTTTTTTTAGCACTTGTCAATCCTTTCCACCACCTTTCTCACCTAATGTTGCATATGTTGACCCATTATTGTCACTTTTAACCTTTCACCATATTTCATGCTTATTTTTTTGCCAATTTAACCACATCCCCCATTTCTGCTAAGCCAATATTGACACTTTGAACCCCTTTTTTTAAACCAAATTTTATCTCCGTTTTTGCCCACTCTAATTTGCAACTTTTAAACAATTTCTATGATTTTTAAAATTCCATTTCACCACCTTTTCCACCATTTTTGATCACCTTTAACCCATTTTATTTCTGATTAAAACAAGGATTTACATTTTTAAGAGGACTATTTACTATGGCGCAAATAATAATAAACCTCCTGGATAACAGTGGATATTATTCAAATAAATAAATAAATGATTCATAGAACAATGGACCATCATTTTTCTGACTTTATGGATGGACCCCAAAAAGCTCTTTCCTTTGTTCCCCCTTATAGTATAGATGGCCCTGTCTCCACATGACTGTTCTTCAATGTTCATGTCTGTGTTCAACCACCTTCAGGTACAAGTGGGGGTCACGGCTCTCTGGAACGTTTATTTTGAGGATTGGGGGCTGAAAAGGTTGAGAACCACAGCGTTAAATGAAAAAGCAGAGAGATAGGAAACTATTTGGATGAGGATATGAAGCAATGAACAAAAAAAAAAAAAAAAAAAAGGACACATCGACCCAGAAAGAGCGACACACTGAAAGATATCGCTGATGATGAAGTCCTCAAGGTGAATCATGTGTAATTACTCACGTCATCCTCTGACTGCGCTCTGATAAGCAGCGTGCCCTGAGACACTGCTGCACACAAATGATTTCTCATAATGTGGACACACACGCACACACCAAGGCAAACACTCGCTCACATTGATGAAGAGGTCACAGCTATTGGTCTACAGAGACACAGCGTGTTCTGGTCAGACCAAATTAAGAGCTTAGCCTCCCTCTGATGCTCACTGCGGAGCCGACCAATGGACTGGTGAGTGTGTGCCTGCGTGTTGGAGTGCGTGTGATCCAGATATACTGTTATCTGTCTAGGAGGCAGGCTGATTGCAGAGCAGTGTCCAGGGGGCTTAGCCCATCACTAAAGAGTGCTAAAGATTACATTCTCGCATGCTTTGAAAGCATTCTTCAATAACAAACCAGCTCCCCTGACACTGACTGTGCATACAAAATAGAATTAGTGACTGCATCGAAAGTGAAGGCGAATGGAAAAGCAACGACTTTTCAGATTTAATTACATTTATTTATTTTAGCAAATAATTTTGGAGATTGATTTTGATTGCAGTCAAGAGAAAAAGTCAACAGCTTGCTCAAATATTTAGCGGTAAAGTAAATTTACATTAGTGCTGGACTGAAGAAGTATTTCCAAGTATCCATACTTTCATTTTGGGGGATACTATATTTAAATTTGCTACCCCCAATATAGTTTTTGTTAGATGAAATCATAGTGGGGTTCTTAACTGGTCTGACCTTGTGAACCACATTTTGTCACGGTCATTAAATCGCGACCCACTTTTGTTTTTTAGAATTCAACCAATCAATAGCTGTTGAAAACACACATATGTAATCTTTTTCAAACATGATACATATATTTTCCTGTGCAACATGCATTTCACAGCATGCCTGTCAAAAGAAAAGTCCAACAAACATGAGAGAGACACATTTATTTATTTTTAACCTGCTGTCCTCGACCCACCCAGTACAGGTCCATGACCCACTTTTGGGTCCCAACCTACCAGTTGATAATCACTGGTGTAGACCTTATACATCAATAAATTGATCTTTATTTACTTACAAAAATTAAGGAAAAAGGTCAAAAATGGCGCTTAAAAAGTTTGTTTTTATCGCCACCGTAAACACCTTGTTTGTTGACATTTTCCTGAAATGCATTGTGGGATGAAATATTTTTTTATGCAAATATTTCAGTACTTTCATTTAACCCGTTTTTATTTTTGACTAAGCTACTTTTACTCGTATTGGAGCAGCTTTTAACAAGAAGTATTTGTACTTTCACTTTAGTAATAGAGGTGAGAACTTTGTCCTCCTCCGAAGATAACTAGGACTTTAGATTTAGGAGGGAGGATATTCAATTCAATTCAACTTTATTTATATAGCGCAAAATACAACAAAAGTCATCTTAAAACGGTATCAAAATATAAAATTGGTAAGAAAAAAAGAAAGAACCCAACAAATCAACATAAACAAGCATCAGTGACAGTGGGAAAAAACAACTCCCTTTTAACAGGAAGAATATTTCTGTAAAGCTTGACTGAACATTCTTGTAGCCTATCTGTTTTTTTTTGTTTTTTTTAAAGTTTTTGTAAAGGCTTTTAAAAGGAAAACTACACTGATGCTAATCAATGTAAGCCTTACATTGTTGAAAACTTTCGCTCCAATCACCAAAATGCTTTTTAACCAAATCCCTTTTATTTGTCTGACCTGAACGAAAAAGGTTGTGGTGAAAGGCCTATCACGCCATTGCTTTCTAGATGTTCTAATGAGGCCACTAGCTCTGTCAGCCAGTTTGTTCTAATCTTGCCGACTACTGTTTCAACTTGTTGGCTTAACCTTGGGTTCTTAAAGCACCCCCTCTGTCCCCAATCTGTAAAATCTGCCTAAACAGCACAAACTGCGCCCCTGTGCTTTTCCGAAAGAGAGGGCGCGCAGGGAAAAGCCCATCCATAAACAAGGATTAGTTTGGTGGAAGTGGGACTAGAGATAAGGAAGGCGCATGGAGGGGTTGTAGATGGTTTTGTCCAAGTGCAGAGAGCTGATTCAAACCTTTGCTAACTGCTCGGAGCTTGACAAAATGTGTTTAGTTTGAAACACTAATGAGTTTCCAAAACACACCATAGTTGCTTAGAATGCATAAATTAGTTTTTATGTATTTAAAGTTAAAAAATGTAGAAACACTTTTATCAAAAATCCAAACCATTTGAGATCCAAATCATCAAGAAAATGTTAAAGCAAACCAATTTCCTACCAAAGAGAATATCAACACTGAACACTGAGCCAGCGTTACCACAATAAACAGTGTAACTAATGTACCGCAAAGCATGAGGAATGCCTTAAGCCTTCCACGCAGCTTCAAGGCTTTGGGACTCGGATCCGTCAATCACTCTTTTTCTTCACCGCATTACTTTTGTTCTCCTTCCACTTGCTTATACACGCAAGAAAAGATTCTGCCTTTCCAGCACAAAGTCAACCACCTGTATTTTGGAGAAACTTTAACGAAAGTTTAGATCCGTAACACGATCACAAGAAAGACGAAGAAGGCAAGGCGAGATTCTGGGTTGTAGTTTGTTTAAAACCAGTTGATAGTCTTTCTTGAGCCAATATTCTGCCATCTTCAATTTTGGTACCCCATTAACCTCTCAGTATCCTTAAATGTTATCGAGCTCTGATCTTTAAACCCCACTTCATTCAAATCTATTGTTTGTCAAAGGAATAGAAAAGCTTTCCTAAATAAATCAAACATTTGAAATGAAGTCTTGAATAGAGGATTTTTTTTAAAATACTCTCTGTTTGCTGGTTAACTTCCATTGACCTGATGGTCTTTGAAGTGGGTGGACTTCTGTGCTGCTGACTGTGCGACTCTAAGATGCGTCTGTTGCCGTAGATATGTCTTGCACAGATCAGGTTACCACACTTCATTTTACTATCCCTTTAGCTGCTTCACCTACAGCACAGATCAGAGGAACCAGGGGCAGGATCACACCAAACTGCACCCCAGCTGTGACCACTCAGGGTCGTGGTCAGAGGTCACCAGGACCGCTGTAAGGGTCCCTGTGTTGTTATATATCAATTAAAGGGCAACAGGGGGGTAGTTACGACTCCGTAGAGAGAAACATGGGGTTGGCTGCTCACTTAAGACCCTTTTATGTTTGGCTTGACACACAGTTGAAGATGTCAAACTACCATCAGGTTTAGTGCATCTAAACATTGGTTGTGTTGAATATTCTGGTTCGAGTCATGAACTATTAAGAATTAATATGTTTAACGGTAGGCCTACAGCTTACTTAACAACTTGAATGCATGGCATCTGTTTTTATTTGCACTCAGTAAGTGCAAATCCATGCCAAGCACCAAATTTCATCTTTACCAGATTTCTGCAGTTATCTGGATCATTGGTCTTGATTACGGTACCATGAACATTCACATTTTAAAGGCTTGAAAGGAACTTCTATCCCCATTAATGACGATACAATGGGTCCGAATGTATGGGCACCCTTATTTTCTTGAAAAATCACAATGGATTGCGTTTTCCAGATCCGATTGGAGGAAAGTCGGTGGAGTAAATGAGGAACCAACCCAACATTACTGAGTCAAATGTCATAAAGATTGGTCAATTATGAACCGTTACATGGATTTTTGAAATTTCACCAATAATGAGATTTTTCGGAACTGATCCAGAATCAGTATATTGTTCCAAATCCCCTCCAAAATGTAATAAAAATGTAATCTTCTATAGGTTTATCTTTGGTTTAAAGGTAGTCAATATCCATTAAGTACTTTTGACGTAATCCTGCTAACAGACAAACCAGCAAAATAAATAAATATTGGTAAATATATTTGGTCCTTGGCAGAGGTGATAAGATTTATTCCAGTTGCACCCTTTTAAAAACTCTTCAATCATTGGTTTGGTTGTAAAATTTGATCAAAAGTAATAATGAATTTAATTTCAGCCAAATGTGTTTGCATCAGCCTCATTTGTTGATCTGAAAGGAGATTTTAGGGTGGCTAGAGTTCGGTAATGGTTCCTCAAAATGAAGAAATTCCATCAACTTACACCAACAACTTACTCTCTTCTACTTCTTGTTTTGAAAGAGATAGAAAAAACAACAGTGTCATATTATACAAATCAGTTAAGTAAGAATTTCATTTGTACTTTGCTGATGAATTCATATGGATAGGTTATATAGGAAGCAGAGTCCAGAGATAATAAAATGCATGTGTATCTTAAAGGTTGAAACCTTTAACAAAGACAAGTTGCACCAAATGTGTATTTGGCATCCAGACATGGTGAATGCAAACTATTATTATCTTGAGATAAAGAACAAAAACAACGATGTACAGTAGTTCAGCGTTGATGTTATTTGCCACAATGTAATGATACTATGCAGGAACGAATGAGGTTAAACCTGATGCTTGTGCTTTGCATTTAAACATCTCCTCAGACAGAGGTAATATGTATTCTGCTCGAGTTTAGTTGGAGTCATTTGTCTTGTTATGCTCAAGTAAGTACATTGTCTTATCAAACATACTGTCGACAGTATCACTAATCATGACGTGGGTTCTCATCTTCTCTGAGCTCTTTGTTCTATCGCAGTCTGTCAGCACACCTTGTTGCATGTCATCACATCCTTTTCACACTTTTATTTTGAGTCAAGCTCTTACATTCGTGAGTGAATCTGCATTAGCTGAGTTAACCTAGCCCCAGTCAATTCCTAAAACATTCCCCTGTTATTGTAAGACCAATAGAGAGCTCGGAATACACGTTGATAAATGAGGTGACACCGAGAAACAGACATGGGAGACTAAACACCAACGGAATCTCTCACCCTCGGATTTTCTTTGATTTTATGATTCCCTATTTCGATTTTCTTTCGCTCTGTTTTTTTCATCTAGTCTCTCTTTTTTTCCCTCTGTCTCGGGTGTTTCATTAACTTTTCTGTGAGGTGAAAAGCGAGTGGCCATCTTACAGCAAAAGAGCTTCTTGAACACCACTCACAGATACCACACACACACACACGCGTGTAACAGAGCCCTAAGGTTTCCTAGCTCGTCATTAACTCTGCGCTCCAGCTAAAGTAACCTCCTGTGCTTCCCTGCTTTGAAACTTTAAACACTTCACATGAACCTGATGCAAACGAATACAGAAGCGGGATGGGGGTGGGGGGGGGGTGTGGGTTGGAGGGGTTCCTTTTATGTGCAACCGAAGCTATGAAGAAAGGCAATTTGTGCTGAGTTAATTGAGAAACTCTCCTGATGTGTCCTTACGAAGAAAGAAGTTAACTCCTATTGTGACATCGGAGGGAAAAAACACACAAAGGGATTCATTTTTGCATTCAAACCCATTCATTTTAACGCCTATGACTCTAGCTACCAGGAAACGTTCTCTCAGCCGATTGTCTATTCATCGCCGCTCTGATTCATTGTCGATTTTTTTTTGCCAGGACTGCAAATCTGAAGCACATGATCAATGATCAATGATCCTCACTGTGTTGAATTCAAAAGCAATGACCCGTTTTCTTTTTTTCTCCTCTCCTCTCTTTGCTTTCTCCCAGTGGAGGGAAAATGTAAGATAGACACGAACGTCCCTGGTATACACTCACATCTGTCTCTACGTCGTAGCTTCTTTTTATGTTCCATAGATAATTCAGCACGTTTTTTCCTTCAGTAGCTGTAGTTCTGTGATGCAAATAACCAAGAATGCAGCTTAAAAGTTTCACTTTTAGAGAAAAAAAATGTGTTAGTGGAAAGGTGGGGGAAAAAAATCACGATAAGAATCGCAGTAATATTAATGAACAAAAGATTGAGATAGTAAATCATGCTTGATTTGAAAGAAAAAAGTAATTTGAATAAGATTAAAACCTGAAAATATTGCCACAGCAGCAAATTTGCTTTGAATAATTTAGGTAGTCTACAGCAAATTTGCTTATGTGATTTTTTTTCCTCCCTTCTTTGTTTATTAGATGCTTAGTATCAGAAACAGTGACTCTTGATGTAAATGATTAATTTCAAAATGCTTGCAGGGTGGAGATAACTTTATTTTTCTCTATCTTCCCCTACTTTCCTCTACCTTGTTCTTGTTTTGGCCTGACTCCCCGTCCCCTCCCAAAAACTTTTGCTTTTCCCCTCTTTTGCTCTATTGCCCGTTTTCCGTTATCCGTCTACGTCACCTGTATCTTTCCCTTCTTTGTTTCTCCTTTCGACTTTTCCTTCTCTCCATCTTTTTCAGTGGGAGGAGATCAGCGGTGTGGATGAGCACTACACTCCCATCAGGACGTTCCAGGTTTGCAATGTGATGGAGTACAGCCAGAACAACTGGCTTCGCACCAACTGGATTGCTCGCCAGTCCGCTCAGAAAGTTTATGTGGAGCTTAAGTTCACCCTGAGGGACTGTAACTCCATCCCTTTGGTGCTGGGCACATGCAAGGAGACCTTCAACCTCCTCTACCAAGAGACTGACGAAAACCAGGGCGGCCATTTTCGAGAGCACCTGTTTTCTAAGATCGATACGATCGCTGCCGATGAAAGCTTCACCCAAACGGACCTCGGAGATCGCATCCTTAAGCTCAATACTGAGGTGCGCGAGGTTGGTCCATTGACCAAGAAGGGCTTCTACCTGGCCTTCCAGGACGTGGGGGCCTGCGTTGCTTTAGTTTCAGTGAGGGTGTACTTTAAAAAGTGTCCGAACACCGTGAGGAACCTGGCCTCCTTCCCTGATACGGTGCCGATGGACTCGCAGTCGCTGGTGGAGGTCAAAGGCTCCTGTGTCAATCACTCCAAAGAGGAGGAGCCACCACGAATGTACTGCAGCACAGAGGGGGAGTGGCTTGTACCTATCGGAAAATGTTTGTGTAACCCGGGATACGAGGAGCGGAGCAACACCTGCCAAAGTAAGACTTCAAGTTTTCTTACTTTTGTTTTAATTGTCATTGAAAACCAATTGCCATTTACTTTGCTTGCAGTGCTTTTCATGATTGTACCAAAAGTTCACATCTTCATAAAGCTGAGCATTTCATTTTCAAAATAATTACATGTTTTTGTTTAAAGCTGCTACCCTCGATAATTTCTTTAATTGGATAACCCATAGTGTATGACTAATAGAGCAATGAATCAAACATCATTTAGTCCAACAATTAAGGCTAAAGGTCAAAATTGGTTTTTGTTTTCATCTCCCTTGTAAACAGTCCATTTATTGATATTTCCACACATTGTGTAGTTGGGATGTGTTGTCCTAGTTTGTTCCCGGTATTCCCAGGTTTATGGGAATGTAGTAAAAACACTTCTATACAGTACATCCATCTCAGCGACTCCACATCTCACAATGCAAATGCACAAAAATATCAACAAACTGTGTTAACGCTGGAGTTGAAACCCAACTTTCGACCTTTTTTCTTTATTTTTGAAGTAAATGATGCTCGATTTGGGCGCCCGATACAGGCGGAGTTAGCATGTCCGCCTCACAGCAAGAAGGTTCTTGGTTCAAGCCCTGGGGTGGACACTTGGGTGCTTTCTGTGTGGAGTTTGCATGCTCTCCCTGTGCTTGTGCATGTTTTCTCCGGGTACTTCTTCTCACAATCCAAGAACATGATTGTTAGGTTGACTGGACTCTCTAAATTGCCCGTAGGAGTGTATGGGAGCGTGAGTGGTCGTCTGTGTGTTGCACTGTGATGGACTGGCGCCCTGTCCAGGGTGTGACCTCCAGCTAACGCCCATTGAGAGCTGGAGATAGGCACCAGCAGACTGCCTTGACGCTGAAAAAAGGAGCTAGCGGGTCAGAAAATTGATGGATGGATGATGTTTGATTCATTGATCTATGAGTCATACACATTTTTTATCTAATAAAAAATGAAGTTAGAAGCTTTACTGTTTTTGAAACTCTTAATGGATAGAGTTTCATTGAGCAGGGACCAACATAATTTAAAATCTCCTTTACTGGAGGTACTTTGCAAAGAAATCCGCTGCACTGTTTACAAGATAGTGTAAATGTTAAAGACAGTTTTAATCTGTCTTTAAAGATTTAAACTGGAAAGAAAAAAAAACAAAAAAAAAAAACATTTTGGCATATATACACAAATATAACTGAGTGCAGTACCTCAGGTCAGGTCAGAGTGATTTTTGATGTGAAAACTCATGTTGTAGAGCCTCTGCGTGCATACATATGTGTATGATTGTACATATGCATTCTGTATACAAGGTCTTCAAACAGTTCCAGGGTGTTTTTGAGTGCTCAGAAGTCGCACATGTGTCTTTCCCCCCCACAAGTCTGTGATGTGTTATCCAGACCTTTGAGCTACAGGGTGCAATATATAGTTTGTTCAATAGTAATCTTCTTTGTGACACATCATTAGCTATGAGAAGATCCTAAGCAGACTCCCAGGGATGGGGATGATAACGCAGAAGAATCGAGTGGGCTGGAGTGAATGGTGAATAATGGAATAGTTGTGGCGGTGGCTGTGGGTGTTGTTGAAGACATGAGTGAGTAGTCACTTTGGGTGGTTCATAAAAGTCGGAGAGTGTCAGAATCTGCCTCTCTGACTTTCTACTTTCGTTTTCTGACCTTGATGACTCGTTTTTTTTCAACGTCTGCTACAATGTCATCACATGTTTTGAAGGGGCTGGTTTTTATTGTTGCCCGTCGGTTATTGGAAAGAATAAAAATGTCAAAATGATTGCAGGCAGTGAAGGATTTTTTGGCTGCCGGTGCGGGAGAACTGTGCTACATCAATGGACTGACACACTGCTTTGGGGAACATCCCATTCCTGAGGGCTTGTTTTCTACAAGTCACTAAGAACTTCAATCATTTGTCTCCATTCTCTAACCATATTTTCCACCACTCATGTCTCGTTCACCAAAGGAATATTATCATAATAGGTTAAAAAAAGAACAAGTTTGATATGAAAGTTTTTATCCTCAAATATTACACATTTTACTTTTGGGATCAATCTGACCCTTGGGATATTTGGCTCCAAAAAATGATTTTCAGAAAGTTGTTGTCCAAGTTTTTGTGTCAGGCACTTTGTTTATTTGTTGAACACATAAATAAACCCTTGATAATGAAACATTGACCTGTTCTCTAGCGCCATCATCAGGCCAAATGACAATTAATTTATCTTGAATAGTTTTCATCCAAATCTTCTCAAATATACTGTCAACATTAATGAACACAAGCGTATGAACCCTATTGGTTGGGATGATGATATGACCTTTTTACGCAGCTAAAATTGCTTGGGGTCAAATTGACCCCAGAGGAACACCAATGTGTGCAATGTGTGTTCAGCACAATGAAAAAATATCATGATACTTTTATGTATAATTAATTGTACCCATCAAACTAGGAAAAGTCATGAAATATAAAGAAAAAAAATGTCAACTATTATTTTTTTTTAATGTTAATGAACGGGGTCAATTTGACAGCAAAGATAATGGGAGGGTTAAAATGCTGTTTAAGATTCAATAAATAAAAAAATCTCACTAGCTTTATCCTGTACAGGGTCACAGGGTTCACTCCTTCTTATTCTTGCTCGTTTTTAATCTTAAAAGAATGAAACCTTGGACTTTTTGTTGTGTTTACTCTCCAAGCGAGTGCCTGCTTATGTTTATTTCAGGGAATAAAGCCTCTTTTGCATTACAATTAACCTTCATGTTCGTTAACGGAATAGGAAAGCACACCTTTGGTATGTTTAATACATTTTTTTTCATCATTAAATATTAAAGCAGGGAGAATTGGCCTTTGTCTGCTGACCTCATGTTACCATCCACTCAGAAAAAGCTTGTAGTTCTCTATTATCGTCTAGTTATGATGTGTGTTATGTACAAACAAAGGTGCAACACAATTCGAAGAAACTTTGCATGTTAATCTTAAGTATATATGAACAGTTTTTGTTTTGTTTTTGCTTTTTCAAAAGCAGATATCTCTGTTTTTATAAATGTTCAGGTTTAGTTCAGGTTTTACAAACAAATCCAAATTGAGTGGCTTTGATCAAGTAAAGCCCTTAAAAGCTACTCGACTTTGATTTGAGGCCTATGACCTGAACTGAATTATGGGGGGAAAAAATGTCCTTTCCATTCAAATTTACCTGCTTTTGCAAATTAAATGTTCATTGTAAGAGAATACATGAGCACATTTAGTTTACTTATGTTTTTCCTTTAATCTTCTACGATCCAAAAATGTAGTACTTCAGTGGTTGTCAAACCTTTTCTGTTGTGTCCCGCTATTAAGGATGAATATTTTTCAGCTCCCCCTTCATTGCAACTAACTAAAAAAATAGATAAATGTAACCTTCAATAAAAAAGTTTAAAATTGTGACTATTTTCTTTTTAAAAAAACTAAAAATAACATAAAATATGCAATGATATATTATATAAAAGTAATAATAAAAGTTATTTGAGTGCAAAGGAAAAACAAGCAAAAATGTTTAGCAACACCATAATTCCAGTAAGTTCATTTTGTCTTCTTTTCTAATAATATGTTAAGGTTTATATTATTCAGGTAGTTTACTTTGATCTCCTGACACGTTTTGACTGTCAACTGGCAGTCTTCTTCAGAGGCTGCTGATCGCTTTGATTTTTGTCCATGACTTCTGGAAAATAATTCCAGCAAATTCATTTTCTCTTTTTTTTAAAAAAAAAAATATGTTAAGGTGTTATTTATTCAGACAACTTTTTTCAGGATGTTTAGCAACCCCGTTCTCGTGCCTTTGTGCAATGCTAGCATAAGCTATGCTATATGGACCATAATCTGCTGTGCCATTTTTCACAGCGCTGCACTCGTGTTGTCATTTTAGTGTTTGGATAACGTTTAAGGGCTTTTAGGGACGAGGTAAAGTCAAACTTTATCACTCTGTGTTAGCGTAGCTCATCCCAAACGTTCCCGTGTTCATCATGGTCTCTTTGCTCTCTGAGGGCGTGTACAGCACTAATTAAAGATCAAAGCCAGTCGTCCAGGTCATGCTCCTGCTGTCGGGGCCAGAGGAAGCTCCTTTTTTTTTGGGGGGGGGAGGGCTGTGGACTCCCGATGAGCATGTCCTTCACTCCAGATGCGAGGGGGAAACTTTTGTGAAGCAGGAAAACAACAGCAACCTTGTGAATAATAATCACAATGGCAAATTTAAGGGAGATAATGAAGATGATGCAGATTTTCAAGGAAAACTACATTTAAATAATATCTCGATTTAAATAATTTGTTTCATCTTTGTTATAAGTACTCACATTACTAGGGGTGGGAACCTCTGGGTACCTGATACGATACGAGATACAAAGCTCACGATAACGATTATCTCACTATATGACAATAATGCAATTATCAATATATTGGTCAGTAATCAATTTACGATAATCTATGACATAACAAGAAAAAAAAAATTCTGTGAAAAAATACAATTTTAAATTGAAAAAGTGTCCTATGAACAGTGACACTATTTTAGTGCAACATTGTCAACATACCAATGTTAACGAATAAGTATCTCCAATAGTGCTTTGTGTAAACAATAAATAGGCTCTCTCACCAGTGATACCATTATAGTGCAATATTCCAGTAAACAATATATTGGTTCCTTCAACAGTGACAAAATTTCTGAAGCAGAAGAGGTTTTGAAATTAATAAAATAAATCTTAAATCCAAAAAAAAAAAAATATATATATATATATATATATTTTTTTTTTTTATTTAACTCGATTAGCGCGAGCATATTGATAATCGATCGTGCAAAAAAATGTCACGATATATTGATGTATCGAGATATTGTCACACTCCTACACATTACTGTAATTGAGTTGCTTTTATGGGTACTTTCTAAATCAGTAATTTGACCAATTCATCAAATGCATCACATCATAACCGACCAATCAGATTAAACGTAATGCACAGCGCCAAAACAGCAGATTTAGCTATAATTAGAGCCTGAGAATGTTTATTTTGAATTGAATATAGGATATATCAGTACTCTTTGCACCTTTGTGTATTTATGATTGCATTGAATTATTTCATGTACAGTAACATCCATTCATCCATTATCTATAGATTTGCTGTATATGAATGAAACCTAGGCTGTGACGAGTAAAAACTCCAGCTCTTTCCTTCACATCTGTGTCCATCCATCTATGTTTTTTTTTTTTGCTGGTACTGTAAATATGTTTTCATCTTTTCTTTTCCGCTATCTGTCTGTGTGGGGGACCCCGAGCCCCATTCGGTCATCCGTCTGTTAACACTGAGCCTGGTGAGCGAGCTGCAGGATGGGGCCCGCCGACGGCTGCACGAGGGGGTTTAAGGGGGCCTGTTGGTGCAGCTGTCCCACTCCAGGGTAACATAAGACCTTATTAGAGTCCATTAGGCCACTCTGAAACTAATAAGAGATTGTCAAATACATCCAAACATTCACACAATTCACAGAAGAGGCAGGAAGTGAGAGGAGGGTGGTACGACGGGGCACAGGGGGTCCACCATGTGTCCGTATAACGCCCACTTCTGCCCCTTTGTTCTCCTATATTCATTTAGCTTTTTTCTCTGATAGAAATAAACAGAGGGGTAAAGAGCACTAATATATCCTGCTCAAGTAGAAGTACTATTACTTGATTGGAATTGTACTCCAGTACAAGTAAAAGTAAGTTATACAT
Organism: Gouania willdenowi; assembly: GCF_900634775.1. Taxonomy (NCBI): domain Eukaryota; kingdom Metazoa; phylum Chordata; class Actinopteri; order Blenniiformes; family Gobiesocidae; genus Gouania; species Gouania willdenowi. Next base: position 7,899,907 of record NC_041064.1, on the reverse strand, counting down.
AAAATACTCAAGTACAAGTAAAACGTAGCTCAATTAAATAGTACTAAAAGTAAAAGTTACGAGTAGTTACTTTCACCACCCATATTTATTTTTGGTAATAAATCTCATGTATAAACTTAAAGAGGAAGAGACAAAATCTTGCACAAATGGAACTGAATTTATTTTCCACAAAGGCATCTGTATAAAATGAAAGGTTTGCATTTAAAAAAATTAGAAATAAAACACCAATGAATTAAATTCAAAATAAATAAAAAAAAAAACTAATTATCAAGCTCTAACCTTTAAATGCTGTTATACGTTTAATCTGATTGGTCGGCTATAAAGTGATGCACTTCATTGTTGGCTGGTCATTTCTTTTTATTATTATTCTTGTTTTTATTTTTTGTAATAAAACAAAAAACAATAATTATTTGCTCAGTAACAGTTGGGTGTAGAAATATGATACATTTATTTACTTCTTTTAAAACAAGTACAGCTAAAAATACTGATTTAGAAAGTACTCATGAAAGCAACTCCAGTACAGTAACATGAGTACTTGAATTCCCTTAATATCGCCTTTATGAATGCACACCTTTAATGTAAAAAAAAAAAAACCCCAAAAAACTCAAAAAGATTAATTTACCAGCATTTGGTTTGAAAACTGCTGACTCATTAATCTCAGAGAGCTGCATACTGCAATAAACAAATGCTTTATAATCATTAGGATCAAATTGTTACATCTGTGCACTCTTTGTTATCACATTTAAGGGGCTTTTTTAAGGCACTGAGGAATATATTTAAATACTGTTGACCTTTTCTGTCAAAAACTGTGAGTCAGAAGTGATTTAACGCCTTTGCTGAATATTCTACGCTTTGCCTTTTTCCCCTTTAAGCAGCGTGATGCAGCTTTTTCCATGTTTCCCATCTGCAATGCGAAGTGTGTGCGTGTGAGTGTGTGTGTGTGTGTGTGTGTGTGAGAGTGTGTTTAAGCCTGTTAGGGAGTTTGAGAACAGTTGTCTTTGTTTAGACAGACTCCAAAGTGTGTTCAAGGATTTTAATGGAGTTCACTTTAGTATTAGACTGTCATTATCCTGGTGTGTGTGTGTGTGTGTGTGTATGTGTGTGTGTGTGTGTGTGAGCTACCAGAGATGTTTGTAAGGAACGACCATGTTTTTTCAGTGGCGCCTCCAAAAGCCCACATGACTTCTGTCTGGCTTGGTGTGGATGGCATGCCATGAGAAAAGCTGCAGTTATGTGGGCGACGACCATGCATTTTGAATATTTTAGAAGTAGCTGTGTTATTTGTTTGTGATCAATTCTTTTCCCCCAATTGTGGCCAGTATGAAAGTAATGTGGTACAAAAGTAACACGGCTATTTACAGCTCAACGTTTACGTCTCAAATGACGTCAACACACTCCACGATCCGGAGAAAATCATCTCGCAAAGTTACATCCGGTGTCACGGTCTGAGTTTACCTCCGTACTGAGATTCTCTTACACTCTCACTACGTGACTGCTACGTACTGAGATGTACCCGTGCTGGATTAGCCATGCACAGAGATTGTTGTACTGATTTTAAAACATCACATCAGTCGACCATCGATAAAAAATTGACCAATGACAAAAAAAATTAGACTCTCATGATCCCATTTATATGAATACAACAGCTTATTATTGTAAAGTTACATCAGGTTAACGGTTATTTATTGCAATGTTTATTATAATCATGTTTAATGCTGCGTTCACACCGGATGCGTCACGAAATGTCCGTACGTCCAGATTACATAGAACGTTAATGGATAGATGTGTCCCAGATGCGAAATCTTTCCTGTGCGGCGGTGCGGTCCGATCCGCACTTCAAGTGCGTCGGCCGTGCGAGCGCGCTCCCGATTTTACGCATATCCGCACATTTGCAAGAGTTGAAATTATTGAACTCCTGCGATCGTTTCTCATGACGAAAGCCAATCAGAGCCTTTGTTGATGATGACGTCAGGCCGTCAACACGAACACTGGTCTGTTCACCCATTCAACCATGGAGTAGAAGCTGTGTGTGACCACCTAGAGCTGTATGACACGGCCTTTATAACCGGGACCTGACTAGGAAGGATTAGGCGTGGAGGAGAATCAGCGAGCAGGTGGTAGTAGCAGGTGAAAGTTCTCTCTGTAGCACTGAGCTAGGATAGCATTCGTCGCTAATCACACCGGCTTTTTTCACTGGTGGTTTATGTTCATGAGTGAACGCAGCAGCTTTAGAGTAAACTATTCTTATTCCTGTTTTTCCCAAAGAAAAGGAGTCATTCAGCACTCGTCAAACAACATTAGCTTTGCAATTGAATTTTTAATCTCAGCACAACGGAAGTAGCAAAACTCACAGTGCAAATCTATTTTCCGGTTGTGCGCATGCTCATAATTGATCTCAGTGCGAGGTAAACTCAGAACGTGACACCGGAATAAGGTTTTTGCTTTCTGTGAGCATCCGAGTAGTAAACTTTTTTATTAAAAGATTGTGTTTATTGCTTCATGTTGTCATATTAGTTGAAATTGCCTTTTTATTTTTTTATTTTAATCGAGATTTCTGTGGAGATTTGTTTGTTTTCATCCATTTTTTATTTGTCCGTTCGAAATAAACACACAATTATAATTTGACAGATGATGGAGGCTTGTAATTGTAACACATCCTGAAGTTTGAAACCCCGTTATCATAGTCATGATGAGTGACTGCCCTCTGCTAATAATTCATTGTATTTAAAAGCGCCTTTCAGGCCACCCAAGGACACTGCTTTACAATAAAAACATTGCAATACATTAAGAACAGAATAATATATATATATATTTTTAATTTGCAGCTGCATATTTCATGAAATGTTAAAAACGCTGAAAATAATTTCCTGTTAAGATGGATTTTAAAATAGTAATAAAAAGACATTAATAAACAAACAAAACAATAAAAAAAAAAACAATCCGTGTTTTTATATTATTATTACTTTTTAAACATTTGAAGCAATTGAGTTTAAATGAAAAAATAAAAAAAATGTTTTGTGCTTTTTTTCCACCTTAAAAATATATAATATTTGATTAAAAAAAAAAAAAATAATAATACTGTATTACCCATGTGTTACTTCCATCCCCACTATGAGAACGAAAGCAATACTGTGCAACATCCGCTATATGTTAAATTATGCCGCGTTATTACACGTTTGCTTTATATCGCACCTGGTTTTGAAAGACCACAGAGCAAGTAGTTTATTTATATATATTTATCCTTGATCCTGTTGTTTTTTTTCTTGTTGTTTAATGCAGGGGTTCTCAACTGGTGTCACCCTGGGACCCACATTTCGCCACCGTGATTAAATCGCGACCCACATTTTTTTTTTAGAATTCAACCAATCAAATGTAGTTTTTTTAAAAATGTCTGTTGAAAACACATGTGTCTTCTTTCTGAAAGCATAAATCTATTTATTTTCCTGTGCAACATGCATTTCACAGCATGCCTGTCAAAAGAAAAGTTTCAACATGGGAGACATTAAGTACTTATTTATTTTTGACCAGCTGTCTGTGACCCACCAAGTACAGGTCCGCATCCCACATCTGGGTCCCGACCCACCAGTTGAGAATCACTGGTTTAATGCATGTAAATACTGTGTCAAATGTTAAAATCTGGGTTAAAAGAGTTGCAAAAATGTGTCAAAGAAAGAGTTTTGGAACAAAAACAACAATAATAATAATAATAATAATAATAATAATAATAATAATAATAGAGTGAAGTTATGCTTTAAAATATTGTTTCTACAGAATAATGGTACTGTATTTTTTCCATCGTCAGAATTAGCTACTGTATCTTATCCAAGCAGACAAATATTCTTTACTTCTTCTCATTAAATAATAATAATGGAGTCATCGCCACCATTTACTGATAGATAAAGTTCAGATCATGTCAAAAATGAACAAATTTAATCCTTTCCAACTGAGCTTCTGTCTTCCTGTTGTTTGGGATGTTGATAAAGCTGCTAGCATTAGCTGCTTGGTAGCTATGGGTGTTTTTGCTAGGTTTTCAGTGTTCTGGTTTAAGTGGTGACCATTATAACTAGCAGGCGACTTCCGTTTCCATAGCGACAGCAGACATTCTAAAACAGGGTGATACATGGGTACGGCTATTAAAAGTGTTAGCATTTGACTCGTATTATTATGTTACGTACAAAACACTGATGCTTTATTGATATTGTATTAAAACCAAGAAATTTGAGAGCAACTAACAGTAAATTTCCATACATAGAAATTCCTGGCTCTTCAGCAGAGTCTCTGCTTACATTGCGTGTGCACATTACCTACAAAAACTCTGCCAAAGGAACACTGACTGAAATTTAATTCACTGTTTTGAGCTCTGCCTTTTCCTATTATACCGTACATGCAAAGTGCTAAATCACCGTCTGCTACGGCCGATATTCTATTTCTGTACTGTTTTTCCAAAGTACAGTAACCAGAACAAAATGTCAGGAAATATTAGATTTAGATTCCCCTTTTGGGGGAGTTGAAGTAATCCAGTGGGATGCCAGTGTTGCTGTTTTTGAGCGATGTTTTATGGAGTTTGTTTTGAAGTCTCCCTGGCCCCTAGTGATAGGAAATCCTTTAATGCAACTTAACTTTACCCCCGTTGGTATACCATGTTAACTTTAGATTGAGAAATGTTTGGTCACTACTATGTGATGACCTCCACATATTAAATGGCTACATTTAGTGTATTTGCAGGGATAGATGGAATTAGAGTGATGCTACTGAAATGAACTTGTTGTCCCAATGTGCACATAAATGTTTTGACAATGTTATTTACTTTATTGTGTTGAAAGTGTGACACTATGATTATCCTCAAGGGTTTTTTCCCATGGTTCTTTATTGACTTTTCAATCATTATTCCCAATTTGTCAAACTCACGGCCCGGGGGCCAAATCCGGCCCTTCGGAGCATCCAATTCAGCCCACAGGAGAAAGTAAAAATGACAGAGAAAACATGAATCATTGTGTAAATGAAACTCAACAATATTTGCAGGGGCTCACAGTTTTCCCAATACTTATATTGTATGATTGCAGTTATTGTTAATGTTCAACTGTTACACAATACCTCAATTTTCCTCAAGTTATGACATAACATTTCCCTTGATTACATAGAAATTGGTCACAAAATGGAGGAAATTTAAAGTAAAGATCCTTCCTTATCACTTATTGGTTGGATATTGTCGGTTTCTCCCATATTTTGTTTTTTATGTATACGTAGAAGTGCAAACTATGGCACAATAATGTTGAAATTACTTGTTTTCTCAAACTGCTCCATATTTGGCCCCTGAACTAAAATGAGTTTGACACCCTTGTTAAGGAAATTGGCTGAATTTGTTGCAGTGAACTCAGAGTTTCCATTAGCCTTACTGGGATAGGCCCTCACAATGTTTCACTGCCCCAGTTAAAAACCAGTGTTAAAATGATTGATGTTACAATAGAAGACAAGTTTTTCTCCATTAAACCTGAGAAATGCAACTTAGAAAGGGATGGTTTGCACCTCAGTGGTCACATCCTGGTATTGTCCAATTAGTTAGTGTACTGTATATGGGGTGTCGATTGTAAAGTTGCACATGCTAAAATAAAGAGCAACTTTTTGCAACATTTAGCAAAAAAACCATGCTTAAAAAACCTATGTGAGTTTTTATGTTACTTTTGACCAGATTTACAGCAATATTTGCAAAATGTATTTACTTTTCTCATAAACATGCCAATGTCAATTCCAAATCTAAATATTACATTTAAATCTAAATGTTAAACATAAATATTGCTCATTCACGTTAATGATTGGTACTTCCGGTGTTTTTGCATATTAGCTAAATATTTATTTTCAACATTTAGATTCAACATTTAAGATTTACATTTGACATTTAGATTTAACATTTAGATTCAATGTTAGATTTAAATGTAACATTTATGTTTAGCATTTATATTTAATATTTAACATTTAGATTTATATCTAATATTTAGATTTAATATTTAACATTTAGGTACATTTTTTTAAGAAAACAAATATCACGTTTCACCAATATTTGCTTAAATCTGGTCAAAAGTTACAAGAAAGAAAAAAAAAAGCATCTCAGGTTTTTTTAAAAACGTGGTTTGTTGGTAAATTTTGCAAAAAGTTGCTGTTTATTTACCATCGGTGGCCCATAAGTTTGTAGGATTGTTTTAACGTTAAAGTTAGTAAATGAAGCTCAACAAAAGAAGAAATGCTCTTTAGGACAGTGTTGAACAACTGGGAACTAGGTCTGACCTTCATGGCTGAGAATGGCGATCACTCATACTTTACATACTGTATTTCCAACCTCCTTTGACACAGTCACTCGGGTGTCCAATGTGTGTGTGTGCATGTGTGTGTATTTGTTTGATTGGCTGCAGTACGTGTTACGCAGTTTGCAACTATGTCCTTACACTGGTGTTCAGTTGCATCAGTCTCCACCTCTCCTGTCAGTTTGGTTTAGTGTTGGAGGCTTGTTCTGCTGCCCCGACCCTTTTGGCTACATGTGCACCTGGCATTTAGCCTCTTTGGAGCTGAAAAATAGTGGCGTAAGTGGAAGAAAAACGACAAGGGTTGGACAGAGTACACTAATAAAAGAGCTCTCCAATCATAATGCTAACATTCCATTGCATGACTGATGGAGGCAAGTTTCCTGGTCAAAAAGAGTGAAATTATTTTGATTTTCCACACCTGTCAGATTTTAAATAAAATAGTTTTGGTAAAGTATTACTCATAATTGTCATCCAAACAAATGATATCTAAAACCATTTCATTGCCATCCTAAAATGTAGTATATACATTGACATTGTATTTTTATGAGAAAATAAATTTCACAGATATTGCTGTAAATCTGGTCAAATGTAACAATAAAAAAAATAAATAAATAATCAACACACGTTCTTTAAGCGTGGTTAGTTTCACCCATGACACTTAGATTTAACATTTAGATATTACGATTTACATTTAGCATTTAGATTTAACATTTCGATTTTGATTTGATATTTAACATTTAGATTCAGATTTAACATTTAGATTTAGATTTAACATTTGGATTTATTATTTAACCTTTAGATTTCACAAATATTGCTTTAAATCTGTTCAAAAGTAACAATAAAAAATCAGCATGTTTTTAAGCATGGTTAGTTTCACCTGTGACACTTAGATTTAATATTTAGATTTAACATTTAGATTTAAAATTTAGGTTTAACATTTAGATTTCAATGTTAAGATTTAAATTTAACATTTAGATTTAACTTTTAGATTTAATATTTATGATTTAGATTTAATATATAACCTTTAGATTTCACAAATATTGCTTTAAATCTGGTCAAAAGTACCAAAAAAAAATAAAATAAAAAATCAACACGCATTTTTAAAAATGTGGTTTGTTACTAAATGTTGAAAAAAGTTGCTGTTTAGTGTTTATTTTAGAATGTGCAACTTTACAATTGGCACCCCATAAGTTTATAGGATTGTTATAAAGTTAAATTTATCCAAGCATAATTCTATCACTTTTGCATGACTGATGGGAGCAAGTTTCATAGTCAAAAATGAGTCACTTATTTAGATTTTCCACCCGACAGATTAAAAAATAGTTTCGGTAATGTATTATTCATAATCGTCGTCCAAACAAATAATATCTGAAACCATTTTGTTTCCATGCTCAAATGTAGTGTGTGCGTTTGCGTGTGTGCGCGTGTTTTTCTCTGCAAAAAGAGCCAGGAAAAGACTGTAGCCCAGGGTGCAGGAAAGGTTTGTTCATTTGCTCATTCTCAGTGTTATTGCCTGTTTACTTTTCTCTTTATGAGCCTTCCAAAGCAGTTGGGAGGTGGCGGTAAGCCTGTCACCCCAGGGCCCTGCTGCTCTCAGGGACTTCAAAGCCACTGGTAACCACAGGCCCTGGAATTCTACTTGAAACAAGTATACCTAAATACACACGCACACACGCATTTGTGAACAATTACATGTGGTGCATACTCATCGGAATGCTGCATTCCAAAGCTCTTTACTCTGTCTTTTCAAAGTAACTAAACCTAATCAGCCCCAACCAGCTTATATTAACCTTTCATACACGTGTGGATTGTTTAGCTTTATATTTTGGTTTTTTCAAAGTTTAAACTCTCTAATTAGCTTGGTTAAAATCACTGCCTTGGATCACAGTTGTTCCACTCTTTTATTCTGTTATGCATGTTAAAAGTTGAATTGCATATATAAATTTGGTTGCAGGAGTTGTTGTTCCTGACTTGTGATTATATAAATGATTATAAGACACAGAGGCAAGCAATGGCCTCATTTAAAGGATTTTCTATATCCGCGCTTGGTGAGCCCCAAAACCCTGAAAAACTTATTCTCAATTTTGAGAGGTTAGCATGTCCACCAGATAGGATATATATCAGATTCTTTTGTATATTCTGAGAGAGTAAGTGAAGCTGTATTAGTGTACCACATTTCAGTTTCCTATGTGGTGCAATTCCTGAGATATTGGAAGCTGAAAATGGAAGAAAAATAAGGAAATTCCACACTAAACCCCTCACTAAATTGTCCATATCTTAAAAAGTATTCATCTAATAATACTAAAAGTTTACAGTGTTCCAAATGAATTATTAAGAAACAACTGGTAATAATTTAATGTCCTTAAAATCTGTTGAAACTCCATGAAATGACCCAGATCTTTATGAAATTTGACTCAGTCATGACAGATTGGTTCTTCAATCTCATCGCATTTTTTTTTTTTCCAAATGGGGCACCCTATACATTTGGACTTACTGTATCCTTAGTAATAGAGTACGAGATGTCTTCAAAGGTCATTGTACTATGACCAGGATCACTGATCCAGATAACTGCAGATATCTGACAAAGAGGATATTTGGCTCTCGGTTCAGTTCTCTTGTTTAGGTGTGGCTCTTGCATGTTTTCACACCTACGGTCAATGGGTGTGGCCTATCATAGACGAAGTATGACTTACAATTTACTGCAGGGGAACACACACGTGCATCGAGGACTAAGAGATGAGCGCGGAAGGAAATGTAGTGTCTGACAAACACGCTCAATGTTTGGATACACATGTTATGCCATGTGGGAGGAAACGGGGCAAGAGGGTGAGGAAGTCACTCCATCACTTATAAGCGATGAGACAGGGTGAGCTACAGAAAGAGAGAGAGATGGTGGGAGATGAAAGGAAGCGCGGCTGTCACTGGGATCCAGACCCCATGCTGGAAACCCTTCGGCAGAGCTCGGCTCTTTCATGATTGGTGACAAAGCAGCTGCTAATGCAACGTCTACTCTGTTGTTGCTGTTAAAATGAAAAAAAAAAAACAAGACAAAACAGATTTCCTCTAACTTTGAGGACAAACACATGAGTTTAGCATTAGTGGCATCTAAAAAGGTCACAACCACGTTGGCTTTTCTTTCACTGTGGTTCATTCCTCTAGAATCAAATGAAATTTGATATTTAAAAGAATATTTTCAGATGTTCTGCAGAGAACTGGAACTTTGACTTTATTTCCTTCGTGCTTGCCTACAGCTGCACAATTTTCTCATCTTTCTCTGGGATATTTATTTTTGTTAAATGCAGTTTTATTATCCTTACTTTCAGCTGCGAGCATTTGCTTTGAATGTATTTAACGACTCTTAGAATAAAACTGGTTCCAATTAATAATGCAGCGTCATTATGGCCCAGCGGCTGTTTTGTGCATGTTTTTTAGTCACATGTTCACATGATAATTTGCTTGAATTTTTGGCTTGTTTTAACAACCATTGGCTCCTTTCTCAGTTAGTCCAAACTCTTCCTGTTGGAGCCCCTCCCCTCTTTGCCATCACAGTATTTACTTAAACACATTACAGAAAATGCTACTATTCAGAGAAGTTGAGTTTATTTATGATGTATTAGAGCACATGTGTCAAACTCAGGGCCTGGGGGTCAATTCCGGCCCTATAGGGCAGACATGGGCAACTGCTGACCCAGGGCCAAATGCAGCCCTAGTGTGGCCCCAAAAGCATATGCACAAAATGAAAAATTCCCAATATTTATGCATTAAACTCAGAGGACGACCAAAAAAATATTGGAAAATAACTGAAAAAGTATAGAAAACTTCAAAAATACACAAAATGATGGAAAAGCATACAAAATGACAACAAAAATACACAGAATGACAAAAATATACAAAACCACAAAAAAATACATAAAATTACTCCAAAAAACACAAATCACAACAGAAATGGACAAATTAACTCCCAAAACACATAAGATAACAAAAATAACAACAAAAAAACATAAAACAACAACAAAATATACAAAACGACCACAAAAACAACTTTATTTTATTTTCTTCTTGTATTAATTTTCAGATTGGTCATCCTATTCGGCCTGCAGGAGAAAGTAAACATCAAGAATCAAAGTGTAAATTACTAATTACTAACTAATTTTGTTGTAGATATCACAGTCCCGCCAAATACACACATTCAATGAAACTTTACAATAATTGCAGTCATTTTAAAAAGCAAATTGTTGAAAAAAAACTCTCAGTTTCTTCCAAATCCTGCAATTTAACTCAAATGATTCCACAAGATTTCCCCAAAATAAATAAAAAATCATCACAAAACCAAGTAAATTTAGGTGAAAATCCTGCAGGGACTGATTTCTGTCACTTAATGTTTGGATATTGTCAGCACCTTACATATTTATAATTTAAAGTCGGAAGTGCAAAGTAGGGCATATTATTGAATAGAATAATTTATTGCCATATGTACAAGTTAAAAAGAACAGGTAGAATGGAATTCTTGTTCATGTCTCAGAGTCAGATTAAAAAAAAATTACAAACAACAAAAACAGCCATGACAGAAGCAGTAGAAGGTGCAAAACAAGGAAAAAAAAAGAAGTATAACCTGTCCAGCATGGGAGATTGATTTTTCATTAATTTTATCAAGTAAGATTTTTTGAATACATTTTTATTAAATTAATTTTATTGTGGAAATCTCTTGTTTTCCCGCCTATAGTCCTTGGCCCACTTGAGATCAAAGTGGTTCGTATTTGTCCCCTGAACTAAAATGAGTTTCACACCCCTGTATTAGAGGAACTATCCTACTTACCGCCTCGGAGGGGGAACACATCAATACGTTAAGAGAACATGAAAGTCAAGCTTTCGTTATATTCCTTTAAGATGCCAGCTGTCCTTGGTGCTGAAAGTGTGTTGGCACCCTCAGCTGTAACCTCAGACACATCCAGGGGACTGCGGCTGACAAGTGTCTCAGTTATCTCTGCACACACTGTCAGATGTATCATCGTTTGTACAGCTGAGATGTGTTCATTGAAGAGAGACCTCTCAGTGTCATTTCACTCTGACAAACACAAGCGTCGCCAAACAAATGTCTGTCTTCAAGCATCAATCAGACCTCTGCGACGACAATGGCAGAAACAACTTTTTTTTCCCCTGATTGATTCGGTGTCATTAGAATCTAAAGTGTTTGTGACAATCAGTGGAGGGCCTCCTTTTACACTTTAGGAGGCCGTGAGACAGTTCTTGCAGTTAAAGGCTGTTAATGTGAAGACGGTTATGGTTAATAAAGGGGTTACCTGAGAGCTTCTGCACAAACATGTCAAAGAATTCCCACTACAAACATCACACAGCTGCTTTCTCAGAGTTTGGAGATCTTTGATGTATTCAGCACGTGTGTTGGCATTTCGGTCTGATGCTAAATGATGATGTGATGCATTGCTACGAAGCAGTGGCAGTCACTGAAGTATCAACTTTATTTATGGAGGAGAATAAGTAATCAGTATTCCAAATGAGGGGCTTTTTTAATGAATATCTGTCATTTTCCTAACGTACCTGATTGCAGAGATTGCCGCGTTATCAGGATTTCTACAAAGATGCTTGATGACTTCTTAAGATTCAGGTGTGCCTCAGCAAAACCGCCAAAGAATGTAAAGCGGGATACACACCTAAAGATAATTAGGCTTTTTTTGTCTTGATTTTCTCCCTTCCCATCCACGAACCGCAAATGCTAGATTTCTAATGTCTTATAAGGTTACCAGATAAGATTATCTTGTGATCTGAGGTGTGTCAAGAGTGAATCAGAACTTTTCAAGTTTTTGAGGAAAGCCAACTTCCGACTCATGACCCCGTGATTTGTGACATTGAACGGAATGTAACCAATCAAAAAGCGAGCTGAGAAACTCATAATATTGCGTTCCTGGCAACTCAGAACTCAGAATTTCCAACTGAAAATTCTGATCTCCGAGTTCAGTGGCAGCATGTTGAAATATCTCAAACATGGCTAAACGCTATGAAATCAGAATTCTTGGTAACACAAAGTTTTATGCATGAAGGCTGACATTACGCTGTCATTATTATGACATGACACCTGTCATTAGCGTGAATAAGGTGTCATGAAAACTGCCATTAAGTGTTGTTTGTTGCCCTAAACCTAACCTTAAACCTACTAGATCCCTCCACCCAACCCAGAAAATGCCAACATAGCTCCAATGGTGTCATAATTTAGCGAACGATACCTAATGACAGCGTAATTTCTGCCTTATTCTTTACCAAGTTTTAAGAAATTAAGCTTTGTGATGGATAGTAAATATGACGTTTTCAGGACATGATGTTTTTGCCTGGAATAACCTGGAAAGTACTTTGTAGTGTACATATGAAAAGCTCCACTTTTAAATCAACCAAATTCTGAGCCAGTTCAGGTGATACTGAGACTGAAACAACTTTTTGGGGCCTACGTGAGTTAGTAATGTTATCTACTTTCTTAATTACAAAGGAAACTCACCTGTTTCACTCAGCTTTTAACGTTTAAACCACCCACATACTCATTTATCTTCTCTATGTCATATTTGATTCTATCAATGCTCTTGTTGTTTTTATGCTGTAAAGTGTCTTTGAGTGTCTCAAAAAACACTTTTAAATAAAATGTATTATTATTATTATTATTATTATTATTATTATTATTATTATAACACACTTATTCTAAAGGGAGCTTGGAAATATTGTTCAAAGCAAATGCTGGGAGGAAGTCTTCCTTGTTTCAGAGTGTCCTTTCCTCTCTGAAATGATTCATAGGCTGAGGCTTTTGTGCATCCTTAGTTCTTGCTACTTCAACAGTTTATCTGAAGTAAAAGGTCTCGGCACTACTTTATTACCTCCTGTAGCTATTCACGTCCACTCGCTACAGACTGAGTGTTGACATTTTCCCTCCATCCTTGGTGGTTAGCTGAGAAATGGTGTCAAATGGAAGTCCCTGCCCTTAGGTTTCTGCACACTGATGCATTGGTATACTTGCTCCTGTGAGGCACAAATCTGTCTTTCACCACAGTTGTGTGTATGCATATGAGTGTGTGTCAGTTTGTGAGTGCTGATTAAAGACAGTCAGGCCTCAGTGATCAGGCCTTTAGCGATTCCTCCACTCAGAATGCCAAACACAACGGAGCATTTCCAGTGCAGCCAAGCGTGGAGTCAGCAATGCCAGAATACAGTGGTGGCCTTAAAAGCACACATTGTGTCCTCTCCTATCTCTCTGCATGCCTTTATGTTTTCTATTGACATTGTCAAGCAATCTAGATAAGGGTTGTTGAGCCTGAATGGACTATTTTTCTTATCTCCTGCCTCAAAATTTCCAGCATGTAAACAAAACACTACTGTCAGTGTGTCGGCAGCTTTGTGTATTGTACCAAGAAGTCCTTTCACTATTAGTTGTCAAGCCTTTAGCTCAATCCCAGGATATACAGATTAAATGCAGAGCTTTAGAAACAAGCACAGGCAAAACTAAATGCAACCTGTCATCCATCTTTTAGGAATGTTTTTTTTCCCAAATTACAGAATGTTGGAGCATCAGCCAACGCAAGCACATTTCAAGGCCAACAGGCAGAGAGACGGACAACTATACATAAACCCTATGGCCATCCTAGACTCACCAATTTACCAAACTGGCATGTCATAAAACTATGGGGAGGAAGTGACAAACTGAAAAATAAACAAAGGCTACACAAAAAAAAAGCCTCAACTCAATAATTACATCTGCAGACAAGGTATTATTGTTGGACTGTTAACAGGATTATGTCAAATTTACTCAATGGATCATGATGAAATTTAAACCAAAAAACAACCACACGCCATGGAAGATTCCATTAAAATTCTGACGGGATCCAGATCAATGTACTGATCCTAGATCAGTTTAAAAATAAAATAAAATAATCTACATCTCTGGTTATTGATGAAAATGAAAAAAAAAAATCACATCTGTTCATAATTGACTGATCTTTATGAAATTTGAGGTATGTTGGGTTGGTTTTACCCATTACCGAATCAAGTTTTATCCGGATCAGATTCCGGATTGTGCATTTCATCACCATTTTTCAAACAAATAGGGGTGTCCATACATTTCGACCTACTGTATTGTTATTAATGGTAATATACATTTCTTTATATCTCTTTAAAGTGTGAATAATAATGGTATCTTCATCAGGATCATTGATCCAGATAACTGCCAATATCTGGCAAAGAGAATATTTAGTGCTTGATGAAGGTTTAGTGTTCATGTTGAGTATGCGTTTGTGACAATGAGACAAACTTGACTTTAAATTGACTTTTTCGTGCGTGGCAATAATATTTTCACATTTTTGACATGCTGCAGGGCATGATATTGTTTACGTGCAGAGTGACATGTTTTTTGTTCATGCCACGCATCACGATATGTGGCATTTCCTGGTGTGTCTTGCAAAGTGATGCATTTTAATGGTAGTCATCACCTTAAATAACTTCCTATCAAAACACTGTTTGAGTTTGAATGTCGTGTCTGCAGCACAAAATAATGTGGAAGTCGTGGTGGCACGCACAAAAAGTGAATCTATTATTTTGTAATTGTCATGTTTCTACCTGAAATTTTTTTGGCATTTTCACTGATTATAAACAGTCTTAGGGCTATAATAACATTGCATTATTTAAAAAAATAGTTTTCTGGTGTAGAGTATCTCCCCTCACCTTCTTTGGTTTGCTGTACCTTGTTTTCAGTTGAAAAACTAATTTGTAGCTATCTTGGAAACAAGTAATAGCAATACAAAAACAGTTTATTGCTACTTTCCGCTACGACAATTCCGTGTGAAACCTCTCATTGTCTCAACCTCTTCATTTGTATAAGCTTGAGTGCCACTTTCCAGGACAGGGAATCCAACCTTTAAAGGTTGAGGGGATACTGTAGCGATGAGCGCTGACCTTTCCCTACAAATTATACACACAGGCACACCCAATATGCATGGGACGCATGTCGCAGCGGGAAGATGAGCAGAGCAAATGGTTCGACCACAGTGTCCAACAAGATTACTGCACTCATCATCCACAGATATCCCACCTGTACCCATTAATTTCCCGGCACTTCTGTCTGTTCAAGTGGATGGCACCAGACATTTGTCAAGGTGAAGGCAGCTCAGCCCATGCTCGGCGATACAATCGACCAATTTTTCCATTCCTTCCGCCTGACTAGTCTTCTGCTATTAGGAGTTCCATTTCCCCACCTGCAGGAGATGCCAAAAGTGCAAAGACTTCAGTTACGTTGGAGAACTGGCACTGATTAATGCAAGAGCTCCTGCAATAACTTCTACCTGTTTGTTCGCCATGTGTTTAGCTGACTGCTGTGGATGCACATAGCCTAGGGTGACCATATTTTGATTTCCAAAAAAGAGGACACTTGGGCTGACCTCGTTGTACTCAAAGTACTCAACGATTTCTTGAATGTACTTTATAATGGCAAAATACAATATAATAATTCAATTAGTTGTTATTGTTCATAAGGTTTAGAAGAAAAAAATATAATTAAAACAAAGAGTTAAAGAAAAAATTTGAAATCTTAGACATTGCTCCTCTTTCTTTTTTCCTCGTGTGTGACGATTTCGTCAAAACAAAGCGCCCCCTTTAATGATTTTGTAACATTTGAGTAAAATTGCCGTAATGAGATTACATTATATTTTCCGTAAAGATAAACTCCTTAGCTTTCAGAAACTAGTGGAATTTCTCAGATAGAGCAAATGTTAGCGGAGTTATGGTGTTTAATTTGATTAATTTGTAAAATATCCTAGGACAGTCAGGACAAGATGTGAAAAGAGGACATATTCCCGAGTCTAAAAAATATCTTCAAACCAAACGACACAATGGAAACTCATTTGACTCACAAAAAAGTTCTTTGAAGATTGTTAAAGACGCTTTATCTCCTTTTTGTATGTATCTGAGTAATGTCCGTGTGGCTGGGCTAGAGATGACAGCTCAGAGTCGGGTAATTGAGGTGTAGGGTATTGATGAGAGCCTGACTCTAATGAGCTTTAGCCAATTAATCCATCGATTTACATGTAAATGGCTCCTGAAAGGTTACCAGCAGTGGCAGCCATCTGCATGTATTTACCATGCTAATGTCGCACTGACTGACACGTGTGTTCTTCTCACCACTGTGGCAAGGAATTGAAGTGAGAGGGAGAGAGAGTGAAGAAAAAAAGAGCATTAGAGGAAGGGAGGCTAATGTGCACGTCGTTTCATTATCAGCAGAAAAAGTAGCACACTAGGAATTTAGCATAGAGTATTAGCTGAAGTTAGCCTGTTAGCACAAGAAAAACATTCAAAATAAAATTCCCAGAATTTTGATTTTACCTTATTACTGGGTTCAGTTTTCAGATGAACAGTTGTAAACTAGAGTGAATCCAGGTGAGAAAAGTAACAAAACGCAGCTGCGTTGACAGGTTGTGTTTAGAGTTTACGAAGGAAGCGGTGTAGGCGACATTTTACGCTTTAAGCACCCATTGGTGAATGGAAAAAGTAAAAAAAAAAACAGAGAAGATGCTCATTCATAAACTTATTAAATAGTTTATTAATTGCTCAGTTTGGTAGTTTAAAGGGTTCTAAATCCTAAGTGAGTGCCTTGCTTTGAGAGCTAGTAGCACAGGCTATATAGCTTAGCTTACATCAGTAAGTGCTGGTAAAAAAAACATAACATACTTGTAGTTTAATGCAGACAAGCGGAAATGTAATGCTGCGTTCACACCGGACGCGGGACACATTTTTGTGACACGTGCTCTGCGCGAGAAGCTTCCGCAGGATAGAAAAACGTTTTCCCCATTGGCGCCGCCAACCTGAAAAGGCCGCTGTCCGTGTTGACGACCTGACGTCATTGTCAACAACTCTGATTGGCTTTCGCACCTGCGCGTCACACGAAACGTTTGTTGGAGTTTATTATTTTCAACTCAGGCGAATAATGAATGTCACGGAAAATTGGGAGCGCGCAATGTCGCGGCCAACGCTCTTGTCGCGCGGATCCGACCACACCACCCAACAGGAGAAGAATTTGCCTCTTACCGCGTCTATCCCACTTAGTTTGTATGTAATCTGGTCTTGCAAACATTTTGTGACGTGTCTGGTGTGAAAGCAGCATTCAGGTGCTACTTTTGAGAGTTTTTTTGTCTTAAAACACCCGTCTGTGTTTTAGCTTGTTTTTAACAGTTATTGTTGGTTTTCAAATAAAATGTATTATAAATATATTCAATAAAGGTGAACAGATTTAAATACATTTTATTGTCCTTGATTTTAGCCCTTTGAGGGTTAAAAAATGTAAATACTCTTCAAATTGAATGTATTAATATCATTATGATCACTTAAAGATATTGTACCTGAGACACTGACGTTACAAGACTTATTTTTATGGCTTTTATTTCATTTTTTCTCTCAGACTTTTGTTAGGTTATGTTGTTTTTCACTACGGTATTTATTCTGGCTTTGTCAAGTCCTTATTTTTGGTGTAAAGTTCTATCGGCCACCCTTAAAAGAGCTTTGTAGTCTATTTTGTGTTCGGTAGGAGATTAAAATGTCATGTTTTAACATGGAAATCCTGCCGTGAAGAAAACCTCTTTTCTTATATAGAAGAAAAAAAAAAAATGGAGTCTGTAAGAAATCATGCCTTAAACAATGTGTCACTGCAGAGTTCAGATGTTCAGCTATCAGCCGAGTAACCGACTGGGCTTGGTTGTTAATTACGGCTGTGCTCAGCTTCTCAGAGATACTCAGTAAATTGTCCCCAGGTGTGGAAAGAATAGGCTTTATCTTCATTTCTCATAATTGCGGTTGAGTTAATTACTAGTATAATGTATGCATGTGTGTGTGTGTATAGTTCTTTTTATACGTTCTCATCTGTGTTTGTTTATGGACTTAAGAGTGTAAGCTTTTATATGTTTGTGTGTGGCTTGGTGCCAGTTCAGTATCCATCAAGTAAAATTGCATTCTAAGTGTTTATTGCTCCATTTTACTTTATAGCACGCTTTTGTGTATTACTTTGTTTTTCCGAGTCTCGCTGTTATGGGAGTGAAATGACTTCCATCTTTTGCTTTTGCACATTAAAGATAGCGGGACTGTTTTTTGGCACATGTACAAACATGCAACTTCCAAAGCCAACAGTTCTGTTAAGTGAGATGTGTGCAATGCTATAATGATGTCATCTATCACTTCTTTCATCTCTTCATTCCTTCATCCCCTCAACTCTTCCATCACTGTCTCTGTGGCCTCATTAATTTAGACTTGGACTATTTATGGTTCTTTAAAGACAATAAGAGAAGAGAAGGAGGGATTTTTTTACTGGCACAGAATAATCCACTTCCAGCGCACTGCAGAGATGAAGGGGCCCATTGATTTAGATGAAGAATCCAACATCTTATTCACTTCATCACACTTGACCCTCAACATCACTCCTATGTTAAATAAGCATATCATTATTTTCTATACGTTCAAATACGGTTTTTTTTTTTTTTGCGTTTGTACTTTGAAGGTTGAGAAATGTAAATTAGATATACATATGTATAACTGGTGAGGAAAACGGATAATAAGGCTCAGTTTATTGTGAATATTGTTCTGAAATCTTTTTCAAAATGTTTTTTTTTCATTTCCCTACGGTCACTTCATAGGGAAAAAACATTAAAAACATTCATTTGTAACTTTGTCTTTCAGCGCTGCCATTCATCATTTATTGGCGTCTTATTAAACTTGAAACCTTAATAAATCCACTTTTTAAAATGTGTTTTTGGCAGTGTTTCCCGACAGTGAGAAAATGCAAATTTTTTACTGGAATGATAAATGTAACGAGAAATTATGGGATTGGTGCACTCATTTCAGTCAATTTATCACACATTCTCTTAAGGGCTAAGTTACCTTTTAGATATTTTAATTTGAGTGAATAATTCAGTTACATTTTCATATTATATTTTAAACATCTTATTCACTTTATTATACTTGACCCTCAACATTATTACTATGTTAAATAAGCACATCATTATTTTCTATACGGTCAAAAAATGTTGATAGTTTGTACTTTGAAGTTTCAGAAATGTATAACTGTAGTAGAAATGTGCAGAATAAGCCTCAGTTTATTGTGATTGTTCTGCAATCTTGTCATATAATGTATTATGTATGGTTAAATATACAGTATATATATTGATCTGTAACTTTGTATTCCAATGCCAGGCATGCACTGCTGCCATTTATCATCTGTTGGCATCTGCTGCCGTCTTTTTAAACTTGTAACCTTAATAAATCCAGTTTTTAAAGTGTTTTTGGCAGTGTTTCCCGACAGTGAGAAAATGCAAATTTTTAACAGGAATGATAGACATACCTGTAATGGTACACATTATGGGAATTTATCAAACATGCTCTTGGGGGGCTAGGTTGTATTTTAGATGTTTTAATTTGAATGAATAATTCAGTTCAATTCCATAGTTTTAGAAAAAAAAAAACTGAAAGATGAACAGTTTGTTTTTGTAAACTCCCTTTAACATGTTTACCTCCATGCTGCCGTGCATCTGCCCGTAATGACGTCCTTATACAAGGTTTCTTTTTAATGATGGACTACCCTGGGTAGCTGTTTCTGGGGGGGAATGGGGGTTATCATCCTGCGTTAGAGTGAAATACCATGTGTTCACCCAGCGGGAGAACATTCCTCCAGGCCCCATGATTTCCTCAGGTCATTCATGCAGTCCACAACCCCACTGTAATGGGATTGTCCTAGGGCTGGGCTGCCCCACCAGGACCCCCATGCTCCAGCCTTTGGCCTCCCTAACAGCTCTGCCCTTCAGCAAATTATCAACCACACCAGGCTGTGGTGCTTGGACCCCCACTGTACCCGAAGATGGTTGAACACAGACATGAACATTGAAGAAAAGTCATGTGGACACAGAGCCATCAATAAGGGGGAATAAAGGGGAGAGATTTTTGGGACCCATCCATAAAGTCAGCAAAATTATGGTCCATTGTTCTATGAATCTGTCATAACCACATATATTTATTTATCTCAATAATATCCACTGTTATCCAGGAAATGTATCATTATTCGTGCCATATAGTTAGTCATCTTAAAGATGTAAATCCTCATTTTAGTCAGAAATAAAATGGGCTAAAATTGACCAAAAATGGTAAAATGGGATTTTTAAAATTAAAGAAATTGGTTAAAAGTTGCACATTGGAGTGGCCAAAAGCAGACAAAAAAAAAGTGGTAAAAAGGGTTCAAAATGTCAACATTGAAACCATTAGTAGGAATATTTTGGTTTAAACTGGTAAATAATGGGCATGACAAAGCTTGAATGTGGTTAAGAATGAGCATGACATGTGGTGAAAGGTTAAAAATGGGTCATTAGGAGACAAAAGTGGCAGAAAATTGGAAATGTGCAGAAAAGGTATTGATGTTTGATGTAGAATTGGCAAAAAGGTCTAAAAATGCATTAAAAGGGGCAAAAATATGACAAGAGTCATGAAAATAGGTTATGTTGTTGCTAGTTTAGTTCAAGAAAAAAGGTGAAAATAAAAAAAAAAAAAAAATTGCTCAAATTGTTCTAAACATAACTATATCCCAGTGTGCGGCGACCCCAATTTTCCACACCACACAGGATAAACAGTGTGTCACCTTCACAAGCAACAGGGAATCAATGCAAACCCACATTTACAACCCTAAATAAACAATGGACCAATCCATTAGTCCATGGGTAAGGCAGTTCCACATTTAGCCCATTTCCAACAACCACCATAAACATTTACAGATTCAACAAAAGCATTCCCAAAAAAAAAAATATTCATGTATTTATCATTAGCATTTCCAAATATGTATTATTGATACTGTACCCTTATTAATTTAAGCTTTCTACCCTTAAAACTCCCCTCCTTCTGGGCCACATGGTTCTGTCTGATTGCGCTGACTGTCTGCACCTGGTTTGCCCTTCCATGCACGTGCCAATGGCCTCAAAGAAAGCAAATGAAACCCACCAATAAACTTATTTTAAACAATGTATGACTACAGCTCCCTCACATTTAGTCAGAAATAAAACCATTTCACCAACAAAAACGGTTGGTGAAATGGGATTTTCAAAATCTGAGAAATTGGTTAAAAGTTTCAAATTAGAGTGGCAGCGATGGGGTTTGGGGTAATGCAATTTAAAAAGTAGGAACAATTAGTGTAAACCGGCAAATAACGGGCATGACAAATTGTGTATGTGGTTAAATTGGTAAAAAAAAATAAGCGTGAAATATGGTGAAAAGAGGTTCAAAGTGACAATAATGGGTCAAAATATGCAACAGGTGGGAAAAGTGGTGGAAAGGGTTTATAAGTGCTGGAAAAGTCTTGAAAGTAGGGGTGTCACTTATTCTTAATTTCTTGAAGGAATTGGGGTCCTCTTCCCAAGGTTGAGAACCCCTGCTATAGAGAATATTGTTGCCTTAACTGATGAATTACTGACATTTTTAACCGTGTGTGTTCTGCAGA
This sequence comes from Gouania willdenowi, assembly GCF_900634775.1. Classification (NCBI taxonomy): domain Eukaryota; kingdom Metazoa; phylum Chordata; class Actinopteri; order Blenniiformes; family Gobiesocidae; genus Gouania; species Gouania willdenowi. The sequence continues at coordinate 7,878,106 of NC_041064.1, read as the reverse complement.
ACCGTTGCTCTTGATTGCATGCATACAGAAAACACCTGCAGAGCCAAGAGCAATGCTGTGGCCTTCACAGCACCTGGTATTCACAGACCGACTCTGTTATACACAGTAGGAGCTCACCATGAAACCGTCGCACCAAGGTGGTAGCTGCATATGAAAACAAGAGCTCCCAACATTTGTTTAACTGTATGAGAACATGATCTGCTTGGTGATATGATCCATGTTCAGACAGCCAGAGCTCAGCAGGAGAATGCAGAGACCAGTGCGTCATCTGCATAAAATGAAAGCAAGGGAGGAGGAAAGGAACGGTGTCAGCGGTTGCGAGGCGTGCAACATTTTTCAGTAATATATTGAACCGTTCGGTACGGCATCCACGGTTCAACACTGACTTATACTGCTACAGTACTATGGTTTTGTGATTAACTTCCGTGTGTTTTGAAGGCTGCTGTTGTTATATCCAAAATCCACACAAACAGCTACATTTTTTTTTTTTTTTTTTTAACAGAAAAACACTGTTTTTTTTTATTTCTCTGCAATTCTGTTTAGGTTTTAAGTCAGTATAACAAAATAACCACACCATTCATGTGTTATTTTGATTTGGTTTTAAAATGGAATAACCAAAAAACGAACAGTACATGGATTCTTTTTCTCAATTAATCTCTTGCTGTTCTTTAAAATGTACTTAAAGAGTAACTAAATCCCTGCTTTTTTCTCACCTGCCACTAGGAGGGAAATTAAAAAAATGCCTGGAGCAGTTAAGACACGCCCAGTTTATATACAATAAACAATCTATGCTACTCATTACTCATTGGGTAGCAGTAGCTCAATCCTTAAGGACATGGGTTGGGAACCGGTCGCCAGTTCAAGTCCCGGTGCGGACCAAAAAAAAAAAAAATTACGGAAGTTATTCTGGTAGCTGGAGAGATGCCAGGGCACTTCTTGAGCGCTGCTGACGTGCCTTTGAGCAAGGCACCGAGTCCCAACACTGCTTCAGGGATGTAGTAGCAGGGTTTCAACCCATAGAGGGCAGTCACTCTGACATTTTACAACTAAATATGCCAAATTGAAATACTCTGACTAAAATGTTGAGAGTTGGACCAGGATGAATCAACGACACTACTTCATACCCAAATACAATACATTTGTATTTAGCAGAAAAAAGTGGTTTTGGGGTTTAGTTACTGTTTAAAACACTTAACACTTGAAATACTTTACCAGATTGGGCCGTCAGAACTGAACCAAACTGTGACCAAAAAACTGAGATGCTTATTAAATCGTTTTGAAACTGTATAGTTGCATCCCTAGCGGCTACTACTTGAATATTCTCCGAATACAATCCAACACAGATCTTCTTCTCAAAGCCACTCTTTCTTTTGACATTCTTTGTGTGTAAAAAGGGGGTCTGTTCATCACTATTCAAGGACGGAGCTGATTAAAGGTGATTAAGGCCTGCACATCCATCACTCCCGCCTTTTCAGCCTGTCACTGGGTCCCACTATCAACGGGGACATCAGTCTGTCTGTGTGCAGGAGGACGGACACAATGTCCATCTAATGCTGCGTTTTTCCCACTACAAAATATAAAGTGCAAATAATTTTTTCTGAATATAAAAATGAACGTCTGCGTCAATCGCTCATATTGATGTTTATTACAAAAAACAACACACAAAGGCATCCGGATTATAAGTTTTCCCTAAATGCGCCGTGGCAGCTCATTCTTTACAAGACTTCTAAGTAACCCATTGATGAATGTCCCGCTCTCCCCTTTTGATAAATGACGGCAGTGAAAGCCTTTCTTGCTCCTGACACTCCTCATCACAACAAGCTAAAGTAATGCAAACCAATCTTTCTATTAAGGATGAAGACTTTCACTGAGAGCGGCTTTAATTGATTGGATGACGGCGCCTGGACAGTTCAGCGTTCGTAACACGGACGATCCGTCCTTTGAAAATAGGTTATGGGAAAGGCTCTTAGTACCTCAAAGCTTTGTCACTATATTCAATCAACCTGCTCGCACAATCCCAAATCGAAAACAAACTTTAAAACATCATCGCTTAATCATTTCAAAGGGGCACTAAACTTACCAGCGTTTGAGAAAATGGGTTTGAAGGTTAAACAGCCTGACGGAGGCTGATCACAATCAGTCATTTCTGATTTTTTTTTTTTTTTTCACGTCCTATGAAAGACTGAATCTAATCCATTAAATTATCCACAAACTGCTGAATGATTGGTGCCTGTCAATCATTCCTCTAATTCCTGTCAGCTGACGTCACCATTATACAACTTTGTGGTCTAATGATTTTATATGATACACCATAAAAACAAGAGCCACAGCTTATGATAGCAGTTTATTTTATCAGTTTATACTACATTTATTTTAAAGTCTATTAAGAATAAAGACGACTCCTCTTTAATCGCCTATAGCTAGATGTGCCAATGACTTTCCCATATCTATATATAAAAAATTAGAAATTAGGTACAAGTGGTAAAAAAAAAAAATGAACATCATGTACACTAGGGTTGTACATTGCGATGAATCGGACGATACGATTTGAGATTTGCATGTCACGATACAATATCTGCTACTAAACAATACGATATACATCACGATATATCGAAATAGGCTATCAAAATTTACAAATTTTGCCTTTACGAGTACAAAATGGTATGAAATACAATTTATTTAATTTTTTTTTTAAATTGCGAGACCAAGTAAATGGTATCTAACTGTAATTCAAGTACCAATATATATTAAAAAAAAACAAGTGGTACGTTTCTCAAACTCTCAAATTACATTTTTCAAAAAAGTTTAAGTTTTGCTTCTTCAACAGATTCCGATACTGTTAAGGTCTTAAATTTAAAAAAAAAAAAAAAAAGTAACCACATACTGTACATTTATAAAAGTGCCCAGTATTTTTTTGCCATCTACTTCCAAGCTAAAATGCAGTGAGAAGTGAAGTAGTTTAACAAGTTCTAATGTGGTCAGGCAATTATGTGCTACTGTTATGCATATATTAGCGCAATTCAATTGGTTTTTTTTGTTAAAAAACATGATTAACATATTTTGGATTGATATGATATAATTGCATGGTGAAGTATTGCCATATATTGCCAAATCAATTTTTTCTTACACCACGATGTATAACAATAACAATAATGTAACAATAAAAAATACATTAATGTATAAATTAAAAAAAGTATAAGCTTCTTCTTAAAAACCTGACATAATGTTGAGATGATGGGAGATACCATGTGACGAGTAAAAGGGGTTCACACAGTCCCAATGAAAATGGTAATCAATGAATGAAAATTCAATGTTGGTTGAGGTGAATAAACTTACATTTTATCAATAGATCATCAACATATTTTATGAAAAGAATAATCTATGGATACTTTTTCAATTTAATTTATATATAATAGTATTTTACAACTTTATTGGCTGCTACACAGAAACAGAAACACATGCTGTTTTACAGCATTTGGTAGTAATAATAAAACGTGTGAGGTAGATAGTTTTTAAAGTACGACTTTACAGAAAACAAAGACATGTTTTGTTGTAAGTTGAACATATTGTGGTTGTGATCCAGGGGGAGAGTCTCCGGGTTCGGAGAGGTTGACTACAATCTGGGTATTTCACTTTTGTGCCTGACTGACTGCAATGAGCTGAACCTTCACACACACTGAGCCTCACACACATACACAACAGAAGCTCTGCAGGGTGCCTCACTAGAAATACATTTCTGCTGAAAATGCACTTCAGTGGGTGTCGAAGCCACATCAAACATCGTTTTCTCTGCCCACAAAGGCACAAAGTCGCACAAGTGCAAGTTGAGAAGGACGGGACGGAGCCACTAAAGAGCAGACTCGATACTAAAACACACATATACGGCCATTAGTATATTATTTATCTAAAATCAACAATACAACCTAAATAAATGACCGTGCACTCAAAAAAATCTATTCATCTTTCCATTTCTAAACCTGAACCGTCACGTTTTATTTTGAAATTTGCAGTTGTTGCAGCTATATGTAATTTATGGCCGTCTTTTCTTTACCGTTATAAATAGCTCCATGCTGGCTCCCATCTAAAGTAACTGACAAATATTTAGAATATCCCTTTAATGACATTTGTTTGCAATCTCATTCTAATATATGGCTTTTTTTAAGTGCTCGCTCTCGTTTGACTTCAAAGAGTTTATTTTGGTGGGACACATATGAAAACTATATACACTTGTGTCATCGGTGATGACTCATTTCCACACACACACACACAGACACACACAGACACACGCACAGACACAGACACACACACAGACACTCGGCAGACATAACTAGTGGAGTGGGATTGTGTGTCTGAATGTCAGCAAATAACACACAGGCTGTGGCTGCGACTTCTTGGATATCATCAGGTGGTCGTTTACGCCATACACAGAAATATTAAGATTACTTATTAACAGAGGTGTGTAGTAGCAAAATAAGTGCACTTGTTACTATACTTGAGTAGATTTTTTGATGATTTGTACTTTACTTGATTTTTTTTGATTTTTTTCACCACCCTTACCTTTACTCTACTACATTTAACTTTAATCTTTTGGGTCAATTTGACCCCATTCATTGTTTATCATTCAAAAAAGTATAGTTGCTGTAAAATAACTTGGGACAAGTTAATTTAAAAGTGCGTAACTTCACTAATATTTGCACTATTGGATAAATTCCATCAATTTCTGAAAGTTAAGGAATTGCTCTTTACAGCCAATATCAATCAATATCTCAGGCAGACACTTGATTCACTAACTGTTCATGTTTGCTCAGCTGTTTTTTTTGTTGTTGTTGTTTGTTGTTATCATACCACGTCTTTTTCATTTCCTAAAAGTGATGTAGAGATGCATCTGAGTTTCCTTCAGAGTTGTCCCGATCATATATTGATATCAGATCAGATATTGGATTTTATCGGACTGCATCTAAAATCACCGACATAAGCGCTTCTATCCATAGGTGACTGTGGTTCACACTCCAACAAAGTAACTGACTATTGTTCTCTGTTTGAGTAACATCACTTAAATAAGCCTTTTCTAATATTCCACACTACAAAATAAGTAATAAATGTATGTATGATTTGTGCTGATATCGTATCGGATCAATATCAGTATCGGCGATACGCAAAGCTCCAATATCGGTATCATATCGGAAGTGAAAAAGTTGTATCGGGACATCTTTAGTTTTCTTAACCCTAGAACACGACTGCTAAAATCATTAACACTATCACTATTGCTGGGTGGTTTTCCCCCTGATATATTATACACAATAAAAAAGTTATAATAATCAAAATATGAAAATATATGACAAATTAGAGTTGTGATCTTTTATTTTCAACTATGCCACGTCTAACAAAATGAAAAAAGAAGAAGAAGAAGAAGAAAAAAAAGACTCACAATAAAATATTCACCAAAATGACTGAAAAATTAAAAATGTAAAAACAGAAAATTCTTACATAAAAAACCAAAAACTTTGATTCACCCATTTTCTGGGGCATTTGAGGCTGAAAGTGAAATAAAGAGAACAAGGGGAGGACCATTTATGGCGGTTTTGCTTCTTCTAATGTGTACTTTGAAAAATACTTTACTTTTATGTGTACTTTTGATACTTAAGTACATTAAATGTGAGCTGTTTTAGGACTTTTACTCAAGTGATTTTCTAATGGGGGACTTTCACTTTTACCAAAGCATTTTTCAGTTATTGTATTTGTGCTTTTACTTTGTTGTTTTTTTCAGGTACTTTATGCACCTTTGCTTATTATTATTATATTTTTTATACACCTTTTGTTGCGCGCGTGCATGTGTGTGTGTGTGTGTGTGTGTGTGTGTGTGTGTGTGTGTGTGTGTGTGTGTGTGTGTGTGTGTGTGTGTGTGTGTGTGTGTGTGAGAGAGTGATGGAGGGGGTATGACATAGAGCAGGAGGTAAGGCGAGAGTCTTGATGTGTATTTGGATCGTGCCAGGATGTCTGGCCCTGTCTGTGGTTCACCTGCGCTGGTCTGTCACACACTTACCCTCACGCACACACACAAACACACACACTCCTACACACATACACTATACATTCATGCTGACTTTAGAGGGATGATTTTTCCAAAGCAAAGTGCACGCTAACATCTCCTCTGCGTGTGTTTCTTGAATCTCAAGGTGCAGATTTATACAGAGATTTCATAAAAAATGTGTTTTTTCTCTTTCTTTGTTCCTCTGGTTCTCTCGCTCCTCCGCTCCCCCTCAGTAGTAACACATGGTGGGACACCCCATGGAGAGGTGTGTCACTTGAAGAGTGATTTAGTGCAGTTCTGGTCTAACCGCTGCTGAGACACCTGCCTCAGGAATCCCACCGCCCATATATATATGTATAGATACACACACACACACACAGGGACACACACACACACAGATGTGTGTAAACGTACAGTAAGGTTGTAGAAACCACATCTTGCTGTTTCTGCGAAGTGTGGCTTTCCAGATCTCATTTGATCCAAAGCTATTTTTGATTTTTCTCGTCTGTGCCTCATTGTTTCCAGTGAAACCTGGAACTGAATTCTGTTCCAGTACAACACGTGTCAAACTCATGGCCCGGGGGCCAAATCCAGCACTTTGGAGCATCCGATTCGGCCCGCAGGAGGAAGTAAAAATGAAAGAGAAAACTCACAGAAAACTCAACATTATTTGCAGGGGCTCACAGTTTTCCTGGTGCTTATGTTCAAGATTCAAAGTGTTTATTGTCATGTGCACAGTAAGAAAACATGTTCCCCTGTCCACACTGGATGTCACAAAGAAAAACAAACACATTTGAAACAAAGAACAAAACAAAACAAAGAAAAGTAAAAAAACAATAATTATGATCATTTCAAAAGTAATAAAGATATATATATATATATGTAAGGTAGAAAAGATAGAAAATATACAGTATATATAATATTGCATGACAGCAGTCATTTTTCATGGTAAACTGTAAAAAACACCTCAATTCTTACAAAATCCTTCAATTTTCCTCAAATGATGACATAACATTTCCCCTAATCAAATAGAAATCATCGGTCACAAAATGTAGGTAATGTAGAGTGAAGACCCTGTTGGGACTGATATTTATCATTTATTGCTCAGATATTGTCGGTTTCTTATATATTTAGCATTTTATGTCTACGTAGAAGTGCAAACTAGGGCACAATAATGTTAAAATTACTTGTTTTCCTGCATAAAATCTGTGGCTTACTTGAGATCAAACTGCTCCGTATTTGGTCCCTAAGCTAGACTGAGTTTGACGCCCCTGCTCTACAACTTTGGTTCACAAATATCAGACCAGATCAGGGTGTGACAGATTGATTTATACAGTTTTTCCATTAAATATCCTCTGACTATTGCCACATAATAGAACAGAGACAGGCAACTTCTATCATAGTGGGGGCCACAAAAATGTGATTGTCTGATCCGAGGGCCACATGATCAACATTCATGTCAGCATTTAGAATAATGACTGATCTGAGCATAAATACAGGAAATAAAGGGTTTTTTCTTTGTAGTCCGTTTGTGTTGGTTTTATTGGTGTTTTTTTTTTAGTTTTTAGACATTTTGTGTGTTTTTTCATTCATTTTGTAGATTTTCTCATCAATATGACACATTTTTGTTGTCTTTTTGTGTTTTTCAAGTCATTATGTGTGTTTCTGTTTTACTGTTTTCTGTTCTTGTTGTCATTTTTTGTGTTTTATTACACATTCTTTGCCTTGTTTTTTTTTTTTCCCTTTTTGTGGGTTTTTTTGTTACTCTTTGTACTTTTCTGACACTTTGTGCATTTTGCTGTCATTTTCTGTGTTTCTGGAATTCTGTGTATTATGTTATGTTTTCCGTAGAACTTCCAACATCATGAAATACTATTTTGTTTTGGGGGCCGCACAAAATTAAACCGACGGCCGCGTGTGGCCCCCGGGCCGCCAGTTGTCTATAATAGAAGATCAAATACATTACAGCGATGTGAAGCGCACAGTGAGTTCCCGACTTCCCGTGCAGTGACAGAGTTATGATCAAATTATCATTGTGTTGTTTGAGACCTTGATCAAATTTTTTCCACTTTGTATCCCCCAGCGACATGAAGGTGAATCTAATTATACATCCTGGATTTACTTTACACAAACGCCGCCTCGTTACCGCGCCGCGGCAGCTGCAGACGCGTCGTGTTGCTCACTTTCAAGGTGACAATTAATGAGTTTCATGAAAATATAAAGATTGTGATTAGACCTTGAGGGAGGGAGGGAACATAAAGATGTTCTTGAATGAAATCGTACAACACAGATACGAACCACCATTGTATGTTATATAGAGATGAACCATTAACATAGCAAATATGTTTGTTAGCACAGAGAGAACATGCAAACACTCCACACGGGAATCAAAACCATGCAGGTTTTCTTGTTGTGAGGCTAAATTGTTAACTGATAAACACTAGATTTTCTATTTAAAGGGACATAGCGCAGGATTTCAGAAAACAATAAACATTCATTTTACGTTTTTTTCATGGTAATAGGTGAAGAAGTATTCTAAACCAAAGAGAATGAGTCTACACTCATTTCTACTTATTGCCTTGAAAAGATTGTGTGATACATTTTGTTCTGCTGTTCCGGACGTTAATTTCCCACGCAATTCTGCGGACATGAAGTCAAATGACGCTGATAAAGTGTCGTCAAATGACGCTGGTACGCGTTCTCAATGGCTTGGAGAGGCAAAAAAAAAAAAAAATGGCTTGTAGAGGTGTCCCAATACCAGAAATAAAAAAGAATGAGAAGACAGAAAGAACCCTAACCCTAACCCATGCATGGTGGACTAAACTACTTTTTGGTTCCACAGATTCATGCAGAGGCCTGTGCACAGGTCTTGCAGTAAACAGTCACGTGAACGGCGAGTAAATAAATAAAAGTGTCACAGTTAGAGTGTGGATCGGGCTGCATTTTCTTATCCAAGTCTGACCCGACAGTTAAAACCTCATTTTTATTCTCAAAGAAATTACATTTATGTTTGTTTTAGTGGTCAGCACCCATTTTATGAACAAACAACTGTTAATGTCAACATCAGATCAGCGCATGGGTATCAAGCCAAAGTGAAACACAAACAAGAAACACTCAAGAGACCCATCAAATCTATTAACATAATCCGTGTATCAATGATAAAGATGTTATTGTGCAGAAAAAGGAATGTTTCCTTTATACCCGTCCTCCTCTGCTCCATTCTTCCTCCGCTGGGATCCTGTTTTCACTGTTTCAGATAAAATGGTATTGTTTAGGGCTACAGCTGCTGTGGCTGCTGCAGCAGGAAAGGAAGAACGCTGCACGCAACTGACACTATGTGACGGATCGCAAACACCAGTTCTAAATATTTGTCAGAACCCGACCTGTCTGGTGCCGTCGGGTCCCGTCAGGGTTCAGTCGGTGTCCATCTCCTAGTTACAGTATCTAATCAGCTGTTCTCCGTGATAAACAAACAGCTGATGCGCGTTCTGATGGCTGCAGTTGCACTAATCACCCTGTTGTCACCATGGAGTCTGATTTCTGACCGTTTTAATGGTCAGAAAAAGAAAAAAAAAATAGTCAAAAACAGACATCATATGTTTTACATTGAAGAGGAGAAACAGTGAATTAATTTTGAAATTTGCTTTAATCTCTTGTTTTGACTGAAAAACAGAAAGGGAATTAAAAGCCTACAAGTGCTTGATTTTTATTTTATTTTTTACAATATTGTTAAAAATTTACATGGACTCCTAAATCAATCCAACAATACGTTTGTTTCTTAAGACGGTGCGATATATCGTATGACAGGATATTGCAATATTAAATTTGGTACCAAAAAAATTCCCACACCAGATTGTCATGGTTGGTTTTTATTTATTTATATTTTAATATTCCCATTGAGTTAAAAAGGTCAAACCCAGAGCAAATAGGAAAGGTTTTGTTTGCCTTTTTCCTTCCCAAAAAAATACTGTGAGCCCATTATCGTCTATCTCAGTGTTTTTCACCCTTGGGGTCGTGAGCCCATGTGGGCCTAAAATGTCTAGGGAAAAAAAAAAAAAAAACTGTTTAAAATTATATTTAATTAACACACCACACACAATAAATATCAAACAACTGTTTTCTATATTTCTTCTTCTATATTCTCAAATATAAACGTAGTTTAAATATCTGTAAGTATCTTGTCACTTTGTTGGACTTTTCATGGCTTTAATAAACATGAAAAACAATGTCTCTGGGGTCGCCGTACATTTGTGAAGTTGGGAACCTTTGTTCTATCGTATCATGAACTCATTCTATCGTCTCGTGCTTATTTCAGAATCAGAATTAGAAATACTTTATTTATCGCAGTAACTTGCGTTACAGAGGCTCAAGAAAGAAACAAATGAAAAGAATAAAAAAAAAAACACTGAACAAAGAAATAAAGAAAAACGAACATCATTTATAAGTAAAATGCTGTTAATTAAATAAGGATTAAATACAAGTGCACACATTACAGTAGAAAACAATAAAATATGATACATTTGTTACATTAACTGACATTTTTTAGAATAAGAGTGATTATTCCTGCAAACCTGCACCACAATATCTTGGATAAAGGCAGAAAGAAGATGAATAAATTAATGATTTCTAGCAGTTGGGAGTAAATGCTTCAGTTTTCTGTTTGTTTTCACTGTTATGTTGTTCTTTTGCTATGTGTTGTGTTGTGTTGTGTTGTGTTGTACCCATTCCAATGAGAGCAACACAGCAATATGAAAGCCAGCATGTCATATTGTCTGAAGCCAGAGGAGCCGGGGGGGGCTGGGTCGGGGGTGGGGGTTCGGGGGGCTGCTCGGCATATGGCAGCAGCTTCGTCTCAAGGCTTGCAAATGAGTACTCTGTCAGCGTACTCGTATGTAGCGTTGCGTGTGTGTCCGTGTGTGTGTGTGTGCGTCGCTCAGCTGTCCTCAGGTGCTTCTGCAGTGAGGTGGTGTTTATGGCAAACCTCCATCCAGACCTCAGCAGCTTCTCCCCAACCGGGGGCTTCAGTGTCAGCAAACATATGGAAGCCTGTTCGTCTGAATTACAGCAGTGAAGGGACTTCAAAGTAGCAAACAGAAGTCATATGCATATAAAAAGAAATTACAGAGATTGCTCATATTCAAAGTGAACATTTCCCAAGGTGTAACACATCAGTGACATCATCAGGAAAACTAAATCCAACTCAACAGCACAATGGGTAACCATTACAATACAGCAGTGGATCCCAATATAAAACAATGAGTGCAATTTAAAGTGGAATTTTATGTGATTACTGTAATATATATATAAATAAATTACAAGAAAATATAGTATTTTATTGAGCAATAGTACCAATAGTGCCCAAAAAATAGCCTAAAAAGTAAATGAATTGTTAAATCTTTCCAAGTACCCCCTGCACAATGCTCCTGTACCCCAGTTTGGGAACCACATTATCAACATTCGTGTAAGCATTTAGAATAATGACCAATCTGAGCATTAATACAGAAAAAAAAAAACAAAAGGTTTTGTCTTTGTAGTCCTTTTGTGTTGTTTTCTTGGTGTTTTTTTTTTTTTTGTTTTTAGACATTTTTTTAGATTTTCTCGTCAATATGGCACATTTTTGTTGTCTTTTTGTGTGTTTTTGTTATATATTTTTTCTGCTCTTGTTGTCATTTTGTGTAATTTCATGTGTCTTTGAAGTCCTTTTGTTTATGTTGTTGTTTTGTAGTCATTTTGTGTGTATATGCGGTTGTTTAGTGTGCCTTTGTTGTCATTTTATGTGTTTTATTACTCGTTTATTTGTTTTGTTTTTTTTATTTGTATTTTTTTAATTTTTTGTGGGCGGGTTTTTGTTCATTTTTGTACTTTTCTTGACACTGAATTTTGCTGTCATTTTCTGTGTTTCTGGAGTTTTGTCTATTATGTTGTTCTCCAATCTAAATGAGTAGAATTTAAAGGGGAATTAAAAAAAATAAATAAAAAATACCATGATTACTTAAATATTTAAGTATATACGTTCTCCTTTGTAAAATGTAGCTAATTATTGTCTCCTATTGTCAGAAGTGTGATAAAATGGCCTCTACAGCATTTAAATAGAATACAAGAAAATAGTATTTTATTGAGCAATAGTTTAACTGTTAGTTTGTGGTGCATGTGTCCAAAAATTTTATTTTTATTTTTTTAAATTATTTGTTAAATCTTTTTCAAGTCCATGTACCCCTGTTTGGGAAGCACTGTAATACAGTTTAATAGAAATGTAGCTTGTAATTCAGTGTCATAATGATAATATTTGACTTTTAAATATGAATCAGCTTAAACTGTGTTTGTTTTACAATGGTCTTGTTTGTGGGAATCAGTAAATGTTTAAACTGCTTTATGTCACTTTCTTTGTTTGAGTCTTGTCGACTGAGCAAATTGAGTGAAGTGGGTCACCCTGTGTGTGTGTGTGTGTGTGCAGCCTGCTAGATGACCTATTTTCTCCTAAAGCACAGAGCGTGTCCTCTCTGGCGCTGGTCAATAAAACGCTCCTGTTATTGTTGCTTTGCTTTTTTTTTCCAAATAGAAGAGTAAAACGTGGACGTTACATCCTCGTTTTCACTTTATTTTCTTTTATATGTGCAGATAATGAGAGTTTACTTCAAAACACTGCTGAGCAATAATTACCACATTGTTATTGTTACAATATTTGCCACAATTTTGTGCCAAATAGTGTAAAATAAAACATTTATGCTAAAAAAAGTTTCACATTAGTTTGACAGCTAGTTATAGTCATAGTCTTTTGACTGAAATTAAACATATTTTCAGTAAAATGTAGTATTTTTTTAGTATTTTAGTCATAGTCAACTAAATGACTACATGGAGTTTATTCATTTTCTAAAGATTAATTTACCATTTATCAACCTATTATTTTATGGTATAATTACTGTAAATGTTTGTAAATACACACACCACATGAGCTGTTATACAATCAGCTTCCTTCCTATTGGATCACCTACCACCTTGTCCCGCCTTCCTATTAGTTAACAAAAATATCAATATAATAATATAGAGTTTTTGTTTACATGTATTTTTTTTTCTATAGTCTCGTTATTGTTACCTTTGATCTTGATTGATTTGATTTATATTTATTTATTTATCTAAAAATAAATAAACAGCAACAATAGAACCCATCAGGGTTGAGACAGTTCATATGCATATTAAACATATACAATATATATATATATATATATATATATATATATATATATATATATATATATATATATATATTACAATTCACAAGTCAATTTCCATTTTTATGGCTACAATACAACAAAAAAGATGAATAGTCATAAACATTTTTAGTCAACAAATATTACACTGCTCCCTAACCAGGGTTGGGGTCAATTATATAATTGTAATCTTGTAATTGATAATTAATTACAATTATGATGTAATTATAATTACAATAAATTTGTTGCTGTTGTAATCATAATTGAATTGTAATTGAGTATTTAAAATTTATATGAAAATTAAATTAAAATTAAAATATTTTACCAAAATAATAAAACATACAATTTAATTAAATACAAATCTCAGGATCCAGTTCTATGGCTTACACATACGTAGTTAATAATTATTATAATTTGTTCCCACGACCTGTCAGAAAAAAGGCTCAGAACAGAGCAATTGTAATTGAAAATGATAATTGTAATTGAGTTGTAATTGAACTGGGATAATTGAGAGGTAATTATAATTGAAAAGTGTAATTTGACCCCCAAACCTGTCCCGATAATAAATAGTTGGAATGCATTCATAAGATAAGATACAGTAAGAAAAAGTAGCATTTTTAGTGAAATAATTGTATATATATATAAATATTCTGATATGGTAACATTAGACTTGATAAAGAGCCTTTCTACAGTGCTGTTGCTGATTCTGTCTGTGTTGAACATCCATTCCACTTCTGTTAGCTTGGCAGTGCCTATCTGTCCGGTTGCCAGTAGCTACTATTGTGCTAATGGCAATACGCCACAATAGCCTGTCCAGCTAAATCTCCAGGATGACAGCAGCTATAGTGTGTGGTGTGAATGTGTGTTGGGTTTACATAGCTGCTTATCAGTGGTGTGGGCACACATACAAAGGCCTGTAAAGGATGAGTGAGGTACGTGTGTGTGTAAAACGGCGGTTGGTTTGGTTGGTGCGTGTCCTCGGATACACGGCACTGTAATGGTGGAATGTGCATTTTTCTGTGTCTTACATTTGGGCAACAAAAGCGGTGCAGTGGGAGGTCAGGGTCCTGTTCAAACATGGTGACTGTACACACACACATGCATGCAATCAGACAATTGGACAGGGGTGTGTGTGTTGGATGTGTGTTTTTGTGTTGGAATGCTATGTGTGGAAATATATCCAGATCCTTTTTTTATTACAACTTCTTTATAGATCGTCTTCTTCCTTTTTTTGTCTCTTAAACTGAAGCTTTTCCACATCTGTGCGTGTGTGTGTGTGTGTGTGTGTGTGTGTTACTAAAAGCTGTTATTAAGTCAGTGATGCTCAACATATGGCTTTTTATGTCTTCATTTTAATTATTATTTCCCCAGAAAACCTAAAACTTTTTTTATCACCTTTTTACCTTTTTCTTTGGCCATTTTGCAACTTGCTTTGTCATTTTTTCCCCCTTTTCCAAAAAAATATTTACTTATTTTTAATAAATATCCATTTTTCCTAGTTTTTATCCATTTTTGCAAGTTCTTTTTGAAACTTTTATCCTATTTTTGTCATTTCTTTAACCAGTTTTTCCCACTTTTCATTCAAATAAGCTCCCTTTTGCCCAATAAATAACACTTGTTTTCTTTTTTTCACTACATTTTGCCTCTTTTTGTTCCACATTTTTGCCCTTTTTTGCTATTGTTTGCCACATTTTGCTCATTTAATCTACCTTTTATCATTACATAACCACCTGTTTTCTGTTTTTTGTCATTTTTTGCCACTCTTGACTATTTCTGGTCCATTTTAGTCACTTTTCACTCTTTTCTTGCCACATTTTTGCCACTTTTGTGCCACTTTTTGCTACCTGTTACTAAGTGTTTGTCACTTTACCATTTTATACTCATCATTGTTCACTCTAGTAATGGCGGCTTCGTCAAATGGCTGGTTGTGAGAGGCGGTGAATAAAAAGCGAAGGGGATGAATTTTATTTTTGATGAAAGTGCGGGTGTCGCATCCCCCACCGGTGAGACGCGCTTGTGTCAGCGTGCACGTGTGCATGTGGATCGTGACCTGGCTAATCTCTGGAGTGTGTAGCTCACACGGATGCAGTTGATTCATGGCTCTGTGTGTCAGTAATTGTATTGTATTGATTTCATTTTTTGTCTGTTAATCACTTATTATGGCAGCGCTGCACAAAAGCACACAAACGATTGTATTTAGGACAGAGTTTTTCAACCTTGGGATCCTGAAATTTAAATGGGGTCACCTGGAATGTGTCAAAAAAGAGTTAGAATTTAAAATATATGTTGAAATAGTTTAATCTTTTGTTTTTTGAAATTATAACACAGCACACAATCTTAAACAGCTGTATTCTATACTTTCACGTTGTCAAATATAAATGTAGTTCAAATAAAATGCAGTATAAAGAAAATAAGGAGAAAAAATGGAACAAAATAACAATAACAATACAAAAATATCTGAGCTGGCGCAACTTGTCCCATAAAAATGTGGTTGCGATTCAAAAATAGTTGTGAACACTGATTTAGGAGGTAATATTTTTCCACTTTTGTAATTGTTTTAGGTCCATATTTTGAACTAATGAAGAATACAGATGTATTACTCATTTATTTTTGTTTGAGAGAGAATCAAGACTAAAGTATACATGACAGCAAACATGACATTTAATATATATATATATATATTGCAAATGCAATGTGTATTCGTAGATTTCACGTAGAAGTTAAGTTACAAATATAGCTTGGAAATATTTTTATTGTTTATTGTTTTATGTTGATTTTCTGAATAATATTTTTCGTTTTCAATAGATCAATATTTCATTTATTTATTTTTTATTTCAAAATAAATTCTTATTTACTGAATTTGTTTAAATACATAATAAATATATATAGAAAATATTTGTATATATTCTCTTTCTCCTTGAATAGATGGATGGATGTGATTTTATCACAATGGTGTATTTAAATTCCAGAGCGCATTGATGTGTCTTTAATTTCCCCTGTTATACTGTTAAACTATCTGTAGTGTAACGAAAACCCTCCCTTCCTCGTTTTTACTTCCTGTTTTTTTTTTTTTTTTTTTCATGTTCCCCTCATCCTACCCTCTCACCATGCTGGCCTTCCTTCATCTTCTCTCACTTCCTTTTGTCCTCCTTTTACCCTCTTCATTATGCAAATCTCACTTGGTTTGAAACACTTAATTAGGCTTCTCCGTGCCTGGTTGCGTGCACCACACACGCACGCACGCACACACACGCACATTTTTCAGCACACAACAGCTTCGAGAAAGGAAATGTTTTGCGGTAGTAGGTGAAACGATTGATATTCGGGACTCTGTAGTCATTAGCCTTCAGTTAGCATCTCGTTGCTCCCATCTGGTTCACCTCAGGAAGAAACAATGGCTTCATATCTATTGTATAGATAAAAATGATTAAGGTTGAGTTATTAGTTATGTTTGTGAGAACAGTACACCTGCACACTCACAAAAAATAATAATATAATGTCATTTACAACGTAGCCCTACAGCACAAATCTGGCCCTTTAGACCATCAAATATGACTTGCAGGAAAAAGTTAAAAAGACCAAAAAAAACTAATTATTGTCCAGATTACCAAATAATGCAGTTGTAGATAAATCAGCTAGGACATCTCAGATATCTAAATACACAAATTCAATGTATATTCCACAATATTTGGAGAATCACAATTTTCCCCATGCTTTTTTCCCATGACTGCAGTCATTTTAAATTTAAAATTGTTGAAAAAAGTCAAATTTCCTGCAATAATTAACACAATTTCCACAGAATCAATGAAATTTGAAAGAGCAACTCCTGCAGGGACTGATTCTGTATGTCACTTATTGCTTGGAACCTTACATACTTTATGTATGATTTATATGTTGTGTACAAGTACAAACATTAATCAATGTTTTGTTTTTGTTTTTTAAATTTCTATTCATGTACCCCCTATGACAATTTGCGTACCCCTGAGGGTACCCGTACCCCACTTTGGGAACCTAGGATGTAGAGCTTCTGATTTACTGGTTCAAACATTCCCACATTTCTTTTCAGGTTTGCTAGGCTATACCCAACTCCTATTCCATATCTACCTTTAATGGTGTACCTTTTAACATAGTATATGTCCCATAATGACATTAGTGAATAATTAGGTTTAAGGCTGCACAATTAATCTATATAAAATCAAAATCAGATTATTTAGTGAGGGGGATTTTTAAAAAGTCAAAATCGAAAAACAAATGTTCCCATTTAATTATGTGTAATCACGGCAAGAGTCTCTCTCCCTTTACAAACTGTTGGAAAACACGTTTATTGTGAGAGACCTCCGCTACAACTTGAATTTTGTGTGAGGTTTTTTTTTTCTAATGCAAAGTTCTCTTTTTAAAAATGCTGAGGTTGTTATTTTATCAAACCCACAGGGGATTTAACTTTCTTTGTTAAAGCTTTGTGTTGCATTTTATTCACAATATGTAAATATATCTTTTTTTTAAAGGGGATTTTTCTTTTTTTTTTTTTTTTTTTTTAAATCGCAATCAAAAATACAGTTTTCATAGTAAAAATAAAAGGGTATTTTGTTTTGAGCTAAAATCGGGCAACCTTAATTTGTTTAAAACTTATTTTTTTAGTTTTCCATTCATTTCGGAGCAAGAAAGTGCACTCAAAACACGTTGTGCTTTATTTGATATATTTGTCTTTTCATTTCTTCTTAACACTTCCTACACACCTAACTATCCGAGTAATATGTGAGATATTCTGCCAAAACATGTAGGTGATAATATAGCTATTTATGTTTCAAGAAGTTCATTCTACATCAGTGGTCCTCATACTGTATGTAGTCAGTGTGCCAGTACTTGCTTTATTGTTTAGACATAATCTTACTTTAAATATAATAAAAATGATTTCTTGTGCTAAAAAGAGGAGTTTTTGTGTTTCTTATCAACAACAATTTTTCTTTTTTTGTTTTAGCTATTTAATTATTTAACATATTATTACTGTTATTTATTATGTTATTACTTTAATGTGCACAAATTTGGTGATTTCTGGTTTCATGTTTTTTTAAGGATTGTAGCTAAAATAAATTGTACATCTTAATGGAGGATATCACTGCTGTACGGTCCATTTAGATCTATTTTTCTCAGCAATTTGAACAAAATGTACATGTTCATGTTGGTTCTGTAAACTTCCTCTTTAATGCATATGTCAAGCTCTTTGTAACACAGACTTTTAGAGAGATGGTTATGAAGATACTGAAGGACGATATTTGGCATTTGACATAAAAGATGAGTCATGGAGTTTATGGAGGGAGTTGTTGTCCCTTGAGTAAATAAAGCATACGTTAATTAGATGCTTTTTATAGCAGTACTAAGGCTTGTATTTGTTAGGAGTGTCTGTTTAACATATTGGCTAGGAAAGACTTTTATTTTATTTTTGACCTTTTATTTGACCAGATAAGTCAAACTCATGGCTCGTGGGCCAAATCCAGCCCTTAGGAGCATCCATTTTGGCCCACGGGAAAAAGTCAAAATGACAGAGAAGACATGAATCATTGTGCAACTGAAACTGAACAATATTTGCAGGCACTCAATGTTTACCCGGTGATTATATTGCATGATTGCAGTAATTTTATTAATGTTAAGCTGTTGAAAAAAATGAAAATTCTTACAAAATCCTTAAGTTTTCCTGAAATTATGACATAATATTTCCCTTAAATAAATAGAAATCACTCACAAAGTGGAAATTTAAAGTTAGGATCCTGTTGGGACTGATATGTATCACTTATTGCTTGGATATTGTTGGTTTCTTACATATTTAGTAGTTTATGTATATGTAGAAGTGCAAACAAGGACACAATAATATTGGAATTACTCATTTTCCTGCATAAAATCTGTGGCCCACTTGAGATGAAACTGGCCCCTGAACTAAAATGAGTTTGACACAAGCTCTCGATTGGAATGACAACCTGGGAGCAGTTACGGTCATGAGATCCACAGTGGAGTCAAACTGGCAGCCTTCCTGGTTACACCCATAAGGCCCCCACTGCCTTATTAAACTGGACGTTATATATTAATAAAAGCTGACATTTGCTGTTTACTTTCTAGTGACTTTCAAATAGATTCATAATAAGGAGAGAAATACCATCTTATCCTTCTTATGCTTGTGTCTTTACTCAGCAATGTGGTGAGGTTGACCGTAATTATTACGCAGTAATTCCCCCTTAAAGTATGTCCCTGTTCCCTGAAAGACTTTGACCTTTTTGAGTTTTCCATAATTTGGCATCATTTGGCCCTAAAGGCAGCTTTCTCAGCGGGGGGGGGGGGATGTTTACTGTTGTTCCCAGTAACATTAACCATCGGCTGCAGATGAAACTTCCTGCCAAATGACTGAACTGTCAGCGCAAATAATGTTCAAAGCCAGCTTCTCCAATTAGGAAAAGAAGGAAGCCACAAAAAAGGAACAGAAGAGGAGAAGAAGAAGAAGAAGAAGAGATGGCAGCAGATTGAGGAGGAGGAGGAGAGCTAGAATGAAAGTCGTAGTTGTCAGAGTTAAAAAGCGGGCGGGGGGTGTGGGGGTGTGGGGGTTCTCTGGGAACAGGATATCACCTCACTGCTGGGTATTGTTCTCAGGCTTGTTTTTGGAGAAAACGCTACTTTGAAGTGTGCGTGTGAAGGAGAGATGGAGATTAGACGCTGAAGCTTCTGTTCAGACAGAGCACAAAGTGAAATGTCAAGGACAGAGGAAGTTTCAGTCTAACCCTGTGTGACACCAATCAACTCCCTGGTAATGGCTGAGGTCAGAGGTCAAATGCGGTCAGTCATGTGAGCAGTAACATGTTAAGTGAAATCACATTTCCCCCCCTTAAATCAGAAATAATCTCTTATAATATAATTCTTCTTGAATGCATTTCTACTTATGAATTAGACATTTGGGGAAAACTAACTTTAGAATATTTAAACAAAGAATGCATGACAGATTTTTAAAAGGATTAACAAGGAGAATCATTATGACGTGATGAGAAACATTACTTTGCAGCTAAAATTTAGGATTTTTGCATTCTTTAAAAACTCAGATTTATTTATCTACCCTAAGAGAGATAAATAAAATAACCTAACTTGATAATTAAATAATTTAAATCAGGGGTTCTCAACCTGGGAGTCAGGACCTCATTTGGAGTCACGAGACATTGGGAGGGGGTTGCCAGATGCCTTCAAGAAACTAAGAATATTTCCTGAACAATTTCAGCCCATTTATTCTTGTTTTTATGCTTTTTCTGCAACTACATTAAACGTGCCATATTTTAACCTATATTCATCCCTTTTTCTTGCCATATTTTTGCCATTTTATGCACATTTTTTCCACTTTCAAGACATTTCCACTACTGCACCTAATGTTGCATATATTGACGCTTTATTGTCACTTTTAACCTCTTTTCACCATATTTCATGCTTATTTTTGAACCGTCATTTTGGGGGGTCGCGGGCTTAAAAGGTTGAGAACCACTGATTTAAATCATAGATAAAGAATTATTATCTGAGTAATGAGGAATATTAAATGAATGAAATCTGCTTGTTGAACGTAGATCGAGGTTGATATTGAGATAGAAAAATAAAGCTATAGGACCACTAGACCATCCATCAGCGTTGGTGTGAATTATTAATGACGGTGTCCAATGACTGGGTCTATTGATCGAGCAAATTGCACCCCCATTATTTTACAAGCACCATATCATGTGACAGAAAGTGCTGTGTGCACACTTGCATTTGTCTGTGTGTGCTGCTGATTAAATGTGAATGAAGGAATCGTATCACAGCTGTCAGAAGTGGAGAAAAAGTGAGAGTGTGTAGCAGTACACGCTGAGTGAGGGAGTCATAAAGGACACAGAGTGGAAGACGTTGATGTTAGTGATGCAAAACAAACTGAAGATAAATCAGGTTTGTATAAAACTTCATTTTTTCATATACAAGTAGGTTCACGTCCTATTTTGTCAAATTAGTGATCAACTAGTAAAAACCTACATTTTAAAATTGTGTTACTTTCAAAGCTGTTGTTTGTTCCGACAGAAAAATACATGAGAACTACTTTATCTTTTTCCAGAAGTTCTAAAAATATTTTAAGAATGATTCAGGTGTAATTTCCCATCCAACCTTTTTAAAAAAATCAAGTGTCGTGTCTGCTTTTACTTTGAAAGTTCACTGGTTTTCACACTTTAAATCAAGAAGAAATGCATGCACTTGCTTATAACATTGCGAAATTAAATTTATTTGCACTATTCTGGCAAACTTTCTTGTTTCTGCTTTAGTGCAGGAGTAAGTATTGGTATTTGTTACTGATTTTTTTTGTATTGGATGTGTTACTTTCTTTGGTTTGCTCTTTTAATCCACATTAGTTGAAATGGAACACCACAGATTGTAAGCTTATTTATTTATTTATTTACTTTCAGTTCAATTATTATTATTATTATTATTATTATTATTATTATTATTATTATTATTATTATTATTATTTTATTTTTATTATTTTTTATTTATCATTTTTTTTTATATTATTATATATTTTTAAAGGCCTTCTCAAATAATTAACTTCTATGTTACAAAGAAATGAAATTAAACTAATGCCATAAATCATTCTTCTATGATTTTCAATATGTATTACTAATACTTTTCTATTGTTAACCCACATGTGCATTTGAGCTCAATCGTGAACATCATGCAACACCAAAGATTGTTAGATTATTTTTATATGAATAGATCTTAAAACATATAAAGCATATGCACAGGAAGGACTTTCTGAGTGTGTGTGTGTGTGGGTGAGGGGGGGGGGGTTGGGGGGGGGGATATTTGCATAGTTTAATCTTTTAATATATTTTTGTAATAAAAATGATAATATATAATAACATTCACATCAGCCTATTTGTCTTATGAGGGGATTAACTATATGATGTGACATGGGTCATGTCTCCCATATCTCCCCCTGTCTGAGATGTCTGTAAGGGTGGGTTTTTTAGGCTGAACCTATTAGATATGATTCGTGTTCCACTGCATATCATAACAATATAAACACGTAATCTGAACATGACAGGAGAAACATTAAAAAAAAAAGTGTTTAATTGGACATGAGCTGTCAGTAAACTTTTTTTTTCTTAAAAGACAGCACACACACACGCGCACACACTACGCACGCACGCACGCACTACGCACGCACGCACTACGCACGCACACACTACGCATGCACGCACGCACTACGCACGCACGCACACGTGGTTCTCAAACTTCTTAAAAGCCTGGAGGAATCTAATAAAGAGACACTTTGCTACTGGTTAAGGGTATTTCCTTTTCAATTCTTCTTCCCCTGATTTCACTTAGTACACATTTTTGCTGACCCAGCACTTCTATTGCCACTTCTGTTGCTGATTGGGCGGGGGCGGTGGCTGTCAGCTCTAATTTCCTTCTGTGTCGTCCAATCCCGGTGGTCTGTTCCCTGTGTGTGTGTGTGTGTGTGTGCGTGTGCGTGTGCGTGTGCGTGTGCGTGTGTGTGTGTGTCAGCAAGTGTTGTGGTCGTTGTTCCCCTCAGTAGGATCACATGGGGCTGTTTAGAGCCTGCTTTACTTCAGTGTTACACTCCCTCACACACACACTCCCTCACACACACACACACACGCACACACACTGGAGGAGGAAGGGGAGTATTGTTTGCTGCTGTAGCAGTGGCAGTGATGGATACGGAGGTGGTATCAGCAGTGTTGGCTCATACAGAAGTGCACTGTCCACCACCGGGATCCGTCAGAGCTGTTTCTGCTGAGTCAACACATTCGACTGTCACGCTCCTATTGCTCCTGGACATTACTTTTAATCTATTGTCTGCATGTGAAAAATTACAGAGCAGTGTTACTATATCTTTTTGCACTTTAGTTACTTTTTTCTCCCATTTTAGCCTATAGAAGTTGTTGGTCATTCATGTTTTCTCTGTCATTTTTACTTTCTCCTGCGGGCCAAGTTAGTTCTTTTATTCTGAGGCTCCCAGTCAGCCTCAGAATAGACTTTAAAGTTCTGCTGCTGGTGTATAAATCTGTGAATGGGTTTGGTCCAGAATACATCAGTGACATGTTAGTCAGGTATGAACCCAGCAGGTCTCTCAGATCTATGAACACAGGTCAGATAGTGGAGCCCAGAGTTCACAGTAAACATGGTGATGCTGCGTTTAGTTGTTATGCTGCAAAGAAGTGGAACAAACTGCCAGCAGAGCTGAAGTCAGCATCTAATGTGAACATTTTTAAATCAAAGTTTTCTCTACTGCGTATGATTGAGAGAGAGATTTTTGGTCATATTGTTGATGTAATGTGTTTGTTGATGATTTTAATTGATTTTACTGATGATTTTAAATGTTCTTATTGATTTTAAACAATTGAATGTTTTATCATGTAAAGCACATTGGGTTGCCTTGTGTATGAAATGCGCTATACAAATAAATTTGCCTTGCCAAAAGCAGGGGTTCGCTACCTTTTGGGGTCACCAAAGTATTTTTGACCAATTTGAGCCAATTTTTTCAGATTTTTTTCCCTTTTTCTGCAACTACACCAAACCTGCCATATTTTAACCTATTTTCATCACTTTTTCTTGCCATATTTTTGCTCCTTTAAATGCTTTTTTGCTGCATTACTCCCATTTCTGCCACTTCTCTATCAAATTTCAATATCTTGTCTGCACATTTTTTCAACTTTCAAGACATTTTTGGCACTTATAAACCCTTTCCACCACTTTTCCCACACATTATTTTAAGTTCTTTTCACCATATTTCATGCTTATTTTTTGCCAATTTAACCACATTCACGATTGGTCATGCCCATTATTTGCCAGTTTAAACTAATTGTTCCTACTTTTAAGCCAATATTGACACTTACCGCTTTTTCTCTCTGCTTTTGGCCACTCTAATTTGCAGCTTTTAACCAATTTCTGTAGTTTTTCAAATCCCATTTCACCAACCTTTACACCATTTTTGGACACTTTGAACCCATTTTTTTTTTTTTGATTAAAACAAGGATTTACATCTTTAAGATGACTATATACTATGATGCAAATAATGATAAACGTCTTGGATAAAAGTAGGAACTTTTAAGCCAATTTTGACACTTTGAACCCTTTTTACCACTTCTTGTTTTTGCACTATAGTTACTTTTCACCACATGTATTTTTTTAATGACATTCAGAGTTTAGCTAATTATTGGCTTTACATTGACATGGTAGAATTGAATCTTGACTGCTTTTGTGAAATTGATTTTAATTAAGTGTGTAATTAGATATTTGTGCATCTGGGCCCCCTATTGTGTTGATTTGCTGCAAGACAGAAAAAGTGACGTTCCATGAAGTTGATGCGCGGTGAGACAACTTTCCTAGAATCAGATTATAAACACAACAGAGTAGATTATTCACTTCCTCTGAGGCTGTAGAGTAGAAGAAGATAGTTTGGGCTCATGAGGACTCCTTTTACTTGAGGTGAATATCTTTCAGTCCGTGAAAATGCCAAAAATGTGTTGGGAAGTCACTTTGGCAGAGTTCTTGGGGACAAACACAAGACATCATGGTAACAATGGCAAATGTTTATTTTGGGGCTTACACAAAAAGATCCGGATCCGGCTGAAAATTGAATGTTTCACCGAGTGTAGGTGATATTGCGTTGAATACCCGGAACAAAGTAGAACAAGAATGGTTTAAAGCCAGTCACTGTCCTCTTTGTCTGGCAAAGAAATGAAGTAAAAACACTTCTGTGAGGGGGTCGCCAGATGACTTCAAGAAACTAAATATTACCACATCAAACTTGCCATATTTTAACCTATTTTTGCTCCTTTTAATGCATTTTGCTACATTTCTGCCTCTTCTCCCTCAAATTTAAATGTAAATTTTTTCCATTTTCAAGACATTTGGGGTACTGATAAACCCTTTCCACCACTTTTACCACCTAATGTCACATATGTTGACTCGTTATTGTATAATACATGTGGTTATCACAGATTCATAGAACAATGGATCATCATTTTGCTGACTTTATGGGCCCCAAAAATCTCTCCCCTTTATTTCCCCTTATGGATGGCTCTGTCTCCACATGACTGTTCTTCAATGTTCATGTCTGTGTTCCACCACCTTCAGGTACAGTGGGGGTCCCTGGTTTCTGGCACCTTTATTTTGTGAGTCATGGGCTGAAACACTACCCAAAAGGGCCAGATTTGGGCCCCTGGCCTTGAGTTTGACACATATGGTTTACGCTTACGGGATTGCAAAACAAACTTTTGAGTGTTAATTTCAATCTTTTACATAGTTTTTTGAGCAAATGATCTTTGATTTATTTACCCATGATGCCTACACTATCATCTTCAGCAGCTTTAATAACCAACAACTAGCTTTAATACTATGTTTCAAATAACTCTTTGATAGAGGACAAGACTAAGTCTTTGTTGCTTTTAGAAAAGTGTAAAAACCAAGCAGGGCAAAGCTTGCGTCGTCTTCTGATCTCCCTTCCTACGCAGACATGAATGTTACTTTACGCAGGTGTCACACGGCAGTGTCGCCTGCACGAGCACGGATTGCAAGATACTTGTTGTGAGTAGGAGTTAAAAGAGCTACAGAGTGCACAGATATTTAAAGAGAGCATCCTTTTATCTGAAGGGACAATTTGCATTATTCATGTCGTGCGTTGGGAGGCCAGTGGAGAGAGGGAAGCAGATACAAAGACATTTCAGAGAATTATTGTTTTCTTACCAGCAGTCAATGGATTCTGGTTGCATTACCGCCAGATTTACGGCCACTCTTCATTTCTCGGTTTGTGTGAATGTGTGTGTGCATTAAACGCCCCCCAACCCATCATTTATTTCTCACTTTATAGAGGCTGAAGAAGGATGTAGCTGTTATGTAGCTGGCTCATGTGTTTCTCTCCTCTCTCGTCTCCAGTGTGCAGAGCAGGATTCTACAAATCCGCCGTGGGGAATGCGGAGTGTCCAAAGTGCCCCCCTCACAGTTTCTCCCACCATGAGGGGTCGCTACACTGCGGCTGTGAGAAGAACTACTTCCGTGCGGAGGACGACCCCCCCTCCATGGCCTGTACAAGTAAGTCTGAGTTCGCGGTGGGTTTTGGGTTGACGTTTGAATGCTAACATATCACACGATGAGTGGAGGGTAGTCTGACACGATGCAGATGCCAGGATGTGTCCCATGATGCTTTAACTGGTTTCAGATGGGTTCAAATGCTTCTTCTGTGGAATCATCCCAACCCATATGTATCAGAATCAGAATCAGAATCAGACATATTATTCATCCCAGGGAGGAAATAGCTTCTTTTTTTTTTAAAGATGCTCCAGAATATAGAATGAAAAGAACAAACACTAAAACATAGAAAAGAAAGAAATAAAATAAAACGTACAGGATTAAATAAAGACTGGGATTAAATACAAATGCACACCTCCAGGAAGAAGTAATAAAATAGTACAAAACTACAAATAAACAAATATAATACACATAAATACAAGTATAGTACAGTGAGCCATCTACCAACTACACTGTAAAATCAAGATGCTGTCGTGCTAAAGTGATGAATTAAAAATTGTGCATCCATCATAAAAAATAGGTCAGTAAACAAGTCCAAATGAGAAAGTAACTGAAGAAAAACGCTTTAAAATGATTTGAAGAAACAAGAAAAAACACAGGAGCTTCTGTAACAAGCAGCATGCACGGTGGCGCATGCACACTACGTATGAATAAGCTTAATTTCGAACATGTATTATAAATGTACATACTGTATATACACAAAAATTTAAACAAAATAGCAACAACTCTTACACAAGTTTAAAAAAGAAGTAGGGGGAAGTATATATATATATATATATATTATTCCCACCCCTGTTTAATTATTCAGTTTATCTTATTTTTTATAGCATTACTAATTTTGTATGTACACAAATATCCATATAAATACATTTTGCACCTACAGTATAAATGTCCATATCAGGCCAGATGGGTTTGGATTTCCTCCCCAAAAAAATTAATAAAAAAAAATCATCAATTAGAAACTGAATATTATATTTACTTGGGTTGATCTTTTGATATATTAAATTTGGTTTCATATTTCAGAACATTAAAAAAATCATAAAACATAAATATACAGTATATTACATTTGTATCCCCACCATATTAACACATTATATAAATATCCATACATATTGAAATATCCATGTAAATATTACAGTTGTATACCACCTTTTATAAATATCTATATAAATATATGTATTGTATACTAAACTAATATCCACAAAATTATCTAACATTCTAAACAATTATAGTATACATTTTTACATAATTTTATCTATATCTTTCCTCACACTCTCAGTTATGTAACTTCCTTTTCCATATACCTGTTTAGAAATGTAATGTATGTGCTTTTTATTATTGTTTGTACTTTGTTTTTTATTTTTTTTTAATAATTTTGATTTCCCTTTAGATTATATTTTTCTTTCTGTAAACATTACCCAGATATTTTTTTGGCAGTAGGTTATTTCTTGTTTTGCACATTATTTGTGCGATTTTGATTTTAACCAGATCCATACATTTCAACATGCGGAACTTAATAAACTAAATTTGTGTGTTCAATGTATCCTGCATTGTTTATTGTCCTCATTGCTTATTTTTTTTTTTTTTTTTTGGAATGTGCATACGAATATAAAACCTCATATATCTACTTTAATTCATGGTTTATAATAGTTTGGATATAATTACGGTAGGTTCTTTATCATTTTAGAATTAGTGTATATGAGTGAACATTTAGTTTAAACAGGTGAACACTGTAAAACTAATAAATAAAATATATCAACATTTATATTTTACATTCAGGGAAACCAAGCCCTGTCAAGAAATGTTCATTTTTTTTTTTTTTTTGGTCTTGTGTATGATTCCCTTCTGTCTTTATTTGATGCAAATGGTTTGCAGATGCATCCTGTGAGAAATATAACATGCACTCCCTATGAAGCCATGAATCTCTGTATTCCCTGGTGCCAGATTATAGACACATCCGCTACTAAAAAGACAGAGGAGGATAGAAGAATAAGAAAAAAAAAAAAAGCAAAACGAGAAAAGAAACAAAGCAAGAATATAAATCAACACCCACAAAGACATGATCTTGATTAGAAAGACGTGGCTGGTCCCTGTTGTGATTATCTCAACATCATCGCGTCAACTACGCAAATTTTACCTCATTTGAACAGATTGAGCGACCAAGGAGCCGAAAGTGAATAGATAAGTATTCTGAAGATAATGATCGTAATTACCCCAGGAGAGGGCTTTTACTATTAGTAGTGTGATAGAGGGGGTTTCAAATTGACTCTGGAGAATTGGGAATACTGGCGAGAATCTCCACCTTTTAGAAAACGAATTAGGTTAATAAACCAAGAATAAAACTAAAATGTGTTCAACAGTGCTGCTCTCTTTGGCACAGCTGTTTCCACAGTGTAGAAATCAAACGTGGTCCACCCGCAAGTATTTGAAAATGCTTCAGATTATCTCCTTACATCTCGCAGCACCACCGAATTAGCACAAAAATGTACAACATGTGCAGCTTAACTGTGAAGTCTCTTTGTCCTGATCTTAATCAACAAAAGATGTTCAGTATACCAAAAAAAAAAATAAAGGAATAAAAACTATTCATCGCAGAGAAACAGCATTGTTGTACTTGATGATGTGTCTTTCTCAATGGGATCTTTGAAATCAGGTAAAACAAATGGGTTGAGTTGAAGACTTTTGGAATCGCTCCAAAGTCAGTTACGACTTGTTTTTGATGCACGATAACTCAAACCGTACAGAAATTAGAAGAGTTTCAGCAGCAAAAAGCTGACTGTGGCTGTATTTGACATGTACTCCATACTATGAACTACAAACTTAATGAGTATATACTGTCTAGTGTCTACTATATACTATGAGTATGAAAATTATGAGCGTTCCCACTGAGGTATACTTCCAGGTTTCCCAACATGCATTTCAAACCTACAACGATAAAAACCTGAATCACACTGAGGCTACATATCTCTGTTAATTCTCCACCTTTGAAAGTTCTGTAAACATTTTAAGTGAGAAAGTGACCAAGTAGAATATCAACATGTGCTCATTTCATCCATAAAACTTACGAAAACGTAATTCATGCCGACATTTCAAAGACCCGCCATTGTGCTACTGATAAAACATCCGGTTAACTTCAAAATACGAGCCCTATTTACTAGGGGTGTCCCGATCCGATATTGATATTGGTCCGATATCAGCCAGAAAACAATATCGGGTTTTATTGGACTGCATCTGAAATCTCCGATATAAGCACTTCGATAAGTTTTTGTTGTTTTTGTCCCCGCCCTCAGTTGTTCCCATCATACACTGACAGTAAAAAATAACTGAAGTGAACTTGAATTGTTGACTATTGTTCTCTGTTTGAGTAACATCACTTGATCAAACCTTTTCTAACATTTCACTCTCCAAAATAAGTAATTAAAGTATGTATGATTCATCCTGATTTTGTATCGGATCGATATTGGTATCTCATATTCATTCATTTATATCGAGTGTGGTGTCTCATCTTCTTTTCCACTTTTTTTTCCCACTTTTCTTCAGGGCCATTTTGTCAAAGAACAATAGTTACCATATGTTCTGCATTTTTCACCTTTTTTCAATAGCTGTGTACTTTGTATGTTTCTCTTTGGATTTGTCTGAACAAAAAACTAAAACAGACACGCACACCAAGGGAGTAAAAGAAACAGTCCCTGAACAAACCCAGCAAAACTTTTCATGTCACAACACAATCCAGAAAGCTCATCTTCTAACTCTTTTTCTCCACTGCTTGTAAAATTTCCCCGCTGAGTTATTTGTCAGCTTTGTTTTGTCTTTGTATAAGTAACCGCAGCTTGGAGAGCGAAGTCTGGAAATCAGTTTATAATGACACATTTTTACTTTCACGCGGCAGTCGGATTTTCACGTGTTTTGGGAGTTGTTTTGTATTTTTTTTGTCAGATTTGCAAAGAACACGCACGCACGCACGCACGCACGCACGCACGCACGCACGCACGCACGCACGCACACACACACAGGGGTAATCTGAGGGCAGAACGCAGAGTAAGAAGCCACTTCATTATTTTTATTTGATGAAAAATTCATTTTTCTTTTTCATTTTAACACACATTTCTATTGTATTAAGCCCTGTGGAGTTATTCATATATACATAGCCTCCATTTGCCTTCTAAAAAATATTATTTTTTTCCCCTTAAATCCACATTAAAAACATAAGACTATTTATTGGTTTATACAGTAAACCACATTTCCCACAATACTTGACAATCCTGTGATGTAACACCACCACTAGATTTCCTCTTGTGTTATGATAACGGGTCTTAAATCAACTGTAAAATACACTAAATACAAATATCTATTATTTAATTTGTTTCCTATCTATTGGTTTCCTTGTTAGGCTCATCAATATATATATTTTTTTTACCGCAAACCCACATTACCTTTAATGTTTTGTGCTTTTCAGGTTTTTTTATACAATTTTCATGGCAATCGCAATTACAAAATCAATTATAGTATAATTATGCCATAATTGTAATTAATTATCAACTCGCGATTACAATTATAATTGACCCCAACCCTGGTTTCATTCACTTGTGTTGGAAAGTGTCAATGAAGCTGAATGAGATGTGTGACCTTTAAAAGTTGTCTGTCTGTTGTCTGCTGCTACAGTTTTTTACCTTTAACGTTGCTTTTTCTCTATTATTCATCTATTTTTTTTGTATCTATCTACCAGGGCCTCCTTCACCTCCTCGCAACGTGATCTCGTCCATCAATGAGACTTCCGTGATCCTCGACTGGAGCTGGCCTGAAGACGCCGGCGGCCGAAAGGACATCACCTTCACCGTGGTCTGTAAACGCTGCCGTGTGGTTGGCGCCGACGGAAGCTCCAACGGCGGGGCTCTGCGTTGCGAACCATGTCGGAACAACGTGCGCTTCCTCCCGAGAGCGGCGGGCCTTCAAAACACCACAGTGATGGTGTGCGACCTGCTGGCTCACACCAACTACACGTTTGAGATCGAGGCGCAAAACGGGGTGTCCGTGATGGCACCGAAGATGAGACAGTACGCAGCTGTCACCATTACCACCAACCAAGCTGGTGAGTTTTCTGCTTGGTATTGATCACAAGTTTGTCAGACGACGACATAGTGCAGGCCTCATACAAAAACAAGAAGTCAAATGTTAGCGCACTGCATTGTGGGAGGTGGAGGCGCGTGAACGGATGCATAGAAGTGTTTTTACTTAATTCTTAAAGTGATTTCTTGTGTTCCTTTAACAAACAAGGACGGTAATTTGCTTGAAACTATTTTTATTCTAGTTTGTTCTCGGTATTACCCGCGATATCACATCACTCTGCAAGACATTCAATTTCTTCCAAATTCGGATCTTTTTCCTGTAATCCCCAAAATAAACATCCACCATTGTTTTATATAATTTGTTAAGATTTCATTTGTTCCGACAACTGTTCTTCAGGAAATCCACTTTGATCTTCTGACATGTTTCAACTGACAACCACAAGTCAGGCTTCATCAAAGGCGTCTGCTGATCGTTTTGATGTTTCCTTGACTTCCGCGTTATAATCCCAGCAAGATTATTTATGTCTTTTTTTTGAGTAATATGTTAAGGTTTCATTTATTCAGACAACTCTTCCTCAAGAAATCCACTTTGATCTCCATTTTATTGTTTTGCTGCTAATTTCAGATTAAGAATGAAGTAAAAACACTTATATGCATCCGTCTACAGGACTCAACATCCCACAATGCAATGTGCAAAACTTTTCTGACGATGTCAATAAGAGAGAGTTTACAGTGAAGATCAAAAAAAAAAACGTTCATGCATCCATTTCAGCTTTTTACAACTTGTTTTCAAGCAAATGATCTTTAATCTATTGACCTATGAGGCCCTGCACTACATCTTTATCTGATAAAAAATATTGTGTCCCCAAATGTTAAACAAATATGTAAAAATGAAGAGATCTCTTTAAATATTTATGTGAGCTGATGGCTAGTATTGATGCCTCACACTTACCAATATTGCGGTTTCGTCCCAGTGTAGCAAAAACGTGTAGAAAAATATACAAATAATGACTGACTGAATGAAAGTCATTCACTCCACAAATCACTACTAGACCATGTCCCATAAGTCAGTCTATAGAATAGAGTAAAACTTTAAATCCTGTTTCCCAAAAGCTTCATTAAGGCCGTGATGGCAAATTTAAAGTGTTTTTAAGCTTAATCTGTTTCCCCACATGTATCATTAGAAAGGAAACTCTTTTGGACACTTTCTATAGAAGCCTAAGTGCATTTAGAAATCAGATACTGTAAATATGTGGATTTTCACTCACTTTTTACATCCATACAGACGGACTTATCTTTGTTAAAGTGAAATATAGAAGTCATCATCTCCACAGTTCATCTGAAAAGGGTTTTCCTCCTTTTTCACTTTGACATTCAGGAATTTTTTACATATTTAAAAAAAAACAAACAAGAACAACATTAGCATCATCTGCCTTGAGGATTGGCTCAATTATATGATATGTTAGGGTTTCATTTATCTATTTGTACGGTTACCGTATGGACAACCCCCGGTGCTATTGGCCAATGACTGACCTATCACGTGACCTAAAGCGTATGGATAGAATGTCTGTATATTGATACGGGAACCATACAGACAGCCACCTTCTTAATTTATTCAGACAACTTTTTTCAAGAAATGAACTTTGATTTCCTGGCTGTCAACTGCCAGTCTTCTTCAGAGGCGTCTGCTGAAAGCTTTGATGTTTTCTTGACTTCCGCATAATAATTCCAGCAAGTTCATTCTATCTTTTTTTTTTTTTTTAATAATATGTTAAGATTTCATATATTCAGACAACTTTTTCTCAGGAAATTGATTTTGATCTCCTGACATGTTTCAACTCTCAAATGTCAGTCTTCTTCAGAGGCATCTGCTGATTGCTTTGATGTTTTCTTGACTTCTGCACAATAAATGCAGCAACTTTATTTTCTCTTCTTTTTGAATAATATGTTGAGATTTCATTCATTTATTCAGACAACTTTTTCTAGGAAATTTACTAGACATCGCCTGACATGTTTTGACTGTCAACTGCCAGTCTTATTCAGAGGCGTCTGATAATCACTTTGATGGTTTCTTGACTTCCGCATAATAATTCCAGGAATTATCGGCTCAATTACTTTCAGATTTTGCAGAGGTCGTTCGGCTCTGGCAATACTTGAAAGGGTCTATGTCACTTTGCATTAGGATATGCACAATATCTCCTGATTGATAGTGATCAAATGCTTTTAATAATCATCTTGTGGTTCCTTGTTTTTGCTAGCTTTCAAAAAGGAAAGACACATGAAACAAATAAGTCTCAAAGTCAAAGATGTGATTTTTTGTCAGAGCTGATTAAGTGATTGTTCTCATATGATTCCCTCTTGATTACTAAATATATCCCTCATGTATGTGATCTATGTAATATGCAGAAATATTATAAAACTCACATTCCCACCTGTTTTTTGTTCTCAATAATAAGATCCTTTATCTAATAAAACACTAGTCCATAGTTCATAGAGCCCAACACATGGAGTCCGACCATCAGTCCTCGACATTTACAAGCAGATCCCAGGCTGCTCTTCTCTCATTTAACGAGTGGGCTTGAATATCTTCCTCCTTTCGCTAACAAAAAAAAAAGCCCCACTAAGTCTTTTAACTGACTCTGCTTAGGTGAAGATCACACCCTAAAACTTACCATCAATCTTTTAATGCACACACCCTTTCACACACCCAGCCAATAGATGAGTAGGAAAAGCAAAATGAAGTAGTTCTGTGAAATCCAAAGGTTATATAAATCAAGCTGTAGAAGAAAGTGCCAAACCTTGAAAATCCTTTGAGTCCAGCTATAAATGTGCTAAGTCTTACTCAAGTTGATCATCCTCTTCGTACTTGACCCTCTCTTGTTTGTTCCGGTGATTGAAATATGTTCAGCAGTTGTTCTCTCAGGCTTTGGAGGTTCCCTCATAGTTCTTCCCTTATATTTTCAATGCCATTGGGAATATTCTTTGTTCTGCTTCGCATTTTAAAAAACTAGCATATGCAGGACCGTCACTATCAATAAAGGGCCTCCAACAATACAATATTTTTTCCTAAATACAACAGTTAATATGATAGTTTTCTTACCAGTCTGACCGGCAGGGAGTTTAGTTCATAAGTCGTTTTACAGTAAAGTCAGACTTAATCAATAAGTTGATTCAATAATAGTAATAGGCAAATAAGGTGAGAGTATACATACATTCAAGCATGACTATCAGAAAATACTTTAATAATGAGTTGGTGCCTTTGATGTTTCTATTTTATCGAACAAATCCTTTGAATGATGATGTCTGGTCGACATAACCAGATTTAGTAATAAGAGTGTCCTGATCTGATATTAACGTTGGATATTAGTCCAATATCAGCAAATGGCCTGCATCTAAAATCTCTGTTATATACTGTAAGCTCTATGATACATAATTTGTTTTTGTTGGATTTATTGAGGTTATTTGTCGGGGTAGTCTTTCTATTTATTTTATTCAAATGTAAATCATTCTTATCTTTAATTGAAACTAGCGGTTATTTTGCACTTTGAATATATTTAGATTTTGGTTTTTATAGGATTTATTGAGGTTTTTCTCATATTGTTTTAAGTTATTTCATTCAGCTGTAGAATGTTCTTATTTTTAATGCTAACATTTACGTAACCCATAAAAACTAATAAAATCGGACCATTTTTACTGACTTGCTGTTGTCGACTATATTGTTCTCTGGTGAGTAATATCACTAAGCTTTTTTAAGATTCCACAACACAAAATAAGGAATAAAAGTAAGTATGATTTGTGCTGAATGAGCATCGGATTGATATTGATAATTCCTGTGGTAAGAGAAATGGAATCATACTGACAATAACCCAGATAAGCACGTTTCAGATAAATGTTAATGCATCGTCTTGATCGTCAGAGTGAAAACTTGGTAACTTTGTTTCCACCTAGATATAGAAACACAGAACCTAAAATCCAGATCAAAGGCAATCTTTATTCTATGTTAACATGACAACAAACAAACTTCCAAGATTCAAATGTGACTTTACTACTGGAACAAGAAGAGTGGGAACATCTACCTTCCAACAGTCTGGATATTAGCTTTCTTCACTATTGTTTATCCTCTTTTTTTTCTCCCCTTTTCTACTTTGGTGCTGATTAATCTCAGATGTACATCTATCAAAGCACTAAGGCAGTATACAACCAACCACCTGCATCAGTCTGATGACAAATGCACTGTATCTGATGTCAAAGAAAAGACGTGGCGTGCATTTACTATGGGAAAGATTAATATATGCAGTGACACTCATGTAAACCTTGTCATCCAGAAACTTGACAGAGAGTTGAGTATGCAGATGTGACAGGGTGTTTGCACACACGTCACATATACAGACAGATGTCTGCTGTGCGTGCTGCGTGTTGTCACAGCTGGGCTGTATCTGAAGTGACGTGGGAGCGACTTGACCTCCTTTAGGTGACAAAATGGTGACTACTTGTGAATAAAGATTCTGCGTGCACACAAGTGTTATATGTAATTTTTTTCGTGGCCTTTTTAAGATTTTTTACCTAGAAAAGTAGGAGTTTTTTTTTTTTTAAATAATTTTTTATTTAAATTTTTTTATTTATAATTTATTATAATAAAAGTTACACATAAAATCACAAAATGGCCAAAAAAACCCACTTTTGTTATCGAGGTGACAATATATAGACATATAGCCGTGTGTCGGTTAGAGCAGTGGTTCTCAACCTCTTTTTTGGATCTTGACCCCATTTTGATATCAAGGAAATTTCTGGTGACCTTAAAGACATTTTCTTCTTCCTAGAATTACTTTTTTGATCATGTTTGTTATATTGTAATACAAATATGGAGTAGCCAGGATTAGTGACAAGTTGTGCCAGCTCAGATATTATTTATTTATTTGTTTATTTATTTTACAGCATTTTATTTGAACTACATTTATATTTGGCAAAGTGAAAGTATAAAATACAGTTGTTTAAGATTGTGTTTCTTGATTTGAAAAAGAATAATACATTTCAGGCGACCCCATTCAAACTCCAGGGGACCCCAAGGTTGAAAAACACTGGGTTAGTGTTATTTTCAGGTAGTTTGCAAGAGTGTTATATGTTTTGTTTTTTTTTCTTTTTGTTTTTTTTATACAACTCATTTATTTTTATTTATTTTATTAACATTTATTTTTGAATTTCTTTCTTTATTTTTTTTATGCATTTTTCCTTTTTTGTATATATATGTATAATTATAATAAAAATACATAAGTTACACATAAAATATTAAAATAGTCCAAAAAGTATCAGTATCCGTTATTATTAGAAATTGGAAATGTAATGTTGGGCAATATTAGCAGATATCGGCAAAATATGGAACATCCCTAGACATAAATTCAGTGAATAGGAGAAGGCTAATAATATGTTGAAAGACACAGGCTATGATTTATTTGATTGATTGTACTATATGAATATAAAAAGGATTTGAAGTATTGGCTTATTAACACTAAGGGGCTTGTGTGTGATCAGCATATTAACAACCATCTTATTGTCTGATGGATTATCGTGCACACACCTCAGCGCTCTGCCCCACCACCTTCACCTCACACACTCACGCTCCTCGCAAACAAATATCTCAGCCTGCAGCTGCACATTCTCCCTCAGCCCTCGGAGTTTACAAGGATTAGAGATGTCATTGCTGCGCGCCTCGCCCGTCTGTACGTACACTTTCTATCAAATACACACTCACACTTGGATGCCAAAGCTGTTAAAAGCTGGATTAAGTGTTTCCCTTGGAAGGAGCCGATTGTCCTGGCGTTGCTGTCAAGGTGCTGTCAGATCTCTCTCCTCATCTTTCCTTCCTTTGCCCTTCACTTGTTGTCATAAATATGCAAACAACACAACGGAGACTATAGCATTCATGCAATACCTGACAATGCAGAGTCAACCTAATTCCTTTAACAAACTAAGAATGTTTTTTTTTAACAACTTGAGCCCATTTTGGCTTTTGTTTTTTACCCTTTTTCTGCAACAACACCAAACTTGCCATATTTTAACCTATTTTCATCACTTTTTCTTGCCATATTTTTGCTCCTTTTAATGCGTTTTTGCTACATCCCTCCCATTTTTGCCACTTTTCCATCAAATTTCAATGTCTTTTCTGCTCATTGTTTTCCACTTTCAAGACATTTTCGCACTTGTAAGCCATTTCCACCTCCTTTTCCACCTAATGTAGCATATGTTGACCCATTACTGTCACTTTTAACCTCTTAACACCATATTTCATGCTTATTTTTGCCAATTTAACCACATTCTTGGTTTGTCATGTCCATTATTTGCCAGTTTAAACTAACTGTGCCTACTTTTAAGCCAATATTAACACTTTGAATCCTTTTTACCACTTTTTTGTCCATTTTTGGACACTCAAATTTGTAATTTTTGTTGTTTTTAAAATCCCCTTTCATCACCTTTTCGGTCACTTTTAACCTATTTTATTTTTCATTAAAACAAATACTTGCATCTTTATGCATCTATATACTATGACACAAAAAATAGTAAACTTCCTGTATAACAGTGGATATTATTCAGATAAATTAATCAATGTGGTTATCACAGATTCATAGAACAATGGACCATCATTTTGCTGACTTGTAAGCCAATATTGACGCTTTGAACAATTCTGAACAATTTCAGCTTATTTTACCAAAATTGACATATTTTCATCACTCTCGTTTGCCATATTGTTGCTCCTTTTGGAGCATTTTTGCTACATTAGTCCAATTTCTGCCACTTCTCCAAGAATTTCATTGCTTTTTATGCACATTTTTTTTCCACTTTCAAGACATATTCAGCACTCAAACGCTTTCCACCATTTTTGGTCATTTATAACCCTTTCTTATTTCTGATTAAAACAAGGATTTACATCTTTAAGATTACCATATTCTACTGTATGTCTGTGTTCAACCACTTTCAAGTACAGTGGTGGTCCCTGGTCTCTGGAACTTTTATTTTGAAAGGTCGTGGGCTGAAAAGGTTGAGAACCACTTATCTAATAGACTGGGTGATAAAGTTTTACATCATTGTCTCTCATTTGTACAATAATTTAACCTCCTGAGCAGCATTTGTTTCATATAAAAATGAGCTATAATGACCGTCACTTCTAGTCGTGTATGAGGCATTTTAATATGTTCCAACAGATGCATCATTTATCTCAATTTGTGAGTGAAAGGCACAGAATTTTTACACCGTATTAGTTTTACAGTTATGACTCAGACAGAAACAGAGAATGACAGTATATTAAGTGCTCAGCGTGAACATGCAAGGAATGATGGAGAGGGGGAAGCACCGCGAGAGCAACGAAGGAGGAGAGCAACTTGAAGCTGCCTCCGAGCGACCCAGACACAGTAAATCATTACCACCATAAACCACAGAGCCAATAAAAAGCATAGCCTCACCCCTACTATCAGAACCAGAGGGAGAGGAGGAAAAGGAGCAGCGGGGCTACAAACAGATTTTCTCCATCTGGATTCATTATGGTTGGAGGAGGGGGGCTTCCCACGAAAACACAAACACCTAACACTCGTACGCACATTGACGCATTCTGCAGCCCATGTAATCAAAATGGAGAAAGGCTCGAACATTTCAAAGACAAACAGGTTTTATTCCTGTGGTCAAATGAAATGAAAAGTCCCAGAGCTGCATGGCAATTAAAGAGCAGTAAAAAAAAAAAAAAAGGGAAATGAGAAAGGGAGTATAAGGAGAGCTTGGTAGAAGGAGATATGTGCTGAATTACTAGATTGGGACCACGTGAACTCCCCGAGGCAGGACGATGCATGGGTGAGGGAAGAAAGACAAGCAACCAAGACACTGGGAGATAAACAGTTTATAAAGTCTCTAATAAAAATAATAACAAGCCTCGCGAAAAGTTCAAGGGACAATATGTGTAGTAAACGTTGAAGGACTATCTACTCTAGGGTGAACATGTTTTCATTTCCAAAGAAGAGCACACTTGGGCAGACCTCTTCACACTCTAATTACTTGACTTTTTTTCTTTTTTGTCTACCTTGTAATCACAAAATATAATAACGTAGATCAATGAGCTGTTATTGTCCATGGCTTAAAAAAATCATAAGGGGGAATAAAGGGAAGAGCTTTGTGGGGCCCATCAATAAAGTGAGTAAAATGATGGTCTATTGTTATGAATCTGTGATAACCACATTTATTAGTTTATCTGAATAATATCCTCTGTTATCCAGGA
This sequence comes from Gouania willdenowi, assembly GCF_900634775.1. Classification (NCBI taxonomy): domain Eukaryota; kingdom Metazoa; phylum Chordata; class Actinopteri; order Blenniiformes; family Gobiesocidae; genus Gouania; species Gouania willdenowi. The sequence goes on along the minus strand of NC_041064.1, from coordinate 7,838,443 downwards.
AGTCTATTATTATTTGTGTCATACTATATAGTCATTTTAAAAATGTAAATCCTTGTTTTAATCAGCAATAAAATGGGCTAAAAGTGACCAAAAATGGTGGAAATGGTGATGAAATGGAATTTTAAAATCCACAGAATTTGGTTAAAGGTTGCAAGTGAGAGTGGCCAAAAACGGACAGAATAAGTAGTAAAAAGGGTGTCAACATTGGCTTAAAAGTGGCAGAAAAGGGGCAGGAGAGGCTTGGGCTGTTGCAATTTAAAAAGCAGGAACAATCAGTTTAAACTGGCAAATAACGAGCATAACAAATCATGAATGTGGTTAAGATGGCAAAAATATGCATGGCAAAAATGTCTTGAAAGTGGAAAAGGCATTTAAATTTGATGAAGTGGCAGAAATGGGAGTAATGTAGCATTAAAAGGAACAAAAATCATGAAAAAAGGTTATAAAATGGCAAGTTTGGTACAGTTGCAGAAAAAGGGTAAAAATAAGCAAAAATGGGCTCATTATCACACCTGGTGGATGTGGTGGTAGAGACAGTAGGCAGGTGTAGTGTTTATAGAAATAGTTCATTCGTAAAACCAAAAATCTAAAAGACTAAAGGAGGCACGAGGAAACCGGGGAGCAGGGTTCAAGAACCCAACAGCACACAAACAGGGCTACATTCACAATGAACCAGCCATCATTCTGTGTCCAAGCACTCAGCTTAATAGTGAGGGAGGCTTGATTGGGAACGGGCCACACCTGGGTGCAAAACAGGAAAGAGATAACACAGGTGGAGACACAAACTGGAATACCTGGGAAACACAAACAGACAAGAGTTAACACATGAAACTACAGGAAACAACGACTATTAGAACCAAAAGTGGACCACATGGGCTAAACACAAACAAAACCAAACAGACCCTGACAGTTATAACTATCAAAACTCACCCATTTACTACTGGCATAACATGGAAGCACAAGTAACAGTAACAGTTGCGCAAGGACACAACAACAATGACTTGCCGAGAGTGGGATTTGAACCCATAACCCTTTGATTAATGGTTGAGCTACTCTACCACTGAGCCACGGTCACCATTCAATTTTTTTTATTCAATTTATTTATTCCTTTTTAAAATGTTGCAGATATTACATTACATTTTACTAATTCTACTCAGGATACGGAGTGGGGAAAAGTTGAGGTTCCAAGGAACACAACCACTATTTTAGGAAGTTACAGTTTTTCTGAACAGAAACAATAAGTTGAACAAAATAAATCATAAATACAAGTTGTATGATATGAAAGAATAAAACCCTGTTGATGTTAGCTCAGTGTAGTCAATTTGGATGAACATAATTTGATTTTAATGGTTTGTTTCTTGACCGTTTTGTCTGGACAGAGGTCAACATCCCCAGTGTGTGTGTGTGCGTGTGTGGTTCAGTCAGCTGTTCTGGCCCTCATGGTTTAGTTCCACCCTCAGTCCAGGGTCACAGCTGATAATTTGGTACCCACTGGGCCACAAACTGAATTAGTCTTACAGGAACTTTAGACAATTGCCAGGATTCCTTCAACTAAAACAACTTCCTCTTGTCCTGTCTGTGTCTGTGTGTCTGTGCACATTTCCAGCTCCGTCTCCAGTGACAGTGATCAGGAAGGAGAGGACTTCCAGAAACAGTGTCTCACTCTCCTGGCAGGAGCCAGAAAGACCAAACGGTATCATCCTGGACTATGAAATCAAATACTACGAAAAGGTTGGTGCCTAAGTATCTCTTTGGACTTTGTCTTGTATGATGTTAAACATGATGCCCATACATTCAGCAACTTATAAAGAGCTGCCACCAATTTTTTTTCCAATAAAGTCAATGTGTCAATTTCCACCACATGCGTATGTGGCCAGTCACAGCTGCGTAACGACTCCGTCAGTCCGGTGACCTTCTATTATTGCAATGCTGCATAAACTCAACAAAGATAACCTCGTGTGGGACAGGAAGTAGTGCACAGACAGAATAAAACATCCGGTTTATTTTCAAAATAAAATACTCTATTCAAGGTGGATCTTTTTTTTTCCATTCATTTTCCAACTTGCTTGCTCCTTTTCAGGGTGGTGGGGTCCATCTCCAACTTTATTTAGGCGCTAGGCGAGGCTACACCCTGGACGTGGCGGCAGTGGATTGTATTTCACATATAAATATTGCTCTTATCCATGTTTGAATTACAATAATCTAAACAAAAGCGGAAGATCTACAGGGCTCCTCTCGAAGTACACAATGAACTGTTTATGTACGTTTGTGGTTCTCTTTGTTTTGACTACAACTGGCTATATTGCGCAATTACATGTGAATTAACAAGATCTCGAGTCCTTGCCGCAACAGTTACGCATTACAGACGGAGACAATGGGGATTGACGGACAGCGGATTACGGAGTTACGCATCCAGTGGAGTTCCAGTGTTAGTTCGACAATACAGTGTTGTTTACATAGAATGTGAAGGACAACAAGGTTAGATCGTCATCTATGGATTTCCTAGAAGGATTTTTAGAAACCCCAAATAAAAACTACTACACTAAACATAATTTTTATTCAACAGAAGTTAATACAATTTGTCCTATGACCCTTTTTTGACTACCGGTACCCTTCTTCCGTCTCTATTCACCATGTGTTGTGTTTTTCCCTGGTCTCCTTTCTCCCATGCTGTCTTCCACTCCATTCCGCTTGTTAATGGCGACAAGTTTTATGGGAGACAGTAAATGCATCTGTGGGGTCCCTCATTCCTCTGTGAGAGAAATTAGTGCAGAACAAATTAGGCTGCCTTTCAGCACCAATGGCGTGCTATGGGTTGACATTTGATGGAAGAGTTCACCTCGGATGCAAGTATAATCAATCAGGCCGATATTGCGTGTGTGTGTGTGTGTTTTCCACGTCTGCGTCTCCCATCAGTTTTCTCGAAGAGCCGACCATGGCCCCTAATCTCTTGATTAGTAGGCTGACAGAAGCAGTTTCCTTTCTCATCTCTGATCTCTGCTCAGCAATTCTTACCTAGGACTGTACGACGAGGCGCGTAAACAGCCAGAGAACATTTTTAGACACTCATCCTCATCCCTATAGATTAATGTATTACGGATCCTTTACTGTGGTTATCCACCATGTGTTTATTCATCACAAATGCATCCCGTTTTCAGAACAAATCAGGACATTGTAAGTACGTAGTTAAAAGAAGACACTGAATAATGAGCCCTCTTGTTCTATGTAATCACTTTAAGGTATTATCATTGACACACAAAGACACACACACACAAACCAGGTTCCCAGAGGATTCTCCTTGGCAGCCATGCCTACCCATGGATTTAAACCTCTCACAAAAGGCTTCTCCATGCAGAAGGGCAAACTGTGACAACCAAAGGACACCCCCCCACTATCCACCCTCCCCAACCCCCAACAATGCTCCATGGTGGCCTCTTCGTACGGCAGGCGGAGAGGCTCTGAGGGCATTTAGCATGCCAAGGCTCAAGGCCACAGGAGGACAAATGTTCGAGCACAAATTCCTCACATTAAGACCACATCATGACTCACCCAGGAGACAGAGAAAAACCTTTGAGATAGTTCCATCCATTGGGCATAAACAGACCTGATATTTGACAGTAAATCTTTTATTCAGTTTTAGTTGTAGGCTGTGTTCGAAATGCCACACTAAGTACAATACTATACACTACAAACTCAATGAGTATAATACAATCTACTATGTACTATAAGTATGTCAAAAATCTGAAACACACTGAGACTAAATATCTCTGTAGATTCTCCAGATTTGAAAGTTCTGAAAACATTTGAAGTGAGAAAGTCACATGTGCTCATATGATCCATAAAACTCGCGTATACACATTTCATTCCGACATTTCTGAGTTTTTCGGAGACCCGCCATTGTGCTACTGACAAAGCTTCCTGTTGACTTCGAAACAAGAGCCCTATCTACAAAAGTGTTAAACTAATGGAAGACAAGAAGAGACGCTTTTGTTTTGAAAAGGGGACGTTTGATTTTTAGCTTGAAGCCGGTCCCAGGACGATTTTACATTCCACCCACAATGCATCATGGGGTTGTTGAGTATGACTAGTGTGTCCACCGTGCATGCTTTAAAAATGTCCCCACATACAGTAGTATACATCTGGGTATTTCTCACATACCGACTCTTTTCATACTATCGATTGTGAATGCACTACATATTAATGTTGACGTCAAACTTAGTATGAGTAGTACATTAGTATGATATTTTCGAACACAGACAGTTTTTGACTAAAATGCAATTTAGCTTTAGTCCAAATTTAGTTATCAGAACTATTTGAGTTATGTATTGTAGTTTTAGTCAACTAAATATGTTACAGATAGTCAACTTAAATTTAAAGAATAAAAGCTTACGCATTTCTTTAAATATTTAATTACCTTTTATCAAACTGACATGGGATGACATGTTTGTAAATACACACAGACATAATTTATGTGATCAATGCGTAAGACCACACGACCTGTCATACGTACGCTAACACAATCAGCTTACTTCCTATTGGATCACTTACCGGCTTGTCCCGCCTTCCACGCAACAAATTTGTTTTGCTTGGCCACTTTCCATAAAAGAAACTTAGTTCTGTTTTGATTTCGTCCAGTGTGAATATTATAGTGTAGTTTTTATTAGTTGACTAAAATATCACTATATTTCGATACAGTTTTCATTTTAAATGTGTTACAGTCAAGTTATGTAAAAAGTGTTGTGTTGACAAAAACTATGATTTGAACTAAGATTTTTTTTTAGTAAACAAAATTATCACTGGTCCTTATTGTAGCATAAAAGGAAGAAGAATAAAAAATAAACAGTCTTTTACTTAATAAATCAGATTTATAGCATAATATAAATCTGCTGTTAACATCCCTGACTGTATTTACACCAATCTGTTTTTTACATCTTGATTCTGCCACATTTCTTCATCCAACACATTAGTCACACAGTGGCATACTGGTCAAAGCTAAAACTAGTGTCAAAGGCTGACTGCTTCCCATTCTATATATAGAAATATACACAGCGTTTGTTGGGAATTCCCAACCAAACTGCTACAGAGAAGACAGAACAATGCTTCATCTTTTAGAAATCCCAGACAAGCACTTCCATCCCTGCTTTCACTCACTCACTCAAACTGTCTGAAAGCACTGTGCAGTTGATAAGATTTCTCAGAGTGCACTTTGTGAAAATAAAATTTGTGGGAACACAATATGATGATTGGTTTAGCCATGTGTTATCAACACAATCTGTAAAGCTAAGACTGAAAGCCTGTAATTCACTTTAATTTGCAGATGTTTATTTAGCCTTTGATAGAGCAATGTCGGTCCAAACACTGTATTTACACGACTTAGGCTGTGTGTCTCCTGTTTTTTGGGGGTTGGTGCACGCTGGTATCCCTAAGTGCCCGTGTGTGTGTGTGTGTGTATCTGTGTTATACAAACTGTAATTTGCTACAGCTTTGTTTACACTCTTAAAAGCACAGCGCACAACAGAGGCCATATTAAACGGTTACAGTGTTTTAGGGACACACGTAAACACACAAAGATACGTACACACGCCCACGTGAAGATAAGCCTCGGTTCTGTTCGTGGTCAGAGGAGAACTGTGTGGAATGAGCTGCCATTTCTGCACACTACACACACACTGAGACACACACTACACCAGAGCCACACCTGTGAGTGATTTCATATTCTGTCCTGAGCGCTGAACAGTGACAAGCTGCAAAAGATTTATAGCAGTGACAATGAGTCGTCCCAGTAAAGGTCTGGTGTATCAGTTACCTTCCCAACACTGTAAGCCCCCTACACACACACACACACACACAGCTTTGTGTGTCATAAAAAGAAATCCGCTCCATTAGCTGGTGTGAGGTTTCCTTTGGACACGGATGGTGGGTGTCCATGATGGGCAATGCTGTTGCATCAAGTTTTTTTTTTTGTTTTTTTAAAAAATTTAATTTGAAGCATGTTTGGAAAGAATTTTCAGCATTCACTCTTACTCTTATATAATGTTGTATGTGGTGATTAAGATATAAATGAAATATTACATACCGTATTTTTTGGACTATAAGGCGCACTTAAAATCCTTTAATTTTCTCAAAAATCAACAGTGCGCCTTATAATCAGGTGCGCCTTATGTATGAAATTAATATATCAAAATGTTTCAGTACAACTTCAGTAAACTATGAAGCTGCACTGCTTGATGTATTTTGGCGCTTTCGGGCTACCGTGAGTGTATTGTTCTGTATTTTATGTGTTAAACCTGAACAATGTTGAGAGTTATTGTTAATGAGTTGAATAAAGTTTGACTTATCTGACTATTTTGTTTCGCTTAATGCATCTTAATAATAATAAATAATAACAAACCAGTGAGCCTTATGCATGAAAATAGACCCAGTCAGACCCATTCATTGATATTGCGCCTTATAATCCAGTGCGCCTTATAGTCCGAAAAATACGGTATGTATATAACGTAAGGCAGTGGTTCCCAAACTGTTCACAGTCCCGTACCCCATCAGACTTTTAACCTGAAGCCATATACCCCCTCATCCTGTACACTTAAAAAACATAATGTAATGTAATATACAATGTAGCCCTACAGGGAAAATTGTTCTTGAACCTTACCTTTACTGTTGAGGACTAGTATATATTTCATATTTGCATTTCCTGAAGAAAATGCAAATGAGGATGCAGGTGCTGGCCCGCGTCATTGAACACTGCATTAGCATTAGCCTAGTGTTAGCATTACCCAATTATTGGCTAGCATTAGTTAACTTTAGCATTAACCTTCCATTAAAGCATTAGCAAATCATTAGCATTAGCCTGATATTAGCATTTGCTTCCATTAGTTTAACATTAACATTAGCCTAGCATTAACATTACTATTAACATAGTATTACCACTCATCTAATGTTAGCATTAACTAGAATTAGCTTAGCATCAATACTTCTTACCCTTACCTTACCAGGTTGAGCTAGCTTGGCTTTCCATGACCCCATCTATTCAACAGTACTAGTGCCCCCATGACAATTTGCGTACCCCCACTTTGGGAACCTAGGATGTATTGTATTGTATTCAGAAAGTATATTATAAATATGTGTACGTTTTGTATGGATGTGTATATTAAGGAAGTCTGGTGTAGCTTTAGGTTACAATATTTTTGTTTTGTTTTTTTTTTCAATTGCTTAATATTGTTCTTGTATGTTTTGTTTTTTTTACGTCCAACTAAACTAAACGCTTCATCTCTTAACCCTCCCATTATCATTGGCGTCAATTTGACCCCATTCAATGTTTATCATTCAAAAAACAATAGTTGACTTTTTTTTTTTTTTTTTTTTAATATTTCATGATTTTTCCTAATTGACTAAGCATAAAATTACCATAATAATATTTTTTTTTTCCCAATGTGCTGAACATTTACTGTACACATTGGTGTTTCTCTGGTGTCAATTTCACCCCAAACTTTTTGTTAGCTGTGTAAAACTCGTTGATCTGTCCATATCAATCAATATTGATCATTCTGTGAGAGTCATGAATGTGCCATAAATTAGAAAATATTTGGATGAAAGATTTTCAAGATAAATTCATTCTAATTTAAAAGTTTGTCCTGATGGTGGCGCTAGAGACCAAGTCATGGTTTCATTATCAAGGGGTTATTTATGTGTTCAACAAATAAACAAAGTGCCTGACTCAAAAACTTGGTCAACAATTTTTCTGAAAATCATTTTCTGGAGGCAGATACTGTATGTCTGGGGTCAGATTGACCCCAAGGGTAAAATGTGTTAGTAATATGTGAGGATAGGAGGAGCGTTAAAAATGATCACTCGGAATAAATAAATAGATTGATTAATAAATAAATGATGAATATATTATTATTTCCTCTTCTATATTACACCAGCTCGTGGCATAGACATGGATTTCATAGGTAGTAATCTTACTCTTCATTACATTTTGACATTTTTTTATATTTTACTCTTAAAGAAATGTATTGATTACCATTTTAGCTCTTTGAAAAAAAAAGATTTTCTACCAACCTTCAGTTTTTGGTCTGTGTCACCTACCTGTCCCCTCTTCTTTGGTTTTTCATTTGCTTCGCACATCTGGACCCGATTTGCTGAGCTCATACCCACGCAGTGTGTAAATCCTCCTGTTGTTTTATCAATGGAGATCAGTAGGAGAGAAGTCATAAAGTATAAAAGCCATATTTCATTAGACTGGGACCGAGGCTGCCAAACTGTCTGGAGCGTTTGTGCGTTAGCATGTGGACATGTGAGGGGAAAGCGGACATGTGTGTAGTGTATACATGGACTCCATGTACAGATGGTATATCCATACGGGGTCTAACCATGGCTACGAAACATAAATTATATTTGTATTAAGAGTTAACTTCTGTTCCGTTTTACAGGAAGAGCAGGAGACCAGCTACACCATCCTCAGGGCACGAGGTTGTAACGTGACCCTGAACGGCCTGAAGTCCAACACTGCGTACCTGCTTCAGATCAGAGCTCGCACCGCTGCTGGATACGGTGCCAGTAGCCCCAGTTTCCAGTTTGAGACCAGTCCTGACTGTAAGCCCAGCATGGTGCATGGTTGTGTTTGTCTTTAGTGGTGGAAACCAGCTCTCACTGAACACTGAGCTGTGATGTGTGTGTACAAAGCCATATTACGTCAATGGTTATTACTTTAACCTACACAGTTATTGTTGTATGTCTTGTGTGTTGTTTTGTTGTTTGGATGTGAGCGACAAGGTTGGGGTCAATTACATTTTTCAATTACAATTACATCTTCAATTACGACTCACTTATTACACAATTACAGTGACCCACATTTTTTACAATTAAAATTACAATGATCATTTTCCCCTCTGAAAGTCAATTTCAATGACCTTCTCAATTACTAAAGTTGAATTACAATTAATCACAATTACTGATCCTTTAATAAATAATCCCCCCAAAAATGTAACTATCCTCTTTTGTTAGCTTTGAGTTAGCATCTTTTATGATAAGGGGTCAGTTTGATCCATGTCTTAAATCAGCTGTAAAATACACTAAAAAGTATTGTTTATCTATTTTTTCTCTTCATTTTTTTTTTTTTTTTTTTTTTTTTTTTTCCTTGTCAGGCTTTCTTATCAATGAAAATATTAATATTAATATTTGTGTTGTGGGCGTCTGAGTCTTTTTTTTTGTCTGTATACGTCTCGATTATTATTTTTTTTTTTTAAATGGTAAAATAATTTTGAAGAGAACTGACAGGTAGTGGGAAAACATGATATTAAGCATATCTTATTGATTGATTATTGAATGTATTGTGTGGGTAATGTGGCTGGTTTTTGGTCCAGCTGGGGATTGAGGATAGGTTTATTTATTTATTTATTTATTTATTTATTTATTTATTTATTTATTTTATTTTATTTTATTTTATTTTATTTTATTTTATTTTATTTTATTTTATTTTATTTTATTTTTATTTTTATTTTTATTTTTATTTTTATTTTATAGCATTTTCTTGTTTATAATATTTACTGTCCCTTGAATAAATAAACACATCAAATCACATACTGTATGTATAAGCCATAGAACTGTAACATGGTTCCCTGGTTTTACATTTAATTAAATTGTAATTGACAGTTTTTTTCGAATTCTATAATTTTGCTTTGAGATGACTTTTGTTGTAATTTGCGCGACATAAATAAAGTTGAATTCAATTACAATGACAAAGTAAATGATCTGAACTTAATTAAAATTCAAATATTATTGCAACAAATTATTTCAATTACAATTATACAATAAAAAAAGAAAAAAGAGACAAAAAAGAAAAATGGAGGGAAAAAAAGAAAGAAGAAAAACCAATTATAATCATGTCACAATTGTAGATATTTATCAATTACGTGATTCTAACTATAATTGACCCCAACCCTGGTGAGCGATTTTAAACTGAAAAGTCACTCTAATATGAATTCAAAACAAGTGGGTTGATGATTTTTCTACATCTCACACCAGCTCTGTGTGTGTGTGTGTGTGTGTGTGTGTGTGTGTGTGTGTGTGTGTGTGTGTGTGTGTGTGTGTGTGTGTGTGTGTCTTTCAGCAGCCTTCTCCATCTCCAGTGAAAACAGCCAAGTTGTTTTGATTGCCATTTCCTCTGCTGTGGCCATCATCCTGCTCACTGTGCTGCTCTACGTCCTCATTGGCAGGTCTGTCTGTCACTCAACCCGACCAATTCTCCACTTTTATTCATTTTACCCCCCACTTCCTACATCAGCACGATACAATACACCACATGTGTCAAACTCAAGGCCCGGGGGCCAAATCCGGCTCTTTAAAACATCCAAACCGGCCTCACAAGGAAAAGTTAACATGACTGAGAAAACACGAACCATTGTGGAAATGACCAAATCTTTTAGTTGTGGATATCTCAGTAGGGTTGCAAAGGGACGTCAAACATCTGGCAAGCTTCCACGTGAACTTAAGCTTTGGAATTTTGGCAATATGCAAAAAATAAAAACTTTTCATGGGAATTATTTATTGAAATTTTACCAGAAATTGGGAACAATTTTGATATCCAAACATAAATATTGACATTGATGCAAAAAGTAATAACAGTATTTCAACAGATTTTTCGGAAGTAGTGCTTTACTAATGTTCAAGTAGAGTTTCATTGAATTTGTGACAAATCCTGATCAATCATTTAAATATTTGACAACAAATCCCCAATTTAAATAAATATTTACATGTCAACTATTGCTTGGATAGTGTCAGTGCTCTATATACTCTACTATATACATACTTTTATTTCATTTGTACACTAATAGTTCAATTCTCCACCTCTGCAATCCACTTGAGAACAAACTTGTTCGCATTTGGCCCCTGAACTAAAATGAGTATAACACCCCTGCGATAGACGATATGTTTTGGTATATAAAGGGTAAAAAAAAAAAAAAAACCCAAAATATTTGACTTTAACTCTGAACATATTTACATACTTGACCTTTTCAATTCAATAGGAAAGTTAAAAAAAAAAATAAAAACAAACCCTAACAATCAAGTGTGTAGTAGATGGTGTGGATTTTCTTTCTTATTCTGACTTGTGATGCTACTTGTAACCTTGACGATACATCTTGTAATGCTTTAATATCGTGAATCACCACATCTTGTCACACGATATGTCATTCCGCCTTAAATGTATTATATGTAAACCATATTTTTGTATTATTATACATTGTAAAATACGACTATGTTGACCCGTATGCATGTGTGTAGCTATTGTAAGCCTATTGCTAAGTTACTGGTCATATCCTAGCATGCTAGCAGGGTCTTTTTTACACGCAGACAAACATGGATATAATATGTGGCGACTCTGATCTTTGTCTCTCTGGATTGGCAGGATCTGTTGCCGCAGCAAATCCAAACATCCTGATGAGAAGAGGCTGCACTTTGGCAACGGCCATTGTGAGTAGTCTACCACACTGACCTGTTTAGAGCCATCTTCTCTGCACTTAACTACATCCTACGTGTAAATATATACGTAGGTAGTTACATTGTCTTTGCTTGAGGGTTCTGCGAGCACAAACACTTTCAGATGTTAACCGACTGAGCAGATGTTGTCAAGTTTAAAGGGAACTTCCCCAGATACTTGGATTTGTTTGGTAATTTGAGAAAACAATAATCAAATCGAGACCATGTTAAAAAGGAGGTTTCTCGGTCTGTCTGTAAACCCAATCCTCAAAGTATGTTTTTGTAAAAAAGAAACAAATTAGGACTGTTACCTAAACCAGGGGTTCTCAACCTTAGGGTCAGGAACCCATTTTGGATTGCCAGACACTGGGAGGGCGTCGCCAGATGCCTTCAAGAAATGAAGAACATTTTTTGAACAATTTGAGCCCATTTTTGCTAATTTTTACACTTTTTCCGCAACTACACCAAACCTGACATATTTGAACATATTTTCATCACTTTTTCTTGCCATTGTTTTGCTCCTTTTCATGTGTTTTTGCTACATCATTCCCATTTCTGCCACTTCTTCATCAAATTTCAAGGGCTTTTCTCCACATTGTTTCCACTTTCAAGAGTTTTGGCCCCTTTAAACTTTTGCCATCACTTTTCCCACCTAAGGTTGCATATGTTGACCCATTTTTGTCACTTTTAACCTCTTTTCACCTTGTTTCATGATAGTCTTTGCCAATTTAGCCATATTCATGATTTGTCATGCCCATTATTTGGCAGTTTAAACTAATTATTTTAAACCAATATTGACACTTTGAACTTTTTTTTACCACTTTTTCTGTCTGTTTTTGGCAACTCTAATTTGCAACTTTTAACCAATTTCTGTGTTTTTTAAAATCCCATTTCTTCACCCTTTCCACAATTTTTGGTCACTTTCAACTCATTTTATTTCTGATTAGAACAAGGATTTAAATCTTTAAGATGACTACATAGTATGGCGAAGATAATAATTAACTTCCTGGATAACAGTGGATATTATTCAGATAAATACATGTGGTTATCACACATTCATAGAACAATGGACCATCATTTTGCTGAATTGTTAGCCAATATTAACACTTTGAACAATTATCAACAATTTTAGCCCATTTTTACCCTTTTTTGCAACTACACCAAACTTGACATATTTAAATCTATTTCCATCACTTTTTTGCCATATTTTTGCTCCTTTTTAATGCATTTTTGCTACATTACTCCCATTTTTGCCAATTTTCAACAAATTCCAATGCCTTTTCTGCACATTTTTTCAATTTTCAAGACTTTTTCAGCACCTATAAACCCTTTCCACCACTTTTCCCACCTAATGTTGCATATGTGGACTCATTATTGTCACTTTTAACCTCTTTTCACCATATTTCATGGCCACATTCATGATTTATAGTGCCCGTTATTTGCCAATTTAAACGAACTGTTCCTACTTTTTAAATTACATTACCCCAACCTTACTCCCGTCATTTCTGCCACTTTTAAGTTAATATTGACACTTTGAACCCGTTACCACTTTTTCTGTTTATTTCCGCACTCTAATTTGCAACTTTTAACCAATTTTGATGGTTTTTAATCACATTTTCCACCATTTTTGGTCACTTTTAAAGCTCCAAAAAGCTCTCCCCTTTATAGATGGCTCTGTCTCCACAAGATTGTTCTTCCCTGGTCTCTGGCACCAACCAATGACCTAAACTACAGGAAGTGTTGTGGACATAGCTCGTTTTGAGTTAGTGAACGATTCATCTTTTAATTTCATTCAAAAATTGCATTTCCGTGGCCTTCTTAGAACCGGGATCTGTTTCCATTTCTAACTCAAACATGTGTTTGGTATATTTTTAGATATTCCTGCTCTAACTTCATTCCAACTTTCTTATCTAGTGGTTATTTATTTACCTCCGCCTTACCTTAAACCTTGACACAAGCATCGGGCTTAGAGCTCCCACGGGCCCTACACAGCATCTGCCCTGTGCTCTGTGAATAGTTAGTGTGTCAGATGTAGAACATAAATTTTGGCATGCAGGGACCACTAAAACACAGCTGTATTAGAAGGGAGAACATCCTCCTTTGCAGAGTAAAACATTATTTTTCCCATTTTGCTCGGTTGTGTTTTCACGTCTTATCTGAGCTCACGTCTAAGTTTGAGTAACTGGCTTAAAAGTCAATCATTCCGAAGTGATTAATAACCTCATATGCTTGTTTTAAGGAACAAAGTTGCTCATGAAGTGACTCAATCCTTTAAACGTAACTGAATGCGTCTCCGTATCTCGTCCTATTGTAAATAACAATTTAAAGAGACCTTGGAAAATGTGTTTGTGTCACAAATCAAGTACAGATTGCTGACATCCATTTGTATAGCTACAATTTAACCGAGAAAGATTTATACAGATACATGAAAGACACTTTGCTCAGCCGTTTGTTTTATTTCCGAACCCAGCAGCCAGTGTAAGTAACTGTTATTGTAACGCATGATTAACTGAGCCAGCATGCTCCCGCTGAAAGCTTATACTGCGACCTGTGCCCTTAAAGAAGTTCTTAAAAGTTAATTAGTGAGACACCGAGGACTTCATCATCTCCCAATGTTTTATTGCACAAACACCGTTTTATCATGTTCACGTCTTCACACACTTGGGAGTCTCCATGTGCGTTTACAGTAGGTCGTAATGTCAACGTTGAGGTAGAGTTTCTGAAAGATGGGGGTCTTTCTTGTTGCAGTGCGTCTGCCGGGGATCAGAACCTACGTGGACCCGCACACGTATGAAGACCCGAGCCAGGCGGTGCACGAGTTCGCCAAGGAGCTGGACGCTTCCTGCATCGCCATCGATAAAGTGGTGGGAGCAGGTGAGAAGATGAAATTAATTAATGTAATTAATTGTATTGAACAGTTGTGACCATCACCAGCCCTCCCTAAGGAAGGGAAAGAAACACTTGATTTAAGGGAGGATATAAAAAGAAAGGGCAGTGTTACACTGAAATGAGGGGAAGGGAACAAGGAATAGGGAGTCAGGGTAGGACGATGGAAAGGGTGGGGAAGAGTCGACTTGTTTGAGACTAGACTAGACAAATAGAAATGCATAATGTATTTTTATTCAACTTTCACATATTGGATCAATGATGTGACGCAAAAGTTTTTTTTTTTTTGTTTTTTTTAAAGGTTTAAATGCATAAAATAATACCATGTATATAGTACCTGATTATTAGAAAAACAAAACTATTTGTATGTGTAAATTATTCTGGAATTTAAATTCTCAAAATAACATGTTTTCTATTTCCGTCATAATATTCCAGCAAACTTTGTCTGATGATGCCCAGTTTATATATATATATATATATATATATATATATACAGTATATATTGCAATAACAAAACATGTATTGCTGTCTTATAATGATTGCACTTCTTGTAGTGTTGACCTTTGACAGCATGTGCAGAAAAGTGAAAAAATGTCTCCAGATTGAATAAATATTGTCGCTACCTGTCATGTTGCTTGGATATTGTAGATGCCTTAAATACTCTACACATACTTTTATTTTATTCATTTTATTTTGTTTATTTCCCAGAAATTCCTTGAAAAAGAAGGGTCAACCCCGCTAATATTGACTTTTTGCAAACTTTATGTCATTCGACACTTACAAATTGCTTGTAATTAAACATGAATATACCATAACATCTGACACTGAAGCAGCAAACTTTGTAAAAAAAAAAAACAAGAAGTTACAGTCCTAACTCCTCCTCCACCCCTCACCCATAATAGAGGGGAACAGTATAAGATGAGGGCGAGCCACACCCTCTACAAACCCAAATCCAAACAGTTCTTCTGTAAAGTTTGCAGAAGTAATCCAGGCCTCTTCTCATGTTGCTCTCTCTTGCCACTCGTCATGTTCTCCGTGATAACTAGCAGGAGGGGAATTTACTGGATTTCACAAGAAGTGCAGTCAGCATAGATGGAGACTGGAGCTCAGTGCACGCCAGCACAGCGATCAGGAGAGTCCCCACGAGCCGCGTTATGTTATAAAACTGTCAGTACTGCATCAAATACTAACACCTGTCTTCATAAAGGAGTGCTCTCTGCTTTTCAATGCACACATCAAGCATGGAATATATCGTCAATGCTGAGTTACAGCGACCAGTCGTTGTTAAGCAACACACCAAAACAAACAGAAAGTTTTAGTTATATTTACTAAAACTAGTTTTACTTCATTATCTGGAAGAAATCATTGTATTTTATGACCTTTTTTGCAAAGATAATAAAAGAATGAAAAATAATTTTATCATATAAATAGTTGATATTTCAAATATAATTTAAAAAACTATTTACCAGACTAATAATACATTAATAAATCAATTGATTTATGAATTAATATAAAGCTTAGACCTGGGTTTTTCAACCTTAGGGTTGTGACCCCATGTTGGGTCGCCTCTAATTGATTTGCCTGAAATGTATAATAATTGATAGATAAATAAATAATACTTTCAATTTCTCAAATATAAAAATATAGCTCAAATTTAATGCAGTATAAAAAAATATCTGAGCTGGTGCATCGTAATCCTGTAACTCTACAAAAATGATGTCACAGAGTAAAATTATTTTTCTTCTTTTTTTTGACCTCCATCAAACATTGTGTAGCAACTTTAATACATACTGTACACCACAAACTGTGGGGTCATTGTAAGGTAGTAACTCATTTTAGTTCAGGGGCCAAATACGGAGCAGTTTGACCTTAAGTGGGCCACAAATTTTTTTGTGGGAAAAAGAGCAAATAGAAAAATGTAGAGTTTTGTCAACTAGAAAACTCAGCTCTGCAAATATTGTGGATTTTGCATTTAAAGGGAATGACATCTCTACATCATATCTACAACTGCATTAGTTTGTATCATTTTTACTTCCCCGAGCGGCCAAATTTGATGCTACAAAGGGCCGGAGGTCATATCTCTACCATAATATCATACAATCTTCATCTTTCTGTCCTCATCTCTAGCTCAGACCTCTTCTTTTCTAATTACATGTGTTGACAAAATTGTGATGTTCTGGCAAAATTGTTAAAAGACATGAAACGCACTCCCCTCCTCTCACACGGGTCAGATTCAACATCAAAGAAAATACCTTGTTCCACTAATTATACAGAAAGATGAAGTATCTCTAATCAAGTCTAATTAGACAGAACAAGATCTTCTTTCTCACTCATGACCGCTGGATAAGTCCCTCAGCCTCCGTCATCTGTCCACTGCTCCACTTTGGCTTCTATTCTTTCGAGGTCATTTCTTTACTCATGCTCTCATAATGGGAGTCACTGGGAAGTGTTTCCACTGGACAAAGACAAAAATCTGCCCGTCTATTCTCTAACACCACCTTACAATAGTCTTGCCCATTACGAATCTCCCAAGTATGAATCACAAACTTCGACCTACACCATCGAGTGTGAAACAAAAGACTTTCTCGAAAATGAACACATGTTCACGTTCATTTTTAAGTAGAAACCCAGGCGTCCTCTCACCAGCAAGGAATGCTAATTGGGCTCTTCCAGGAAGGACATTGAATACGTCTTTTCTTGACAGAATAAGATGTATAAGACATATCTCACTGCTCTGTGTCAACTTTGGAGATGTTTTTGGGCCGCTCAGGGTTGTTCTGTGATTCTCCAAAACCAACAACTCTATTTTGATGACTTTGTAATTTTAAGACGTGTCACAAGTGTTATTGAAAATGCAAAAAATATAGCTGCACATGTCGCGGTTGTACAAAATGACTTCAATTTCAGCTTTATTAACTTTTATTTAGACAGCTTTTAATCATAATAAGTCATTTCAATGCTGTTTTTATAGGGAGGTTGTGATGACCTGATGACATTGTAGAAAAAAAGATCTTTTATAAGCCAAGGTTGGAAGAATTGAGTAATAAAGCCAGGATCAATAGACTTGATGAAAAAATTGCAAACCATACTGGAGTGATTTCATTGGGCAATAAACCAATAATTGTAATAATCCAGTTTTGTTTCAGTAAAAAAAGAACACAACAAAGTCACTGAGGAGAAAGAGGAAAAAAAAGTTCAGCTCTAGTAACGTGTATTTATTTATTTATTTATTTGTTTTAATTTAATTAAATATGCCAGATTGTGGCAAAAAATTTAAATTTGCATTAACAGTAGCTTGGCACTGAGTTAGGCAATGCGGTTTATTCTTGAATAGTTTTGGCTTTGGTGAAGACGACGGTATCATCAACGTACATTTAGCAAGTCAAAAATCAATCATTAAAACCACAAAACAACTAGAAATGTGTTCTCAAACATATCTGGATGGATGGATGGATGGATGGATGGATGGATGGATGGATGGATAGATACAAGTCTGTGTTTGATGATGCATGGATGGTTAGGTGGGGTTGGTGCGAAGGATGGAGTGATGATGGATTGATAAATAGGTTGAATGAATGAATGGGTTAGGGTTGGATGGTTGGATGGATGGATGGATGAATGGATGGTTAGGGTTGGATGGATGGAGGGATGGGTAGGTGTGCTTGGATGAATGGGTGGCTCAACAGTTGGATGGATGAATAAATGGATGGATGGATAAATAGGTTGGATGAGTTGATTGGCTGGATGGATAACTAAATAGGTTGGAGGAATGGATGGTTAGGTGCCATTAGATGGATGAATAAGTGCAGTTGAAGTATAGATGGATGAATGGATGGATGGATAAATAAATAGGTTGGATGAATGGATGGTTAGGTGTGGTTGGATGGATAAATAGGTGCAGTTGGAAGGATGGATGGATGAAGGACGGATGGGTATATGCACTTGGATGAATGGGTAGGAACGGATGGATGGATTGATAGATAGATGGATGGATTTATGGGTAGGTACGGATGGATGGATGGATGGATAATGACAAGCTGCAGTTTGATAGATAGACAAATAGGTTGGATAAAAGGGTAGATGCAGTTGGATAAATTGATGGATGGGTAGGTAGGAGAGAATTAATTAATAGATGGATGGATGGGTAGTTGCGGTTGGATGAATGGATGGATGTACACACGCCTCCTCCTCACTATGTTGAACATCTCTAATACAGATTGTGGTGATGTTGGAGCTTTGAAAAAACATAACCATTGCAGTCATTACTTAGTAATACTAATACTACTAATGCTACTAATACTAATGCTAATGTATAGATCACTATCAGGTCTTTAAAACATCATCAGAAGCTCGTGTAGAACCATAAGCAGCTCTGTTCTTTTAGCTCAAATTAAATTAAACACCCCGTCCTGTGTTCTTTCCAAATCTGACAATTTCATCAAACTTATAATGATTCTCTCACGGGGGAGTAATTATCAAGATGCTTTTTAATCAGTAACTTTCTGACAGCCATCTGTGGGAGCCATTTATAATCACACCTAAAAACAACACGTGAAATAAACCCTCTTCATCAGAAAACTGCACAGCACTTCTGTCTTATTGTTACCAGATTTCAGAGTGTGCAGTCCTTATCACGGCAGAAAAACTTATTCTGGGACAGCTGGGTTGGATAATGTAAGCTTGATCAAATTAGATCTAGGCTACTTTCCCAAATTGCATGACTTATCCTCTCGGATGGGATCCAAATGTTGCCTTTGATTGTAATTTGTGAAACTTTACTTTGAAAAGATTAATGAGCTTGGCACGTCGTGATTACTTGTTGTAAGAAACAGAGAAAACTCATTTGTTTTTGCTACGATTTCTTTATCTTTAGGAGAGTTTGGAGAGGTTTGCAGTGGTCGTCTGAGGCTGCCGAGCAAAAAGGAAATCTGTGTGGCCATCAAGACCCTGAAAGGAGGTTACACGGACAAACAGAGGCGGGACTTCCTGGCTGAGGCATCCATCATGGGACAGTTTGACCATCCCAACATCATCAGGCTGGAGGGGGTGGTAACACGCAGTAAGTAATGTTGTGCAATATAATCATATATGAAAACATCTACCGTACAATTTAACCATCTATTGTTTATATTGCAAATTTAATGTGTGTGGTCTTGGTCCCCAGAGGTGGAGCAGCGATTTTAAAAGTGTGGGTGCTCTAAGGGTAGGGTTACCCTCGACTCCCAATTTAGTTTATTAAATGAATTTACTAAAACCATGATAAAGCCGTTATTAAGTCAGTGATACTCAACATGTGGATCTTTATGTCTTAATTGTAATTATTTCTCCAGATAACCTTAAAAGGGGGACACTTTTTAACCCCTTTTACTGTTTTCTTTGGCCATTTTGCAACTTCCTTTGTCCCATTTTTCCTCCCCTTTTCAAAAAAAGTTTACACTTTTTTGTTTTTTTAAATTTTAGCTATTTTTGCTCAGCTTATGTTTTGCATTTGTAAATTTGTTTTCAATATTTGTGAATTTGTTTTTATAATTTCGAAATTTGTTTTCATTATTTGTAAATTTGTTTTTTTTTTTGTATTTCGAAAATTATTTTCAATGTTTGTAAAATAAATTCAGTCTATAAATTTGTTTTAAGAATTTGTAAATTTATTTTCAGCATTTCTAAATACTTTTCAGTATTTCTAAATGTGTTTTCAGAATTTGTAAATGTATTTATACATTTGTTTTCAGCATTTGTACATTTGTTTTCAGTATTTGCAAAATGTTTTCAGTATTTGTAAAAATGTTTTCAGTATTGCTAAATTCTTTTTCAGTATTTCTAAATTTATTTGTGATATTTATAAAAGTGTTGTGGTATCTTAATAATTTATTTGTGGTATTTGTAAAAGTATTTTGCATTTCTCAGCCACCGTATCCATCCTCTGTTTGCGTTAATAACATCTCCCTTAAACAATCCAACTTTGATGTATTTTATTGTTACAAAAACTCATTCTAACAAAGTGCTACAGATCATTAGCATTCAAACAACTCTATCACATGCTTCTAAAGTCATTTACTGATTGCGGCTTTTACAATTTTTCCCCTGACAAATGGCTCCAGAGTGGCTGACACTTCTGTACAAGAGCTGGAGACTTTTATTGAGTTACGCTGGTGTAAATCTCCGCAGATCAATGCGCTCTGATCAAAGCCTGTGTCCAAAGCAGGCATAAATCCATAAATCCATATCTCTGACTGGCTCCCCCTCTGGGCCTCTTTATAAGACTATCATTAGCACACAGAAGGGCTCTTTAAAAAGGAAGTGAGTGCAGAAAAAGGGAAATAATGAGTCTGAACTTTGTCGCAGAGAAACAAGTCGGGCCTCCGTCTCTCCCCGCGGCACTGGGCTTGTTAGGTAGCTCCAGCTCGGTAGTTATTCTTACTCTTATTAAGAGTTGGATAAAATACCTGGAGAACTTTCTTTTATTTTACTGTCTTTGATTTTTTTTTTGGTGCCAAAGCTTTGTATGATTTTTGTTCTTTCATCCCTTCATCTGGCGTTACCTCGTATAATCCCAATGGCCTAATTACTTCTTTTAGAACGTGTCCACTTTTAAATTCAATCATTAGCAGGAATTCTGCAAATCAAAATCAATGCAGCCGTAGGAGAAAATAAGGTGTAAATTATGATCTGGATCTGTTCTCTCTATGTAGAGATACAGTAGATTATTTACGTATGTGTTTATTCCACAAACTCTGGTTTCTACACAAAAACATGTACAGTTTGTAAATAGGACGGAAGGAAGAAAGGAAGGAAGGAAGGTAGGGAAACAGGATGGAAGGAAGGAAAGATGGAAGAAACTAAGGAAAGACTGATGAAAAGAAGGAAAGATGAAAGGGACACAGGAAGTAAGGAATAGAGAAAGGAAGGAAAGAAGGAAGGGTGAAAAGGACACAATGTAAGGGAGGAAGAAAGCAAAGGAAGGATGTTAGGGAGACAGGAAGGAAGGGAGGCCAGAAGGAGGGAAAAAGGGAAGGAAGGAAGGAAAGGTGAAAGGTAGAAAAGAAGTAAGGAAGAAAGGGATACAGGAAGGGGGAACGTGAGGAAGGAAGGCTGAAAAAAGACAGGAAGGAAAGAAGAAAGGAAGGAAGGTGGGCGAAAGGAAGGAATGGTGAAAAGGACACAGGAAGTAAGGAAGGAAAGGAAGAAGAAAAGGCCATAAGAAGGAGATACGGAAGGAATAGTCAACGGGACACAGGAAATAAGGAAGGGATACATGAAGGAAGGAAGGAAGATATGGACACAGGGAGTAAGGAAGGAAGGGAGGAAGAAAGGGAGACAGGAAGAAGGGAAGGAAGGGATACAGGAAGGAAGGAAGATAGGGAGAGGCAGGAAGTAAGGAAGAAAGGGAGACAAGAAGGAGGGAAAAAGCGAAGGAAGGAAGGGTAAAAGGAAGGAAAGAGGCATGGGACACAGGAAGTAAGGAAGGAATTGGGAGAACGAAAGGGAAACAGGAAAAAAATGATCTATTTATTTATTTTCAGATAGGTGCATATAATGTTTAGACTCCTTTTATTCCAACTTTCAACCACATATTGTGAATTAATTCAACCAATCAATTGGCCTGATCAGGAGTGAGAGTGGGACGTGACACTGTAAAGTGATTCCCAGCCTGTTTGTCCAATCCATCCTGAACCAGTATTCCCATTAAGGTCCAGCTGGGAGGAATCGCTCTAATAACACAGTGGTGTGGTTTCATTTGGAGGAATAACCTGAACACGTGCATCCATCGCGCTAACATTACTGCAGCGTATACTTTAGGAAGTCCAAGTAATTTTGTTCCACACACACGCGCACACACGCACACACACGCACACACACAGCTGTGGGGTGATTTATGAAGCGACTCCTGTTAATTCTTAATAATCCAGAGACTTTCACACCCCATTTACCTGCTGCTGCTCTGGGCTGCTCCAGAAGCTGCACACAGACATCCCACAGTCACGCAACAGACAACAATACACACACACGCACACACAGGGACTTCAAAGGGAAACTCCTTGCACTATTAGACTTGTAGATAAATGGATTTGTATCTGACAGCAGCAATGGAAAGTCATTGTTTATTCCATTAACATTCATATCAAAGCACAATGTGATTATATTTCCTTTTCTTCTTTTACTACTTGTTTAGATGGTAAAGTTTCTAAATAACATAGAAATGGTTATTTACTTAGGAAACTCATTTTTAATTCATTATTATTTAGGAGAAAATCAATATAAAACGCAGGTCAAAAAGTTTGATCAGTTGTTAATTACTCAATATTTGTATTTCTTATTTATTCTGTGTTTTAAATATCATACATTATATTATTTTGTTTCCCTCAGGTTTGATTTTAATGAAATATGCAGAGGTGTAAAGAGTACTGATAGAACTTATTAAAATAGAAATACTGTTGCTTGATTGAAATTATACTCAAGTACAAGTACAAATAAGTCATACATAAAAAAAAAAAACTCAAGTACAAGTAAAAAGTAGCTCAATTAAATAGTACTCAAAGTAAAATTTACTAGTTGCTTTCTCCCCCCACGTCTATTTTTGATAATAATTTTTGCCACGATTCCCTTGTATACAGTAAACATCTCATTTATAAACTTAAAAAGGAAGAGACCAAATCATAATTTATTTCCGACAAAGGCATCTGTATAAAATAAAAGGTTTGTCAAAATGTACAATTGTTTTTGTTTTTTTTTTTTAAATAAAATAACACCAATGAATTCAATTCAAAATAAATAAAGAATCCTCTAAAATTAACTCTAAAACTGAGAAAATAACCTCCATTTAATGCTGTTTTGGTGCCGTGCTTTGTTACATTTAATCCGATTGGTCGACTATGATGTGATGCTTTTGATTGTTGTCTGGTCATTTCATTCTTTGTAGTTTCACAATGTCTGTTGATCATTTTAAAACAAAACAGAATATGAATTTACTCAGTCACGGTTGGGTGTAGAACTGTAAAATCATACTTAAATACAAGTAAAATTACTGATATAGAAATATACCCAAACCCATAAAAGCAACTCAAATACAGTAATATGAGTACTTGTAATGTGTCATTTTCACCTTTGGAAATATGGAATAAAGTGGAAAAACAGAGCAGCAAACACGTGCACTGTCCATTTAGCTATGGTTGATTTAAAGTTGTTGTTTTGTGTGTTTTTTCTCTTTTGTTTTATTTTCCTTGTAATAATCCTGATGTTGGACACAGCTGATCAGTTACAGATGAGAGTAGTCAGCGTCGATTTACGGCCACATCTTACACACAAATAAAGATGTCACGGTTTGGCAGCTGAACTGCTGGGACCTGAAAACTATGACTCAGACTATTTGATTCTGTGTGTGTGTGTGTGGGTGTGGGTCACAGGGAAAAACACAAATTCAAACTCGACCTCTACGTCTGTTTTAAGCATTTATCTGTTTTAGTTCTTCCTGTTGTCTGTATGAAACAGCTCACTCTGAATAAATCTTAGTGGAAAAATACAGCACAGCCTGCGGGGGTTTGTTCACCGACTTATATCGAGAGAGAAAGAAAAAAAATATGAAGATGTGATGCACTGAATTGTTTCCATGTTGCAGGTAAACCTGTCATGATCGTCACAGAATACATGGAGAACGGATCCCTGGACAGCTTTTTAAGGGTACGTTTTTTTTTTTGTTTTTTTTTTAAACTAATAAAGAATTAATAATTAAATTAATGAATGTGATGAAATGTGATTTAATCAATGTTTTTGGTGAACACATACAGTAGTTATGTGTCTGTTAAACCAGGGGTTCTCAACCTTGGGGTCAGGACCCCATTTGGAGTTGCAAGACACTGGGAGAGGGTCACCAGACGCCTTTAAGAAACTAGGAATATTTTTTGAACAATTTGAGCCCATTTTTGATTATTTTTACACTTTTTCTGCAACTACACCAAACTTGCCATATTTTAACATATGTATCACTTTTTCTTGACACATTTTTGCTCTTTTCTCCATCAAATATCAATGCCCTTTCTGCACATGTATGTATATGTATAAACCCTTTCCACCACTTTTCCCACCGCGCATATGTTGACCCATTGCTGTCCCTTTTAACCTCTTTTCACCATAATTTATGCTCATTTTTGCCAGTTTAACCACATTCATAATCCGTCATGCCCAATATTTGCCAGTTTAAATTCATTGTTCCTACTTTTCATCCAATATTGACACTTTGAACCCTTTTTGACACTTTTTTCTCTCTGTTTTGGCCACTCTAATTTGCAACTTTTAATCAATTTCTGTTGTTTTTAAAATCCCATTTCACTTTTTACTCATTGTATTCCTGATTAAAACAATGATTTACATCTTTAAGATGACTATATAATAAGGGGCAAATAATAATACTATAACTTCCTGGATAACAGTGGATATTATTCAGATAAATAATTAAATGTGGTTATCACAGATTCATAGAACAATGGACCATCATTTTTCTTTACATTGTGAATGTCAAACAATGAGGAAAATAACAATATAAATAATAATTTAAAAACAAAAAGATAGTTAAAACATTCATAAAAAGATACATTGAATACAATAGTAAAGAATAACTGTTGGTTTATTTGCAAACATAAATCAAAATGTATGTTACTTCCAAAGCCTTTATTTTCCCTCCCACTGTCTCGCTGGGAAAAATACAGAATTGTTTTGGGAAGTTGTAATTTGTTTCCACCTAAACTATAGTTCGACAAACTGAGCTTTCTTTGGACCACATCCCCAACTTTCAAACCAGCGGAGAGGTTCTGTCAATGGCTTTAGTTTACATAGTAATAGACCTGACTCAGAGAAATTACCCAAAACACAAAAGCCAAGCAACAACACTGTGCACTGTTGTCTGTTTCAGTCTGCGTCTGCACTGTATCTCCGCAGATTCACGGCAGATCTCTGTTGTGTCCTAACATGACGTATCCACGGGCCTGCACTATCTCAGTGAACCTGTGTCAGATGCGCACACACACACACACACACACACATAACCAAATTCATGTCTTTTTGTAGGTCAATGTCTGGGGTCGAAATTGGAAAACCTTTGAAGTGACTAAACCAGGTGGTCTGGCAACTAATTTCTTCTGACAAGAGGGGTGGTGTGTGTGTGTGTATGTGTGTGTGTGTGTGTGGGAGGGTTATATTTCACTTTTCAAAGAGAAAACACACTCATCCTGCACTGATCCAAAGAATGACCAGGTCCGTCGGGCAAAGAACAGGCCAGTGCACGAAAGGAATAATAGACAAAAAAAACAAGCATTACGGAATAAATTTTACCATATTTTATCAGCTTTCAAGTAGCAACAAAACCTACAATTCTTCTATGCATAATAAAGGCTTTGATTCAGATAGCTTTTTTTTTTTTTTTCTTCAAAGAGACTCAAAGCACGTATAGAAACAATTATTCATTTAGACCAGTAATACATAGTGGTAAGCTACATTGTAGCCACAGCTGCCCTGGGGCATACTGACAAGGCTGCCATTTTGCGCCTATGGCCCTTCCGCACAATACATTCATACTAGGCAATGTGGGTAAAGTGCCTTGCCCAAGGACACAACAACAATGACTTGGCTAGAGCGGGATTCAAACCCCTCAACCCTTCAGTTATTGGTTATTCTCCATGGTTATGGATGTTTAAATGCTTGTATTGTAATTGAACCCTTGACTACATAGTGTGTCTTCTGTTTTTAATAATTCGTTTTTTGTTTTTTTTTTGTTTTTTTCACAATTACCATCAAATTAAAATGTTGACCAAATGTGTTTTAACCCAGTCAATCATTTAAGAGGTAAGACACTAATTTCGAACTTTAAGAAGGAAGAATAAATTTTTCACTTCAATTTGATTTATTTCAATCCTGGACAAGCCCCCAAATTGTTAGATTGTATATTGTAGATATACACAGGGTTTATTGTGAAGTTGAAGTCCTTGAGATCCGTAGGTTCACTAAAGTTCTGGATTTAACCATTTCAGTACTTACACACCAATAGATATTCAATTCTGACAAAGAAAAATCTATAACATTGCGATGGACTGGTGCCCCGCCCAGGGTGGCACCCATTGAGATCCTGGGATAGGAACTAAGCAGACCTTTTCAACCATAAACAGGAATTAGCGGGTCACAGATAATGAGTGAAGACAAATCAATAAAAATGTAATTAATCAACTATAACAAACTTAGCTGAAGATAACGGTACAAAACTTTTGCTACAATTTTAAACCTCAGATGAAACTCACTAAGTGGCTATTTCATTGTAAGGAACAGATAAACGTGGATAATTGGAGGGAAAAAAAACACTTTTAATCTAGATAACAAATTTAAAGTTGAATCATTCATTAATTTAACTTTT
The DNA here is from genome assembly GCF_900634775.1 of Gouania willdenowi. Taxonomy (NCBI): domain Eukaryota; kingdom Metazoa; phylum Chordata; class Actinopteri; order Blenniiformes; family Gobiesocidae; genus Gouania; species Gouania willdenowi. The sequence goes on along the minus strand of NC_041064.1, from coordinate 7,811,688 downwards.
CTTTACTTTAATCAACCCAATCCAACATTAAATCATTTTTAAGTTAAAGGACAATCACACCTTTATCAACGCCTAATTCTTGTTGAATTAAACTGAAAAAAGAGAACCTGATAGAAGTCTTTGCACGCTCTACACACCAAAGACCATGAAGGTGATGTTTTTAAAGGTTAATGAAAATGTTTTGGGTTTTTATTATGAAATGGCTTCATTTCATACGAATAACCCAAAAGGTCAAAGCCCTTATCGTGCAGTATAAGTAACAAATTAGAAGCGTAACACAAAACATCATGGGCCTTCCTTTTGTAATTCAGATTTTTAAAAATGTCTTTTTCCTTTTTAGAAAAACGATGCCCAGTTTACAGGGATCCAGCTGGTTGGCATGCTGCGTGGCATCGCTTCAGGCATGAAGTATCTGTCGGACATGGGCTACGTTCACAGAGACCTGGCAGCGCGAAACATCTTGGTCAACAGTAACCTGGTGTGTAAAGTGTCCGACTTCGGTTTGTCCAGAGTCCTGGAGGACGACCCGGAGGCTGCTTACACTACGAGGGTGAGTTAACGGGCAGAAAGACCTTATTTGGTGGATTCCTACAGAGACCACTGAAATGTACCGTATGCATGTGTTTTCTAACACTGGATGAACTCAGCCATGCAGCCGACCCCTTTAATCATAATCATGTAATTTTCTGGCCGAGAATTGCTTGTAAAATAAACACTGGACAGGCAGTTTGCTTTCTTCTCAGGAGAACACTGTAGAATTAAAGGATGCTATAATAAACTCTGCCTTGTTATGGTAACTGACTGCTCCACACATGCCTACAGATTTCCATCCAGATCGCACAGAAACCTTTTCTTTTTTTTTGGTATTTTCCATTTTTCCAATCAAACTTTCCGATACCTTTTGGTAGAATTCATTATCACGTACATCTAAGTACATTTTTTTGGTGTTTTCACAGATGACGCTAAAGCAGGGGTGTCAAACTCATTTTTAGCTCAGTCAGGATTACTTTAGTCAAATAGTTTATTAGCATGCAGTTTAGATTTGGTGGTAAGGATCTGTTCTGAGACCTCTCTGCCCTTCCACGCAGCTGCGTGGAAAGCCCAAAACGAAGGGATTACCCCCTCACTCTTCCACGAGCTACATGTAAAGGCATAAGCAGAGAGAGCGGTCAGCAGGACCCCCTGAAACAGAAGCACAGACATTAGATGACAAGAGGAGACACTGTTTAGTTAGAAGAAGCGTGCGGAAGTAGGCGTGTTGCAGTGGTTTAAATACAGCGCCGTGACTAATTCTAACAATCGGTATCATGGAACATGATCAGCTGGATGATTAACTGAAGTAGGGGGTGGATGCTGTCAGTTACTGTCAGCTGATGGGGTTGGGCTAGCTTGACTTCTGTGCCTGCCTGAACTATCGCAATGTTCAATTTCAGGGGCCAAATACAGTTTGATCTCCAGAGGGCCACAGATTTTATACAAAGAAATTAGTAATATCAATATTATGTGCCCTAGTTTGCATTTGTACGTATACATAAAATATGTAACAAACTGACGATATCCAAGCAATAAGTGATAGATATGAGTCCCAACAGGATCTTCACTTTAAATTTCCTGGATTTTTGACGAATTTCCTTTTAATTAATAATGTATTTATGAAGTAATTTGAGAAAAATGAAAAGATTTTGTAAGAATTTTCAACAGTTTAACATGGAAAATGACTGCCATCATACGATATAAGCACCTGGAAATCTGTGAGCCCCTGCAAATATTGTTTGTCATTTTTATTTTCTCTTGCTGGCCAAATTGGACGCTTCAAAGGGCCATATTTGAGTTTGACACATGTGCGCTAGAGTTTATTTTTGTTTCTGTGCATGTGTTTTTCGCTATGTGGTATGAGGTAGTAAAAGATTGCGTTGCACTGCACCAGGCTAGAGCCCAGGAGCTCAGCCAGTGCCTCTGTTTGCTTTGGCCACCATCACTCTTCTTTCCACGGCTTCATTTTTCACTATTTGGACAGCTATCCAGCTATAGAGGGAGAAACGTAGCTACACGTTACAGCAAGAGGTTAGACAGGAACGTCTGCATTAAGATTTGATTAATATGTCTCGTCCACTCTTTAAGATTCATGTTGATACAATTTAATGAGAGTTGAAAACCAATGTTTTCTTCCACTAAAATGTACTTTTATCATTTAGTATCAGGTCGAGTTTATTTGCCAGTCTGAGAAAGCTAATTAATCAAAGTCAGATGAGATCTTTATCCTCAAACTGAAATGTATATGTAGTACCAATGGCATTCTTGACTCAACCTACAAAGTCATTGGCAACATTTGTTGTAATAAAGTAACACTGCTGGGAAATTTCTGATTTCACATCTGACAAATAAATGAAAGATAATGTAGAAATGTTGATATTTCATTTAGGGAGGGAAGATCCCGATCCGGTGGACAGCCCCAGAGGCCATTGCCTACAGGAAGTTCACATCAGCCAGTGATGCATGGAGCTATGGGATCGTACTCTGGGAAGTGATGTCATACGGGGAGCGGCCTTACTGGGAGATGTCCAATCAGGATGTAAGTATCTCCTACTTGTTTCATTCTTTCTTAGGTATTGTGGTTGTAATACACATTCTAAAAGTTCTAGAAAGCCAATAAAAAGTGAATGCAATTGTGCAAAATCATTGTTTAAAGTGACCGCAAGTGTTTTTTTTTTCTTCTTTTTTTTTATATATATAATTTTCAAGATCTTCCTAATAGAAAAATCTGCACCAATGCATTGAAATGAAATCTGCATGCCATCTTTAGTATTGGACATCATGAGTCCGTCTTCCACCTGCTAGCCCAAATGAGCAAAACAAACAAAAAAATAGTGAAAATTAAAATACATAATTTGCTGTGATAAGAAGAGTTGCTTGTCTCTGGCTTAGAGCAACAAAAGAAACAACAAAGAAAGGCACAATCGAGAAAAAAACCTTATTGTAAAAAGAAGCTAGCTGTCAGGTTTTCATAACAGTCATAACATGCAGGGAGACATCTACGATATTCAGGATAAGGACTTGGCCATATGCTCCGTATGTGCAATAGATAGATAAAACGTCAACATTGCATTGTCTGATCTCTAATATTTCTTTCACTTTAGGTAATAAAAGCCGTAGACGAAGGCTACCGCTTGCCTCCACCCATGGACTGTCCTGCCACGCTCTACCAGCTAATGTTGGACTGTTGGCAGAAGGAGAGAAACAACCGACCCAAGTTTGAACAGATAGTCAGCATCTTGGATAAACTTATACGTAACCCTGGTAGCCTCAAAATCACTGCCAACACCACCTCCAGGTGAGCAATCCACATCACAGGCTTTGTTTAATGCTTATTTTATTAAATGTGTGACACAAAAGCTACACTCTGCTTTTTTTTGGTAAAGGTAAAAACTCTTGGGTTGTATTAGTTCATTAAAACCTGTCCTTAAAACACATTAACTCATAATGTTAATGAGAATTTAACCTCTTTCTGTGGTGTTTTAGTCACTCAGGTGGTAGAAAGGTCGTTGTCTGATTGAGAGGTTGGGGGTTTGATGCCAGTCTATTCCAGTTGATATTGTAAAGCACTTTGGGTCTACTTCAGTGTAGGCATAAAAGTGTTATATAAATCAATTCCATTTATCATCAAAGCTGTAAAAAAAACATGATTATAAGCTTAAGGGAAATTACATTACATTATGTACTTTACTTGTCATTCTTGGACCAAAAGTATGTGTTTGTTTGGTTTTAAAGGGAAAATTAGTTCCACTTATTTTCAATTATGGTTACTTTGGATTATGTTAGTTGTTTCTGTCTTTCTGAGTTGTGTGTTTAGTTCAAAATCGCAGAGCTTTCATTGTTCTCTTACATTTTCCTTTAGTTGTTTTTGCTGCCCTTGTTTCTTTCTGCCCTGCTCTGTGTGTTTCTCCTTTGTGGGGACCACAGTCTTCCTCCCATGGGGGGCTTTGTACAATGTAGAACCAGGGCGGCCCATGTACAGTTGTCAGTCCTATAGCCATGGAGCCATAGAGGGACCCGGGCTGTGCAGCACAGGCGGCTTTAGTATTATGGAGATGTCGAAACTCATAACATTGACTAATGATTTCTTAAGAAAGTGAAAATAGGTCCCTTGGAGTTTGCGTGTAATTTTCCTGATTGGCTTTTAACACTGGGTGAGCACAGGCGGCGGCGACACAGACTGGTGTGGTGATTTATGGGAACTGTGTGTGCGCGCGCGTCCGTGTGTGTGTGTGGCGGCAGTTGCACAGCAGGAGCAGCTGCACTCAGCTTCACACACCTCATTTGTCTTGAAGCTGTCCTGCCTCACGAATGAATTACCATCCCCCCCCCACACACACACACAGACATACATACATGCACCCCTCCGTCCTCAAGCCCCCACAGCACCCTGACCAGAGCCCAGAGGAGACCAAAGACCAAAACATCTGGAGACTACGGGGCTAGACTTGGATAGAGTTTAGTTTACTGTCCCAGTATGTGGAGGGAGAAGAGACCTGGGTCAGTGGGCCAAGGTTGGACCAATTATAGGCCAACAGAAGAAGTCACGTCAGATTTAAGGTCCTGGCTTTTATAAACCACGTCTAATAGTATAACATCCACTGATAAAGGGAAAGCCGTGTGTGAAAGCCAAATTATACTTCTTTAAAACACAAAATCCCTACATTGTTATGATTGTAACTAAACCAGTGGTTTTCAACCTTTTTTGGATTTTGATATCGCAAATTTCTGACGACTATTTTTCTTTATATATATATATATATTAGCATGTTTGTCATACTGTGTAGCACATACAGAGCAGTGACAAAGTGACAATTTTTATTAATTTATTTTCATTTTTCTATTTTTCTTTATACTGCATTTTATTGAGTTAGAAAAGCTAAAAAAAAAAAATGATAATTAAAAAAAATGTAAAAATACATTCCACAGTAATTATGTATATATATTTTCAGGTGACCCCACATGGGGACATGACCAAGGTTGAAAAAAGATTCAGTTTGAAAACAAAGGGATTGATTAGCGTTTTACAGATAAACAGACAGATGGATTTAACTAAATAAGAAGAGGGTTTAGCTTAAAACCAATTAACAAAAAGACTACAAGGCTAATATAAATGCAGAAAATAGACATTTCATTTAGTTCAGTGGTTTTTGGCTCAAGTACCCCTTTCTCTTATTCCTGAATCCAAGTGTCCGCCTTTGTCCGACTACTACATTTTGCTCAGAATATTGTAAAAAATAAGTGGAATTAAACAATATTTTGCACCCCCTGAAATTAAATATTTCGATAGTTTTTTTTAAAAATCATATCCGGTCATTTCCCACCTTGTTTTCATAATATGTTAAGGTTTCATTTATTCAAACGTTTCGACTAACAACTGCCAGTCTTCATCAGAGGCGTCTGCTGATTGTTGTGATATTTGGTTGACTTCCGCGTAATGAATCCAGCAGGATTCAATTTGTCCTCTTGTTTAAATAATATTGTTATATCTCAGTCCAAAAATGGGGGGAAAAACCTCTGTATCAGAGGAAGTAGGTGTTAATACAACTTTTTATTTTCAATTTACGGTCAGTTATGTCAAAACAAGCTGTTTTCAGTACAAAAAAAGAGCGCATCTACGTCTGCCTTTAGCCCCTCTCCACTCTCTCCTTTCTGACTGATCAGCCTGGCTTTATAACCTGCTGGCCAATCACAGCGACTGCTCACAGGTGGACACCCTCACCTGCAACTCAACATGAAATCATCACCAAAACAAGCAAATTAAAAATGGAGCTAATAAGCATTGTTAGTGAGAGGAATGTGCACCAATAAAAAGAACAATCACATTACTTTATGACAAATATGTTAAGGTTTCACTTATTTAGAAAACTGTTCATCAGGAAATCCACTTTGATCTCCTGACACTTTTCAACTGACAGCTGCCAGTCTTCGTCAGAGGCATCTGCTGATCGCTTTGATGTTTCCTTGACTTTCGCGTAATAATTCCAGCAAATCTGTCTTTTTTTTTAAATAATATTTTAAGGTTTCACATATCCCAATGAAATCCCAATGTTTATTGAAAGAATAGTGAGCGAGTAGAGGCAGACATGGTAACAGGTGATCAAAGATGTTCCAAAAGTGGCAAAAAACAAGAAAAGAGTGTAAAATGACTAAAATCGGCTCAAAGCAGTCAATAGTGGCCCAAACTTTAGCAAATAAAGATGAACCAGGTGGTATGTAATGGCAAAGAGTAGCTTTAATGAGCAAAATGTGGCAAAAATTGTGAATAAGGGCAAGAATATAGAACAAAAAGAGGCAAAATATTGTGTAAAAAAGAAACAAGTGGTATTTAGTGGGCCAAAGCTAGCTTATTTGGATGAAAAGTGACCCTAAAATTGAATAAATGTCAAAAATAACTTGCAAAAATAGCGGAAAAGGGGTATTTATTGGCAAAACGAACTAAAGTCTAAAAAAGTGTTGAAAAGGGGCAACAATTGGACAAAGGAAATAGATAAAAAGGAGTTTAAAAAAAGTGTCTCCCTTTTGAGGTTTTCTGGAAGAATAATATTTAAAATTAGGATATAAAAAGCCATATGTTGCAAACTGAGTCAGATAGAAAAATTACAAACAACAAATCAACCAAGACAGACATAATATTTTTTTTTCTCTTTACTTTTCTTCATTTATTCAATAATTACTGAGAATAATGCATTTTGTTCTGGCAGCTATAGTTTTATATATTTAGGTAGAAAGTTGTGACCATTCCCTGCCCTGGACTATAAAGGCAGTGCAAAGTGGGTTCACTTTAGCACAATAATAGTGTTTTTATATTGTTTAAAGTAAGTCATTTAAAGCCAGACTTGCTGACTGAAAAAAAAGAGCTCCTCAGTAGTGCTGATAATGCTGCTTTATAACTTGCCTCTCCAGCAGAGGTTGGAATTGAAAGGGCCAATATTAGCCCCGTATATCAGAACCACCTCTCCCACGTACACACTGGGAATTGTCCCAGTAACCCAGCAAGAGGTAATTTCTTCCCACACTGTCCTGCCCTCGTGTACTCTATCCATTCAAGTTCTCCTCCTTTTTTCCACCTCTTCCGATTTCCCCGGCGTGCTCTAAAAATGAGGGACTACACATCCCCTCGTTGTTTGGAGGTCAACAGAATGCAAGAAAAAAAAAAGAGAGAAAAGAAGAAACGCGAGAGGAAAGGAAATGACAGCGGGAGGAGAAGAAGATTATTTCCTCTCTCCTGTGACTCTACGCTTCCGACAAAGTCCTCTCTGCTGTCATATGTGCTGTTAACTCCACCGGGGGAGGTTTGAGAGAGAAATGCTGTTTTTTCAATCTTTCTCTTCATCACGTCTCCTGAGCCGACACGAGATGTTGCTGAAAACGAACCGACGAACGGAAGAAAAGTCGATAATAAGGCAAAACGAGGTCATCCACAGTTTATCTCTCAGTGGAGACAGAAAGGTAGAAAAAAAAAGAGCGGATAAAAAGATCAGAGAATGGAAAAAGTGAGAGACAATAAAAATATAATGAATGGTTTTTTATCTTAAAAATTCAAAAACTTTAGGAAAATTGTTGTATTTTGGAACATGAAGCTGTACTTAACGTGACACTTCAAAATGTCTCTTTTTTCGCTGTCGTGCAACCATCCCCTCTGTCAAGCCTTCAGTTCCATGTTTCTGTGGCAGACCGGGCTATCCAGGGGGTCCTGGGGGGCCCGTGGCATTTTGACAGGCCTCTGATCTCACAGAGAAAAGACTCAATCATTCAAACAACACCCACTCCACCTCTTCAAACGTGTTCTTTAACATCATCCACTTTTCTCTGTTTCAGATGGAAGAATAGAAGAACATTTCTTTTCTTTTTTTTTCATTTTTATCTCTAAATGTTTCATTTTTTGGCCTGGAGCGTCTGATGTGATTGGCATTGAGGCTTAATAATGATGTTACAATATAATTTTGATTAATTTATGAAATATTAAACACACAGAATTTGTATTTAATTTCATTCATGCTTCTTAAATAAACATTGGGAAATATTTTTGTTATACTTTCTTGTTTTCTAAGGTGGTTATTTGTGTATTTATTAATCCCTGTTGGTTTCCAATCATTTTAATCATTTATTACCATTTTGACATTAAAAATAATGATTAAAATCTGTCCTTGTATGTTTTAGTATGTGTAAAATTTTATTATTTTTTCCCTTATAGACTTTACTGTACATTTAGACTTATTGTCAGATTATGTTCAAGCGTGACCAGTAATTTACATCACATGCACTACGTCTGCCAACACTTTACTTAAAGGTTTATACATAAAGGTTGACGTTACGTTGTTATTATTATAACATGACACCTGTCATTAGCATGAATAAGGTGTCATGAAGGCTGTGATTAACTCATTCACTGCCAGCCATTTTCAGAGCAGCCAACCCCATATTGCCAGGTGTTTTAGTTGATTTTCACTGATCTTTCAAGACCCACAGAGTATTTTGTACTATGACAATCTGAAAAATCTCTACTTTCATCAGAAATTTTTTTTTTTGTTGCTAGCTTGTTTCATTCTTCCGTAATCAGCAGTTGAATAGAGGCAGGTTTCACACAAATCGACAGTTTGTGACAAAAAGCTGAGAAAAACGTGTGTATTAGTGACTTTTTTTTTTTTGCTTTAGGAACACCTCAACTTTAGTTTCCTTTAATAAAACTACAAAAACAACACTGAAACTGGGCTTCTGATGGCAAAATTATCATTATTTTGCTATCTGGGTCGGATTTGAATAGATTTCTTACTGTATTTTGGTCGTCCTCCAAGTCTCTCCCCCCGCCATTCTCCACACACGCAACTTCCTCCTCCTCCCGGACATGCCGAGTCTCATCACTTGCCCCGTTTTTTGATCGTTTTCTCTCAATAGTCCACTTAGTTCTACACATGCTCTGGTCGTGTGTGAGCTGCTGGGAACTTCAGCATCAACTCTCGTAGCGCCATTTTGTGTCTTGTAAACACCTACATGGCATCGGTTGGTCACTACGTCATTGTCCAAGTTAGAAATTCACAAGAGACCTTCGTCACACTGTCTCCTAGCAACCCCAGCCAAAAAACACAATTGACGTCTTTAGACGTCTTTGTCAGTCAACGTTACTAAACCAAAAGACATCTTTAGACGTCTTTGGCAGTCAATGAGTTAAAGGTTTTTCGTTGCCCTAACCCCTAACCCTACCTTGCCCCACTAGATCCCTCCACCTAACCCAAAAAATGCCAACATTGCTCCAAAGGTGTCATAATTTAGCGAACAACACTTAATCACAGCCTTCATGACACCTTATTCATGCTAATGACAGATAATATCAGCCTTATGTGTTATGAGTTTGTGTATAGAAGTGTTACCAAAAAAAACACATAAAAGACAGTTTGTTTTTTTAGGTTTTTGTATTATCGGGTTCATGTCTAATCATTATTTCATCAATGTTTTATATTTATTTATAATAACTGTGCCAAACATTGCCCATCTGTCAAGTTTTGTCACTGATTTCACGTGTGGTTGAGTTGTTGTTTTTTTTATCTCTGTCCTGTAGACATTAGCTTTTAGCACTACTGGTGTTGTTTAGATCATTGAAAATGAACAGATAGTTGTACTCATTGAATTAAAGTGATTTATTTTTTTATTGTATCAAAAAGAGATTTATTATGATTTATGTATGCATTTGTTTGTGTATCTAAGGCCAGCCAACCTGTTATTGGAGAGAAGCAGCTCAGAAGTGCCGATGGGCGATTGGATGGATGGGATGAGGACTTTACCCTGCAAGGAGGCCTTCTCTGGGGTCAGCTACAGCTCCTGTGACACTTTAGCCAAGACCTCCACAGAGTAAGACACACACACACACACACACACACACACGCACACACACACACACACACACATACACGCACACACACACACACACACACACATACACACACACATAGACAAGCACATTAGGCTTCCCTGCCTATTGATGCCAGTAGGAATTCTTCTCAATAAATAAAGCTAGAGCCAGGGGTGGACTGGCCATCAGGCATACCGGACATCGTCCCAGTGAACCATCTACCCGAAGTGGGCCAGTCCAGTCTGCTACGTTTTTTTTTTTTTTCTTATTGAAGAGGGAGTCGAGGTAGACATGGTAATAGGTGGCAAAAACGTGGCAAGAAAATAGTGTAAAGTGAATAAAATGGGCCAAAAGCAGTCAAGAGTGGCCAAAAAATGAGGAACCAGGTGGTACGTAATGGCAAAAGGAAGATTTATTTGGCAAAATGTTACAAACAATAGTGAAAAAGGGCAAAATATGGAACAAAAAGAGGCATAATGTAGGGGTAAAAAGAAACAAGTGGTATTTATTGGGTAAAAGTGGCCAAAAAAATTTAAGAAAGGACAAAAAAAATGGATAAAAGTGTCAAAATGAACTTGCAAAAATTGACCAAAAAAAATAGGACAAAATTTATATTTATTGGCAAAAAGCAACTAAAGTCTGAAAAAGGTGTCAGAACTTTTTGAAAAGGGAAAAAAATGGGTCATGGGAAGTAGCAAAATGGCCAAAAGAAATAGATATAAAGGGGTTAAAAAGTTTCTCCTTGTTAAGGTTTTCTGGGGGAATAATAATTAAAATTAAGACATAAAGAGCCACATGTTGAGCATCACTGACTTAATAACGGCTTCTTTGTGGCATTCACTGATAATGTAGTGGGCTGGTCTGGATAGAAAATGCCAGGGCTGAGCCTAGTAACAGGTGGCCAAAAATGGCCCAAAAGTCTCAAAAATGTTGCAAGAAAAATGTGTTAGGTGACTAAAATTGGCCAAAAGCAGTCAAGAGTGATCTAAAAATGGGCAAATAAAGAGGAACCAGGTGGTATTTAATGACAAAAGGTTGGCATAGCTTAAAGAGGCAAAATGTAGGGGTAAAAGAAACAAGTGGTTTATTGGGCAAAGGTTCTTCTTTGGATGAAAAGTGGCCAAAATAAATTCAAGTAAGGACAAAAATTGGAAAAAAGTGTCAAAATGAACTTGCAAATATGGACAAAAATAGGAAAAAATGGGTATTTATTGGCAAAAGGTAGCTAAAGTCAGAAAAAAGTGTCAGAATTTTTTGAAAAGGGGCAAAAACGGGACAAAAGCAGTCCAGAGTGGCCAAAAATGGGCAAATAAACAGGAAGGTGGTATGTAATGGGAAAGGGTAGCTTTAATGAGCCAAATGTGGCAAAAATGTGGAACAAAAAGAGGCAAGATGTAGGGGGAAAAAGGAAACAAGTGGTATTTATTGGGCAAAAGTGGCCAAAAAAATTCAAGAAAGAACAAAAATTGGATAAAAGTGTCAAAATGGACCTGCAAAAATGGACAAGTAGCTAAAGTATGAAAAAGGGGCAAAAATGGGACAAAGAAAATAGGTTTTTCTGGGGAAATAATGACTAAAATGAAGACATAAAAAGCCACATTTTCAGCATTAATGACTTAATAACGGCTTCTATATGCTGATAATGTAGTGGTCCCAGTTCATCCCTGTATAGAGCCATTACTAAAGGTGTCCAGATGAGAGTCACAGTAACTCATAATGACAGGGCTTTAGTCACGCTTTCTATGTTGCAAGTATGAGGAGACAAGAAGGTTGGAGAAGAAAAGAAAGAGATAGAAAAAGCGAGCATATGTGAAAGAAAGAGAAGGAGTTCCACGAGGGGAACGGGATCGGAGCGAAAAGGGAAGCTTTTGAAAGAGAAAATGAAGGCATAGCTGTCAAACAGGAAAGCAAAGACGTCTCTTTCTATTCAGCATGAGGTTAAAATACAAAGTAAGACCACATGGATGCTGCATGGGAGAGTTAGCGTAGTTAAAACAGGACACACGAAATATGAGGCAGTGTTTTTATAAACTAATTATTAAACTCATAATATAATTTATTATAAAGTATTCACATTGTTTCCCAAATTATTTGTACATAAAAACACCCGAAATAGCAAATAAAACACTGACTCATGCACAAATCACTGCATTCAACCACTGAGGAGTTTGTTTTTATTGAATAAAAAAGGCAGTTTTTCTAACCTAGACACTGAGAACTGATGGCCCGGGGGCCACATACGGCCCTCGGACTAGGTTTGTGCAGCCCCGAAAGTAAATGCACAATATGGCTCCAAAAAATACAGAAAATGACATAAAAACATACTAATTTACAACTAAATTACACAAAAAGAGAAATTGAATAATTCAAATTAATGCCAAAACACACAAGATGTACAGTTTATATGACATATGTATTATATATTACTATTATTTTATATTTTATCTCATTGCTAATTAAGAAGAGCTACCAAACAAAAACAAAAACAAAAAAATTAAATAAAATAAATACAATTTAAATTTTGAATGTGAAAATGTGCAAAATGAAAAAAAAGAAATACACAAAATAATGATTTATTATGCAAAATGGGAACAAAAATACCTAAAAAAAAAAAAACCATACAAAACAATCACAAACAAACACAACATTAGAATTATTAAAGAAAAGAACAACAAAATGACAACAAAACACACAGTGTGTTACTGTTCAGATGAGTCATTATTCTAAATACTCAGATAATTCTCAGATAATTCTCTCTACATTTACTATTTCCATGAATCATTTGTTATATTGATTGTAATATATGATTTAATTGTTACTGTTTTTCTTATAATTGAACCCTTTTTTTTATCCGTAAATAAACTTTTGATGGTGGTTGAAGTAGACTGATTGTTACCCTATAGTGCAGTTGTAGCCAGAGATATAGCTCACCCTAAAACCAGTAGTGAATGTGATAAACAAGCGTAATGGTAATGGTTTTGTGAAGTCTTTTGATGGTTAATAATTTAATTGTGTAAATTCTTGCCTTTATTTGATGGAAAAGTAATTTTAGTCATGTTGCCATGGAGATATGAGATTTCTGTTTGTTTCGCCCTCATTTAACTTTTTTTCATTCAAAGCCAAACCATAATGTGCTTTGAAATCCTAACAAAACGCTGTTAAAATCTCACAGATTAGCGTGTAGCCGCTAATCGCGTAAACCAACTTTATTCCGTTCTTTTCCTCTGACAGACAGATGTTTCTCTGCAGCCCTGATGTTCTATTTACTCTGTTGGTCATCTGCTGTATTAATTAATGTGGAACGTGACGGAGTCAATAAATGGACATTTCTAGTCACCGTGATCAAAGCAGCCGTTCACTGTCGGGATGGCAGCAGCAGGGGTATACGACCAATCCGAGCAACAGAAACTTAATTACTTTACCAACAGGGCAGTCATTACCAGTGTTGATCTTCATATGGGACACATTTGTTGAAGTAATGTGGAGCTGGCACCACTAACGCTAAGTGCTTTGAAGAACATCTCAATTTTCTACTAAAGAAAGTTAAGTAACACTTAACAATAAAGGTCCCTTAGTTAAAGCATTATTAAGCATCAGGTAATATGTTATTAATCATTAAAATATATATAAAACACATAATGTTAATTAACTTATCAGTTATTGCATTAATAATAGGGCTGCTCAATCATAGAAAAAAATATTAATCTTGATGATTGTAGTTATAATCGAAATCACAGGTATTCAAATGATTATTTGTCAACAAAAAAGTTTTATGAACAATGTAAAACATATTATTTAAACATAAATAAAATTCTTCAAACACTAAAATCAAGTATGTTCACTTTTGTACAAAACAAATTTTTTTTTATATATATACTGTATGTATATATATATATATATATATATATATATACACACACACAAGTGCTTATTAACTGTTAATATAGTATCATATAAGAGCTTATTAACTGATGATTTGTGCTTTTTAAACATTATTTATCCAATATTACAGTATATATAGTATTTATAAATGTTAACAAGCATCTTACAAGTCCTTATAACCTGTTAATTTGCGCTTTTATAAGTGCTTATTAGCATTAGTTATCCAATATTACAGTATATATATAGTATTTATAAATGTTAACAAGCATCTTATATGCGATTATAACCTGTTAATATGTAATTTTGCAAGTGCTTTTTAACATTAGTTATATAATATTACAGTATATATAGTATTTATAAATGTTAACAAGTATCTTATAAGCCCTTATAACCTGTTAATATGTACTTTTATAAGTGCTTATTAGCATTAATTATTATTATTACAGTATATATAGTATTTATAAATGTTAACAAGCATCTTATAAGCATGTATGTACTGTTAATTTATGATTATATAAGTGCTTATTAACTATTGATGAGTTAATTTGTGCTTATTATGCATTATTTAACCGTTATTACAGTACCTTAATATAAACTGTTACCAGTTAGATAGTGAAAAGTTAATAATTGTGTGATTGATCCATGGTGGTTCTCTATTAATGTTATTAATGCACCACAATAACCTCCACACAGAGGAATCTGGATTGTTCCACGTCACCTTTTCTGTAACCAGATGCTAAATTAAATTAGTGGCGTTTTTAATCCACTGAAGGCTACGAGGCCCCGGACCCCTCCTAGCCTATAGCTCCATATGGATCGCTCTATTGATCGCTCTATTGATCGCTACATTCTTAATCCAGTCCTTGATATTCAGCTCAAGGCTCATGGAATGTTCTGACCTGAGGAAAGCACTTTTTCAAACTGCGGCTGCAAACTGCTGACACAGCTTTTGGACAAATTGGTTAATTCAATATTAGAGGATGAGTTGGCAAAAACCAAAAAATGCAACATCATTTTTTAAAAATAAAGTGTCTTGTATTTTAGATTTGATGCACAAAATAAGAATGAAAATGTTTCTACTAGACTTTGAAGGGACGCTACTGTTTTTTGTTTTACAATGCTGCTTATTTTTTAATGTTTAGATAATTACAAATAAGTTTGAGGATCATAAATTAAATGACGATTAGAAAGAAAAGGGATGATTATCAACAGTCAAGGTTTCATTTAAGAGTGATGATATACACTGTATATATAATTATCTAATTATCTAGTGTTTTTTAATTAGTCTTTTATTAACAGTTTATTAAGTTTCATTAAAACAAACTGTGGATTTGAAAACATGCTGCCTTTAAAAAGTGTAAAATAAATAACAAATACATAATTAAAAATCATAGCGTCACAGAGAATATAAAATATGTTTAGGGGATGGTATTGCACAACAAAAAATCATATAAAACCAATGTTAACAATAGTAAAAATATCTACTTTTACAAACTTGCCTTTTCTTAACCTTTCATTTTATTTTTATTATTATTTCTTCATTTTTCTGTATTCTGTAAATAAGCTTTGAGTCCCAAAAAAGCACCATATAAAATTGATGCATTATTATTATTATTATTATTATTATTATTATTATTATTATTATTATTATTATTATTATTATTATTATTACTACTATGTTCAGTAAACAACAAATACAATTTGATTTATTGTTGCTTCTAATACTTAATAACTATTGAAATAAATAGAAAATGAAAGTTTTATATTGTTTTTTCTGTTTGTTTTTTTAAAACCCATTATCTTTTCAAATTTAAATAAATTGAATACATATAAATATGTTTGTTTTTTGTTTTTTTTTTTAATCTTTGAGAATAAGCCAAGCAATTTATGTTCAGGTTTGATATGGAAATATGTGCAATTTCCTGTTTAGTTGATGAAGATTTCAGTGGATTAATGTTGCTGGGCTTGGCTGTTTCTCAGTAGAGTGGTTCTGACAGAGGTTCACATCACACCGGCCACCTGTCCAGAATGGGAGCCATCCATGGGAATCACCACTCTCTAACATGAAGCCCCTCTCCACCTAAAGAGACTCTGGATGGTGGGTGGAGGTCAAAAGTTTTGGGCTTTGGCTTTTGTCTAAAATCAACTTACCTCCAGAACCACTAATAACGCTTTTACTTGTCTTAGTTTTGAAGGGATGGTTGGTTTTAAAATGTCAATAAAGAAAAAGAAAAGACATGAGCTACAATATTTTACAGAACTTACTCATTCAGCTCTTTCGCTAAAAGCACACGTGTCAAACTCAAGGCCTGGGGGCCGAATTCGGCCCTTTAGAGCAATGTTTCTCAAATGAGGGCACGTGCACCCCTAGGGGTACGCTATGGCACTACAGGAAGTACTTGAGAGAGAGAGAGAGAGAGAGAGAGAGAGAGAGAGAGAGAGAGAGTGAGAGGAAAATGAACAAATAGCATGAAAAAATAAGGGCTTTGATAATGTTTATCGTTAATAAAAAATGCTAATCATACTGAATATTACCAGCAACTCACAAAATGACAACAAAAACACACAAAATAACAGAAAAATATACAGAATAATAAAAATGACAGACAACAAAATACACAAAATGACACCAAAAATGCACACACTAAGAGAGAAAAATACCATTACCAGCAACACGCAATACGACAACAAAGACACACTAAATGATAGAAAATGCACAAAAAATAACAGAGAAACATAGAAAATGACACCAAAAACACATACACTGAGATTGAATAATTCAAATAATACCAACGACACACATTGTAAGAGAAAAATATACGAAATAATGAAAAGAACAAACGACAAAATACACAAAATGCCACCAAAAACACACAAAATGATGATAGAAATGATCTTGATTAGAACACCAGGCGGGTGATGACCTTAAATAATCAAAACTATAGAAACAAATTTATTCAGGAGGCATAAAATACTGTTTCTTTCCACTTATTTACAAAATTTGATTCTTTAAAATGTTTATCACTCATTCATTCCATCATTATGCTCTATGGTACGAGAAAGTAAAAAAGTGTCATTGTGTAAATTACCAACTAATTCAATTCTCAGCAATATATCTCCAAAATAATTCACAAATTCAATGAAACTCCACAATATTAGCATTTTTAATCTCAAATGATTAAAATAACTGATTTTTTTTCCAAAATTTTCTTCAAACTAGTTCACAAAAAGTCCCTAAATTACTTAAAAATTGGTTGCAAAATCTAAAAGAGCCTGCAGGGACTGATATGTGTCATTTATTGCTTTGATATTATCAGTGTGGTACATATTTCATAATTTTTTTATACGTTTAAGTGCAAACTAGAGTAAAAATATGTTCTAATTCCTATTATTCCTGTCTAAAATCTAAAATAGCCCACTTACAATAAAACTGCTCCGTATTTGGCCCCTGAACTAAAATGAGTTTGACACCCATGGCTTAAAGTATTTCTTTGATTGAAATAATGTATATAATCAACTATCCCTTTATATATCATAGGAGAGGGTGGAGCATTAAGCAACAATTCTGGTTCTTGTTTGGTAAATAGTCTGCAGTGCTATTTTTGCTTGCATTTGATTAGATTTTTGTTTTTGTTTTTGTTTTTCCTATTAATATCACTAAATTTTGGGCTGAATGTGTTTTGTGAAATTTGCCACAGTCCCAGCTGCTTTCCCACTGCTTTTACTAATGTAGGCCTGCAAAAATGGAACAATCGAGAGAAAAAGAGGCATTTTTGTACGTAACTATTTTATCTAAACTAACCCTTGACCATTAATAGGTTCCCACTGTACAATCAATACATTGGCTTTTACAGAACAATGTCCTATTTGGTTTTAATGCATGCAATATGTCAATCCCATTGAAAGCTTTATAGAATGAACTAGTTACTGTACATTATGTATTCTCACCAATGTTCAGACTGGTGCTCTTCCAGTGCTGCTCCCTTTTCCACATGTCAAAGATAAAGCCTTCAATGCAAAGCAGAAACATGCCCCAGTCATTGTTTCCTCCACTGACAGGGTCATACCATGTCAGTGTCAATGGAGCCTTCTGGGAAATGCAGTTCCTTTTTTTTTTTCTGAATGACACCTCCAAAGGAAAGTGAAGGGAGCAGCACTGGGAGCACGTCATTGAAATGTCACATGGGTGTCACATCCGCCATCACTAATGCTCCCGTTTGAATCTTTCTCCCTCTTTTTGTCTTCTTCTGTCTTCTTCTCTCTGTCCTTCAAAAAACAGGGATCTGAAAAAGGTTGGAGTGACTATAGTAGGACCGCCGAAGAAGATAGTAAGCAGTCTGAAATCTGTAGATACTAAGAACGACCCCGTACCTGTGTAAAAGACATGAACCCAACCAAGGACCTATTGTTGGACTGTTGAATGTGGTTTGATATAATCACACTTGGAATCAATGACTGCCCGCCTGGCCAGACTGAAAGTGTGACCATGTGGTTGAAAGCATGTATTTCTTTGGTTGGTTGAAAGACAAGACCCAACACTAAGTCACCTGACTGACTTAACTCCCCCCCCCCCACCGCCACTCCAAACCCAAGACGAAATGCCTTATAGACTTACCGGAGGGGGGGTTCAAGATCAGGAAAAATGGAAAATAAGAACCAAGAGACACTTTCAGGAATAAAAAAAAGGGCAAGAAGCTGGCGCGCTCTATAATTGTGGCTTGACCACAACACGTCTGACCAGCAGCCTGTGGACACGAGCAGTGAAATATGTGAGATTGCCTTGTGTAGAGGAGCATATCGGACAGCCGGAGCTGACGCAGACGCTTCCCGGGAGAGGTTTTCGGGGCGTGTGGAGTTCTGCTTCAAATACCTCCACATTCTGTCTCTATCCAAGAGCAAGTGGAGCTGGTATGGACACAACGAGATGCTAACAGACGGAGCCAATGTAGCTCTAACCTATAGCATTTGCATTCAGTTTGTCAGTTAAGAGCAATAATAACCTAATACTTCAAACAGTCTTTTACTTTGGAAACCCTGAACCTGTTTCTTGTTGCTTTCGAAGGTACAGTGGCCATAACACACTTCTCTCTCTCTGACTTTTCTTTTAAGATACTCATTGATTCTAATAACAATAATGTGCATTTGTTAGTGTTTTTTTTTCTTTCTTTTGTTCACCCAGCACCCACTGTATAAAATCTCAGGATGTACGGTCTGTTCTAAAGAAAAGTGTGACATGAAGAGTACAGGTCCAAAGTGAGGGCAAGGAAGAAATAAAGGGATTGAGAGAAAAGTAGAGGACAAATCTTGAACAGAGAAAGCTGGAGTCAATATATGAAGAAGTGATTGGAAGTAGAAGGGTTACTTGTGGTTCTTTTGAGTTGTTTTTTAATTGTATTTTGAGTGTCCATCTTTAACCGTTCACAGTACAAGGCTTGTTTGTTCCAAATGAAAGGATGTGTGGAAAGCACCCACTGAGTAGGCTATGATTTAGATTCATTCTCTTCCCTCAGAGCGATAAAGATAAAGTTTTGTTTTGCTCAGCTTTTGATCCGTTACATAAGAGGTAGTCCAAACTATAGCTTCTGGCGTATGTAACCCAAACAAAGAGAGTGCCTCGTGTCGTTGCGGTGGATCGTTGTGAGATCCTCAAACGAAAACTTCAAACCTGTTTTGATGTCAAGCTTTTGGCCTTTCATTTTTTTCTTTTCTTTAACTTTGCTTTGAGGTAAGGGTGTGACTGACAATTGTTCTGAACCAAGAAGTGGGTGTGAGAATGCCCTGAAAGAGATGCATTGTTCCTTTGGATCACTGAGAGGGTATCCCAGTATATACAGTATATATTATGGTATTCAGGATGGGTTTACCTTGAAGCACCTCACTATATCTGCTTATTTAACAGTTCCCTCTAAATGTCTGCTTGGATATCACTCACATAAGCCCTTAGAGAATCTGTGTACTGTTCGTTCTTTGGTTATTCCGTTTTAAAACCAAATCAAAATAAGAATTAAACGGTGTGGTTATTTTGTTTTACTAACTTAAAACCAAAACAGAAATAATGAAACAACAAAAATCAGACAAGCAGTCTCTTTCATGTTTAAAATTAAACATTGTTATGTTGGTGTGATATTTGGATATTTCAGGGAAACTAGGACAAGAGCTTCATGTTTTAATCTCACCACACAGATTGGACCCATAGACGGGGGCAGACTTTTACTCCTGGACAAAAAAAAGAGCCACATTACAAACGAACTGGTGAATTGAAACAATATTAATACATAAATAAATACATGGATGTTAGAAAAAAGCATGCACATGAAATGTGATTAAAGTAACCAGGTGTGGTGTAATGAATCTCCTGGTGTTCCTCAATTTTTTGTGATCAACTTCCGTTTGTGTTGACGGCTGCCGTTAGCGGCCAGCGGTATTATAATGTGTAATTATTTTTGCAAAAATGTCAAATCGTAGAAGTTCCTGCATCTATTGTTCCTCACACAAGCCTCACAATCGGTAGTAAGTCACCAGTTTATTTGGATACTATTTGGATTGAAACACCACAAAACAAAATCTAAAGCATGAGCAGCTTTTTACGAGCTGAAACTTCCACAGAAAACTGCTTGTGGAGACCTGGTCCAGGACCTGTGGAGGGAAACCAGTCGCAGTGTACTTCAGTTCTCGCTCTAATTTTGAGTAATTGAGTAAATGAGTAATTTTAAGATTTCTCCATTAATATTTTAAGTTTTAAAACAGAAAAAAACACTGCTTTTTCTGTTTTGGTTTTAAGTCAATAAAACAAAATAACCACTCTGTTTATTTGTTCTTTTGATTCGGTTTTAAAACGGAATAACCAAAGAACGAACAGTACACGCATTCTAGTGCGACTGTATTGTTAAACTGGTACATTTGCACGTACTTGGTCAATAATGAGAAGCGTTAAAGTCAAGGGTACTACTATTGTCATACCTCTACATTACAAGCACTTAAATAATACAGTATTGGAGCACTTTGGATACCATGAAAGGTTCCTAGCCCTGGTTGTGCATTGAACCCTGGTGTAAGGGACAGCAGTGAACTTGGTGCTTTTGGGAAACCCAGACCTATTCAGTTAGTCTGGTCCTGTCTTCCATTACATGGTCAACCTGTGGATGCTGCTGTTGCTGCTCTGTGTTCTGATCAGCGTGTACATATGTAAACCATCATATTAATAGCAACTAGCACTACAGAACCTACTATATGTACATGGTCAACCCCCCCTTTTTTTTTTTTTTGTACAAATGTTTGTATGTATAAAATGACTCAATAAAAATTCTGCAACAGTTTTTATTACAAAAAGAAGAAAAAAAATGTTTGTAATATTTTATCTTTGTTTTGGATTTTACGTGTCAGACTTGTTTTTTTTTCTACAATAAAAAGGCAAATATGATTACATTATTTATTTGTTAACATTATACAGTGCATTGTTTATTTACTTTCTTTATAAAAAACTTTTTTTTTTTTAAACATAGAGTAAATTAAGTGTCAATGATGTCCGTGTTTGGTTTTCGACTTACATTATAAATCCAAGACATCTGAAAGAGAGCAATACTGTTTGAACCTTATATTCAGATTCCTAATTTGAAGTCTCAAGACTGATCTGTGTGTCCGCGTGAAAGTTTATGTGTGAAAATGTAGATGGACTGCCTTGTCTACTAATGTAAAATGATTTGTAGTGGAAACATTTATATTTTTATAATAAATATTCACAAAAAAAAAATCTAGAAATGGATAATGTGGAGCTGTTTCTGTGATTTATTTTTTTTACTCATCACACGATTTGCTCAAATGTATGTTTTCTCTAACAGTAAGCAAATGATTTGAGAAAGTTATGCTAGATATTGTGGGGTTTTTTTGGGTTTTTTTTAAATTTTGTTTATTTTATTTTTTTTAAAAAAAAACATGATATACACCTTTTTATAGTAAGTGTAATTTTTTTTTGCAGGCAGAAACACAGGAAGCAAAATCTCATTAAACATTGTAACTCATTCAACAATCCAGAAATCAGAGTGTGACGTTCTTGTGAAGTGCAAATTATTTAAATTTTAAAAATGTAATTAATAAAACACAATTATTTAAATTTAAAATACTACAAAACATATGCTATTATAAATATGGATATGATAAACTATATGACTAATGGAAAAACTACTACATGAATAATACAAAATCATTTAGATTAAAAAAAAAAAAAAGTATTGGTTTGCATGACTTAAGATTTTGGTTAAAACATGCACATTTATAGATAGTGATTTGTATATATATATATATATATATATATATATAATTGTTAAAAAAACAAACAAACTTATTCTCTGTTTTATTTAACCTTAAATATACAGCCTTTCAATTAATTTTGGTTTTACAACACAGTAAAAATATTGATAGGTTATTTTATAATAAATAAATAAATAAATAAATAAATAATAAACAATGAATAATAGGTTGTTTTTTTTTTTGTTTTTTTTAATCAGGTCTCTGGTGTATTTTTCCCCCATTATATAAATGTACTATTTCCTTGCAATTTCTGTCTTTTCCCCATTTTTAATAATTAAAAAAAAAAAAAAATCCTACTTATTCCACGTCACAGGGCACCTGATATTCTAGCATAAATGTTGACTCCATTTGCTCATTTCAATGACAACTGTGCAGTTAAATTATTATCGTTGTTGACTAGAGAACGGTTAGATTTTCAGACAAACTGTTTGGCTGTCGTTGCCTCTGATTTTAATCCTCCTCGCCCTCCTTTATGTCCCCTTGACCACATTAAAAATGCATTATGTTTCCAATCATCCAAAGTTAAAGCTGATTTGTTTCATGCCTTTCAACTGGAATGTCTGTGTTTCCTCTCTCCCACTCTCTCTCTCTCTCTCCCTCTCTTTCTCTCTTTCATTTCTTGCCTACTGAGAGAAGATGAGATGTGTCAGAGAAGGAAAAGAGTGATGTTCGCTCTGCACAATGTTGAAAAGCAGACATTATCCAGATGTTGCAGAGCAGATGTGCACAAAGAGAAAACAGGACATTATCCTCCATGTCTGGAAATAATGAAAGCAGTATGCCCCGACAACGCCACTGGTTATGTCTTTTTATCAATAAAATCTTTGAGGTAATAAAAGCCGTGGTGTGATGGTAAAAACAGAGGGAAAGCAGAAGTGATGCTGATAGTATGTGCGGCGGGGGGGGGGGTAGAAAGTAAGAAAAAGACAAGATTAAACCAAACAATGTCGGAAAGAAAAGCACGAATGCCATAACTGTTAAAAATGTTACGGATACGGATCTATGAGATAATGGCACATTTTTTTAAAAAGTAAACCAAATCCCAATGTGTACAACAGAGCAACAGAAATGCACTTTTCCTGAAACTAAAACCTTCAGTTTCCTTCCAGCTCAGCGACGACAGACAAAAGGATCAAGTTTGCGACTTCAAAATTCAATAGATTCCGGGGTACGCACATAAGAATTTTCAAAATCTGAAGATATTTTTAGGCCGGGCTACCGGACTCATAACCCCACTCACTTTGTTCTTGTAAAATCGCTATTCCTCTGTTATTCGTGAACAAATCGGGCTGAATTTTGGTAGGTATAATTTATGGATGTGTACGCATCGATGCTCAGAGCCCGATTTTTGATATGGAAAAAAAAAAAATGAAAGTCGATTTCTCATTTATTCGCGACTCAAATATTATCACGGTTGGTGGTACCGAATCATTGGCTCATACCAATTTCCAGATTTATGGGAACATAGTTGTGTGATATATCATTTCAAAGGTAATTATGATTATGCCTCGCACAATCCAATTAGGGGCCCAACCCTCTTTTTTCAACAATTTCCATTAAAGTCGTTTTCTCATTTATTTGTGAGTCAAATATTTGCACAGCTGGTGGTACTATACCATTGACACATAACAATATATGAATGGGCATGCGTGAAAACTTTTTCAACATTTCACATTGAGATTTTTCATTCTCTCAATGGTCAGTCTCTACATTGGACATTCTTGATGGACAGACTTTTTCGTAGGCTGATTTTTTATTAAATCTTGGACTTTTTTCCCCTCTTTTGAATACTTTGAACATCCTCCTGCTGTGTCCAGCTGTTGGAAAAGTGCTCGCATCTACATGTTAACACTTTATTCAAATGTCAACTACAAGTCTTTTTTTTCACTTGCTTGGTTTATTTAAAAAAAGGTTTGATTTGCATTAATACAATATTTTGACAATGTTAAATTGTAGAAAAAAGAAGATTTATTGTACTGAAAAAGCTGTGTTTTATAGGACAGAGACTTTATAATAATAATCCACCTGCTATTTATGAATGAAAGTGATTTATATGTTAACCAGGGCTTGGTATCTTCAAAGCACCTGTTTTAAGGGAGTTTTAATGTTGTTTTGTTGGTCTTGGTCTGAAGGTTTGTCCATTTACCCATTTATCCCACTCATGCGTGTTTTTTTTTTTTCTTTCTCTCTTGCAGTTTGTGTTCAGTGTCTGAGGAATAGAAAAGTGGGATATCACTCATATAAAGAGCTGTCCCAGTGCAACATGTGCCACATATAACAGAACGACACACTGAAAGCTAGATAAATGCTGGTTTTTGGTTTTGTAACCCCTTCATCCTCCTTGGAGCCAACCACATGCTGACTAACTCTGACATGCTGATTATTTTACCAAAGTAATATACTGTGTTATCACTGCAGCACGGCCACACTCAGGTCCCTACGCTGTGGAGATCACACTGCCTGTTTTTCATCCTGAGAAAGTGGCAAAAACAATGTTAATTTTCTAAGTAGAAGTCATACAGGCTAGAAGAAGAAGAAAAAGAAGAAAAGATATACCAGTAAGATTTTTCGACCAGGAAATACCACTGTCACTGGGACTGTAATGTTTTTTAGTAAATCACAGTTGTGAGAGACACACATTTAAAGACAATGTGGTTGGTCTGTGTAAAGCCAGTAGTTAAAAACAACCTATTCTGTACATCTTAGGCATTTATGTGATAGTAATTATTTTGGTTCTAAAATTGTCACTATATAAACTTCACATTTAAAACACTGTTTTTCAACCTTTTTTGAGCCAATAAGGTATATTTTTTTATTGAATAAAATCCCTAGGCACACCACCAACCGAAAATATTTATTCTTTTTTTATGACATTTTTTAGCCTATTTTAACAGTATACAGGAAAGTGTCTTGAATAGGAATCAGATAAACCCAAATATATATATATATATATTTATTTTTATTTTTTTAAGATCGTTTATAATTCTTTATTCTACTAAAACAATCTGCAGTCATTCTTACACGTGTTTTTAATAGGAATCAAATGAATGACCACAGCAAAAAATCTCATTTCTTTTTCAAATCAAAAGTGCATTAAACAATATACAGTCATTCGTATTACAGTGCCTTGAATACAAACCAAACCAAAAAACAAAACTGTTTGTTTTATCATCTTTCATATTTTGCATAGTTGAAACTGGGGGGGCTGATAAACGTCAGTTTAAAAAATAAAAAAATAAAATAAATAAATATCATTGGAACTACAATTGAACTTTTTTTTGTTAAATATTGTTTTGTATAATGTATTTAATTTTTTTTCATACATAAATTTGTATTTTATTTATATACGGTAATATATGAACCGAATTGAGTTTATTAACATGAACGAGTGCAGCAAAGTACACATGGGGTGTTTATAGTGAGCAAAAATCACATGCCATTTTTTATTGTGCATTTTTATGAGGTTTTTTTTATGAATATCACAAGTTAAGATAGCTTTATTTGCACACATCTCCTCTCTGCAGCTGTAGTCAGGGGCTGTTGTGAAGCTGACTGTCGGTCTGTGAGCTCACAATAGCATATTTGCAGACAGTCAATAATTTCTTAGTTTACAAAAATTATTTTCAGACCAATTAGGTGAAATTTTATAATTTCCCACGACACCCAATAACCACGTAACAGTGGTTGAAAAACCCTGATTTAGAGGACATGTGCACTAGAGAGAAGAAAGACTGCTTTCAAGAGTCTGCTGAGAGTTGCACAAGTTGAAAGTTCAAGATAAAAGTCAAGGTGGAGAGCTTTGAAAACCTCGGGTTAACAATCCATAGCCGACAGACGATGCATGAAAGGGACAAAAAGAGGTGCAGAAGTAAAGGTGGAGTGGATGGAGGTGAGAGTGAGAGATAATATGTAACAGGAAGAAGGTACTCACTCTGAAATGGACCTTTAACACTAACCCTACAACTAATGTTCCAACCCTTTGTACAAGTGTAGGGTGAAAGTGTGAAAGGCTGACCCTAGTACAATAGAGGGGATGCTAGATGACTGTCATGTAAACCTGCCTCGTTTTTTTTTTGCTTAACACTGCAGCATTTGCAGGGTTCCTACAACTTTGGTCAAAATAAGTTGAAGACTTTTTAAAACTTTTTATTGCCATTTTAAATTAAATGTAAGACCAACTTCACATTAAATATAATTGGGGGACAAAAAAAACGCCACATCAGTTACATAAGGTTAAGGTAATTTTTTTCTAACGTCTAGTGCAGACATGCAACTGGCGACCCCCAAAGTAAACACACAAAAATACACAAAAACGAGTGTAAAATACTAAAATAAAACAGTCTAAAATAGTCAAAATTACTCACAAAACAAAGAAAAATACAAAAAATAAAAACCATTATGATTAGACATTAAGAAAAATTATCTTTGTTGGACAGGCAATTTTCATGAAATTTACATTTTCCCATGTTGTTTATACAAAAAAAAATAAAAATAAAATAAAATGAAATGTTTACCATTTATTTTGAAATGTGAAAGTAATTCCAATAAAACCTTTTGTCTTAAAATGGAAGACTTTTAAAACATTGATTTAAGACATTTTAAACCACAATTAAGGCCTTATTTTTAGATTCATGAATGTAATGCCTTTTAGGACTTTTTAAGGATCCGCGGGAACCCTGAATTCTTTTAAATGTTTATTTCTTTAAATAAAGCTTTACCAATTCTTGAACCACATGACAGATGGTTTGGAGACAGTGGTTTAGTCCAATAGAGAGAAGGCAGGGCAGGAAGTTCTAGGGATGACTTTAATCATCTTCAACCTAAGAACCATACAGAAACACCTAAAATGACATTCAGAGATAAATTCAGAAAGGTCAGATTGAGATTAATTGGTCAGGTGCGGAGGGGAGGTTGTGGTTAAATTGGATAAACACGGTTACAGACGGAGCTGCCCGTCAGAGGAAAAAGGAATAAAAGATGTGTGGATGTTAAGGAGGATATGGAGATGTTTTTTTTGTGTTGATTATGTAAAAGATGGTTACAAATGAAGTGATAAAACTACTCCAATAAGGAAAAGGTTAAAAATGATGAAGTTTTGGACTGCTTCAAGTTGTCGTTCACAATTTAATCATCATCTCGCTGAGTTACTTGGGATTTAGATGGGCAGGTCTCCCTTCCATTCATACAATATCATTAGGAGTCAGACAGATAAACATATTTACTAACATGGCAAGAGCCAGATTGATGTGTAGCCCCTCCCTCTAACTCGAGTTCTCCACATCAATCTGTGTCTGTGTCTGGTGAATCCTTTCAGAACCAGGGAGGGACATGAACAGAATGCTTGAAGCTGATTGGGCGAAGTGCCTGTCCACCATGATTTGTTTTAGCCAATCACACGATAACAAATGATGTCATCGGCATGCGCCACAGAGACGCTGCTACAACAACAACAAGGCTCCGCTGGTGAAAACTTTCTTTTGGGATAGTAATGCTGCGCTCATTATCTCGTTGAGTGACTTTTGCCGGTTTTGCAACATGAGTATGTGAGTTAAGGGTTCCTCTCCCTGCAACTGCGCATGCGCCACTTTTGCTTTGGTGGCTCTGCCTTCGTCACACCCGGCTATCCCGCCCTAAACCACAACACTGTCACGTGATTGGTTCTAATCAGTTCGGTTCAGTTTAAGAGGCAAAGACGAGAACAGTACAAGATGGTTTCTGGTGTTTGTGAACACCAGGAGAATCCATCTTGCAGGTGAGGTTACATATTTACACCAAATGAACAGAAATCCACATAGAAGCAGGTAATTTCAAATTAAATGGAAAACACTGAAAAAAAAACAATGCTCCACTCATATCCAACCCAAACTCTGATTATCACAGCGTTATTGTCAGGAAGTGTTAAACACTAAAAGGCCCTAATCCTGCCCTTTTGGAACATCACATTTGACACACTGGAGAAAGTAAAAGTGACACCCTATAATAAATTATAGGGTGCACATTAGCAAATAATTCAATTGTCGAGAGTCTTTTCAAATACGCAAATTCAATAGAACTTCACAATGTTTGCCAGGGTTCACAGTTTACCCAAGCTTAGGCCTATATATCACATGTTGGCACTCATTATTATTCTCAAATTGTTGAAATAACTCCTGAAATAAAATCCTGCAATTTTCCCAAAATTAAAAAGAAAATGGTCAAAAAGTTCAGGAAATTCAAGTGAAGATCCTAGAGGGACTGATGTCTGTCACTTATTGCTTGTTTTTGCACTTTTATACTTTACATATCATTTAGTGCAACCTAGTATACAACTAAATTATGTTGAAAATGCTTGTTTTCCTGCCTAAAATCTGCGGTCTAAACTGATCCGTATTTGGCCCCTTCACTATAATATTCTCGTCAAGCTTTCAAATCAATATTTCTTGATTTCTAACCAATTTTCCAATTGTTGTTGCATGTTTTTAAGCGAGTTACTGCCACAGTTGAGTAAAACACATTGTTTCCATTGGCTTTCACCAACATAGAGAGTATTGGTTTTTGATCTGAGTGACAGGTTGGGTGTAGTTTACAACTAATGTGTTGATCCAATAATTATTTCAATAATTATTTCTTGTGAGGTTTGCTTTTTTATTCCAGAATATTTTCACGCCTTGACCTTGTACAGTTTTGTCCTGGAACAACTTGCTATCTTAAAAGGCCTGCACCACCGCGCCCAAATCCCCATAGATGTGAGGAGGAGTGTAATAATTAAGATGAAGTCTTCAGTGACCGCCATTGACACCATCTTCTATACCAGGGAGAATTGATTTTCCATGAAAGCTGAAATATGTGGACAGGGCTGGTGACCTTGTGATGTCAGCACTCTGTCATCTGTGTTTTTCCTCTCTCTCTACACCGACTTCGTCACTTCTCATTCTACATTATCTCATATTCCTCCTTCCCTCTCCTTCTCCAGCTGCTAATTCAGTTCATATTTTCTTTACTCACCTCACTGCAATCTAACATTTCATGTTACTCACACCCTCGCTTTTCCTTTAATCCTACTAATGTCCAGATAGTAATGTGGGAATTAATCTCAAGGTTTAGCAGAAAAGTCCTCAATGGCTCTTCTGTATATGTGACAGTTCCAGTATTAGGACTCAGACTTTATATAGATACATTCAGGCTGCAGGCAAATACGGCCAAACTGCGATTTCTTTTGACGATATATGACCCGTATCCAATAAAGACAGTTTGAACAGCACAAATCCAACTTTTTAAAATCCAATCCAGGCCACTTTCATATGTGGTCCTAAGTCAGATACGGAACCAATATATTGCAATGCGATTGCTGTCTGAATGAATAAATCGCATTTTTACGACATGTAAGCCATTGTATCGCGATAAACGTCACAATTCTGGGTCCCAGCGGCGGAGGGAAAAAAAACATTTTCTTTTTTGATCTTTTTCTTAAAGTTAGTTGATCGTTATGGTGCTGACTTTGGTCTTACAGAAACTTTATCTTTGCCACACACGCCGAGAGGCGATGCCTTCATATTTAATTCCGTAAACACAGTGTGTGCCTGCGTGGTCACATATCACCTCACGACATATTGGTCACTTCAGTACACAAAAAAAATCAGATTTTTAAAAAAAAAACTGAATTGTGCATGAAGACTTGCTGTCTGAACGTAGCCTATTAAGTAATGCAAGGCAAATTTATTTGTATAGCGCATTTCATACACAAGGCAACTCAATGTGCTTCATATGATCAAAAAGTGCAACAGAAAACATTCAGCTTACAATCAATAAGAACATTTAAAATAATCAGTCATCAACAAAAATACATTGTCTTTTCATC
This sequence comes from Gouania willdenowi, assembly GCF_900634775.1. NCBI lineage: Eukaryota > Metazoa > Chordata > Actinopteri > Blenniiformes > Gobiesocidae > Gouania > Gouania willdenowi. The sequence goes on along the minus strand of NC_041064.1, from coordinate 7,781,779 downwards.
CTTCACCTTCTCAGATTTAAGTAATGATCTCCATTTGGATAAAGAAGGCCTAAAAGCATAACTTCAAAACTGGGCGATGCGCCCCCTAGGGCGCATGACGTCAAATAACTTTATTATTACAGTTTTAATTCATGCAATTGCACATTTTATGTTCTTTTTATGAGTTTTGAAGAAGAAGAATTACAATTCTGACCTTTTTCAACAAAGGTAAAATATTTTTACCCATTTTGTTGAAAAAGTTTGGGAAACACTGACTTATACAATCTACAGACACTTTAGATATCCTTCTACCTTAAAGACAATGAACATGAACATAATAAAGTTTGAAAGCAAAGCAAAAATGTACACAGAATTGTCTCGTTCTTCATTTGAACATAAAAAAACATTCCACCTGCAATCATGCTGTGAACAAACACTTCTTAAACAGTGCAGCGAGTTAATCAAGGGAATGGGTTTGACCTGTAACTGTACAGAGCGGAAGAGAAACACATTCACTCTGCACAGGTAAGGCAAGGGGTGCAAAAAAATAAGGAAGGACTAACTCCAACTAAAAACAAAGACCCTCACAAAAACAGAGTAACCAAACTGAAAAAAGGAACTTGAATAAAACACAGACGGAAACAAAACTGAAGAGAATCCCCACCAGAACTTACACTCAACACGATGAACAGAAATTTAGAGAAAGCACCGCAGATTGAACAGAACGTCAATACCAAAAACAAACAAATGACCCGTGGGGTTTGAGACCTCGGGAGAGTTACAGTCATTTGAAATAAGTGTGATATATTACAGTAAAAAAAAAAAAAAAAAAAGACGTAGGCCGACATTGAAAACAACAACAACAAAACAGACATGAAACATATTTTACACCAGATTGCCAAATTCAAAATTGATCAACCTTAGCTTTCCTTTTGTTAATGTGCAGGAATATCTTGAAATAATAATGAAATCAATGTGGAAATTGCTAAACCCTCAAACTAATTAGTAGAAAAGTTAGAATTTTTTTTCTTCAACTTTAATTTCTTTTTCAAATTTATAAACTGAAAAACATGAACTGTTTAAACTCTAGATGTAGTTACAAGTTACATTATGGAAATACAAAAAAATGCCCTCTTTCATTCAATTAGATGCCTTTTCAATAAACAAGCAGATTTCATCCACAATGCAAAACAAATCAATCAAAAAGTAATATTAAAGACAAATATCACAAAATTATGTAGGTATAAAGTAACCATTGAAGTACTCACATATTGATACGAAAAAATACAGTAAATAAAGCTATAGTTTATATTCAGTTTCCTTTAGTCAGCCTTTTATCCGTGTCATTACTCAGTTCTTTCAGTAACTTATTAAAGACATATATCATCAGATTTGGATGCAGTATGTAGGACAAAAGCAGCTTGATTTAGTGGAGGCTTTTTACGACTGGGGTCTTGGCCCATGGAAACAGGGTTACAATTCTGACCAGGTTTGTCTTTGACTCTTGGTATTTCATGCATTTTTCTTGCTTTCTCCATCAGCATGACCTCAGCAAAGTGCCAGGCCACATGTTGATGCTCCGACAGACTGAAACAGCTGAGTTTACAGGGACGTCTCACCCACACTCTCCAGCTGCCACGGTGGAGGTGCCATTTATTCCTGAAAGATTGATCGGGCTTTACTTCAAATTGTTTAATGTTGGGGGTCACTTCAAAATGTTTTGTTCTTTCTCATTTTGGAAAAAACATCTGTATTAATACACATTATTTAAAGCTGCTGGACACACTAAATACCATTTGCCATTGTACCCCCAAACACTCTGCCAAAGGGACATTTCTAATATTTTCATGGGTTGAAATTTGTTGGCAAAACAATGACAGATATTCACATTTTGGTTCACAGGGAAAAACCCAAATACGGCCGAAATCGAAGTGACCATATATCTTAGGAAAAACAAAAAACAAAGCAGAACAAAAATGGCATCAAGCGAATCACTATCTTCTTTGTCTGACAAATGGTAAAGACTAGATTTTATATAGCGCTTTATCACCACACTGAAGCAGTCTCAAAGCGCTTTACATATCAGCTCATTCACCCAATCACGCTCACATTCACACACCAGTGGGACAGGACTGCCATGCAAGGCTCGAGTCGACCACTGGGAGCAACTTAGGGTTCAGTGTCTTGCCCAAGGACACTTCGACACATAATCAGGTACTGGGATCGAACCCCCAACCTCTCGATCAGAAGACAACCCTCTACCACCTGAGCCACGGTCGACAAAGAAACTCGGTAAGAATGAAGTAGAATTCTTCAAGAAACTTTGGAAACACTTGACTTGTAGTTTTATACATAAAGGCTGACATTACACTGTCATTATTATGACATGACACCTGTCATTAGCATAAATAAGGTGTCATGAAGGCTGTTGTTAAGTGTTGTGTGTTACCCTAACCATTCGTTACCCTAACCCCTAACTCTTCTTTACCCTTACCCCTAAGGTTAAGGTTAACCTTAGGGGTAACCCCACTAGATCCCTCCACCTAACCAAAAAATACCATCCAAATGACTGATTACTGCACACTACACACTCACATCCCATACTTATTCCCAATTTACTTTCACATAGTCTATCTCCAGGGCTTGCCAAGCAGGCACAGTGGTGCCTGACTGCAGTCAGTCTACCCACTACTGGGCTCTGAACAGATTACATACACTCCATACACTCCTACACTTATACACTCTCAAAAACTCTTTGATGAACGGTGTTAGGAACAGAGAAACCCGAGTAACGTGCATCGGCCCTTGCCCTGCCTTTGACTCCCTATTCTAAACTGAACGGTCCGGAATTGTTCAGGGGGGATTCATCGAGAAAAAATAATCAATGCACCTAACTCTACCCTAGATCCCTCCACCTAACCCAAAAATGCCAACATAGCCCCAAAGGTGCCATAATTTAGCAAAGGGTGTCATTATTTCGCAAAAGACACCTAATGACAGCTTATTAACAGCCTTCATGACACCTTATTCATGCTAATGACAGCGTAGCGTGTTATCAAAACTTTTCTACTTTGGCGCCGTCTTTGCATTTTTCTACGGAACTCCAAATCCTACAATGCAATACGCAAAACTTTTCCGAAGTTCAAGTCATATGACCATTTCACAACAAACCCGTTGTTGATGGTGGAGTCAATAAAGCACTTGCGAGTGGCAATTTGAACCTTTGTGAGTAAATTATCCCATTGTTCAAAAGAAATACCTGTGTCTTTAACGTTAGATATTGTTCTTAGCCGCTTTAACACATCGTGGTGGTGAGAAGCAACTGAAGGACTGATAGGTATTCCAGGCTTGCAACAGAAGCTGATGTGTGAACTGCTGTTCCCATAGGAATCATAAACACTGCATAGAAGGACCATGAACTAACCAATAAACAGAGCAGCAAACTTGAACTTGTTAATATAAATAGAGCGCACCAGGCAACTGGAACATAACACAATGAAAACAACAAATGGCCCAAGAGAAAAACCAAAAAGACACGCATGCACAATTTCTTCAACATATAAAAACTCTCCTATGTTCACTCCCTCTTTTTTTGTTCTCACGCTCTCTCTGTTCTCCCCTTTACTCCCTCATATTCTCATGTGAGTTTTCATCCCGGGCAAGGGAGACCAGACAAGTTCTTTCCACCTTCTCCCTGAGGTAAGCCAGTAGCCTATACCACAATCTACTTGTCAGCTAGCCAAGAAGACTGCCAGTCATACTATATACCATCCAGGTACTGGAAGCATATACAGCCATGGTGTTAGTCTTTTATCTATCACTCATTTATTACGTTATGCATGTTTGATATGTTTAGAGATCCACAATGTCTAAACTGAGGCTTTTGATCATGAATCATATTAGATTTGCCCTCTAAAGGGTTGGAATCTGATGCTGGTTCAATTAGCTGATGACTGTTGGGGCGTGGCTTTCCGAGAGCAGTGCTGTTCCCCTTTTCTCCCACACACGCACACAAGTAAAGTTAATCTATTTATTTGTGTGTTAATTCGCCCTGACATTTACAATTACCGGTGTGTTTGCTTGCAGCCAGGCCTGCCCTAAAACTGCTGTTTACTGTCACATTTGGTTAGTGCCCCCTGGATCTCAGTATTCTTTTAATGGGGAATGTTGCAGTAGTGTGCGTGGGCAAGGGATGCAGAAAGACCTACTTCAAGCTAGTGCACTGTGCTGTATACTTTTATTAGGGTGGTAGTTCTGGCAGAGCAGAAGTGTACAAAAACCTGTTTTCTTTAAGGACTTTTGTGTCGACTTGTGTAAAGGGGTGGACTGGGACAAAAAAATCCACTCAGGCATTTTCTGTCCAGACCAGCCCACTGCATTATCAGCAACAACATAAAAGCCATTATTAAGTCAGTAATGCTCAACATGTGGGTTTTTATGTCTTAATTTTAATTATTATTCTCCCAGAAAACCTTAAAAGGGGGAACTTTTTAACCCCTTTTTACTTATTTCCCTTGGCCATTTTGTAATTTCCTTCTACACTTTTTTCGGACTTTATCTACCTTTTGCCAAAAAATATCCATTTTTTTTTTGCAAGTTCTTTTTGAAGCTTCTATCTATTTTTTGTCCTTTCTTTATTTTTTTTTGCCACTTTTCATCTAAATAAGCTAACTCTTGCCCACTGAAAAGCACTTATTTCCTTTTTCCCTACATTGTGCCTCTATTTATTCCACATTTTGCCCATGCAACCCTTTGCCATGACATACCACCTGGTTCCTCTTTATTTGCCCAGTAACTGGGAACTCTTGACTGCCTTTGGTGCATTTTAGTCACTTTTCACTCTTGTCTTGCCATGTTTTTTGACACTTTTGTCCCATTTTTGGCCACCTGAGCTGCATCCACTCACTTGTCAAAAAATCAATTGTAACAAACCTGACCGGACCAGCCCACTTTAGGTTGACAGCCCACTGGGACGATGCCTGGTATACCAGATGGCCAGTCCACCCCTGCTTGTGTACCTGTAAGGCAAAGGATAGTTGCCTGCATTGTAGGGACTCAACAATACCATAAATATGCTTTATTTTGTTTAATTTTAAACTTACAAATTCCTCATTAACAAAACTGAATGGCAACATTTGCATCAAGTTAACGCACTGGGATTTTTCTCAAATTTCTCTCCAGTTACAGCCATTTCTACAGTTCAGGGAAAGTAGCTGTATTATATTAACACTCCTAACAACATGCAGAGGACGGGAAAAGAGAGAGAAAGAGAGCAAGAGAGGGAGCCAATCAGAAACTCGTGGGGACTGTCGGACATGGTGATATTGATTCAGTAAGGAGACACCTTTTCCTAATGGATGCATTATGTACTTATTATCTCATTATATCTTTCCACTTGAGAAACAGACTAGTGGCAACGCAGGGCTTTTTGTTTTATTGATTGTTGATCTGGATTTTGTTTGTTCACAGACAGGTAGGCTGATCACCAATGTTTAATATTTAGATATTGTTTATAATATATAGTAGGGATGTTTGATATTAGATTTTTGCCTATATGTGATATGCCAATATTGTCCAACACTAAATTTCCAATTTTCTATATTAACCACTGAATAACTGGTATACCTATTTTTAATGTGATTTCTCACACATCATTTGTGCAAACTCAGAATTTTTGCTCAACTTAAGTCATTGAAAAAATGCTATATTTGTTTTTTATGTTTTCTAAATATATATATATATATACATATATACATATACGTTTTGCAATATTGATAGAAAACCCTATACCGATGTCAATCGATATTACATTTTATGCCTAATGTCGGTGGGCTGATAATGTTGCCCATTGCATAGTATTAATTTGGCTAGTAACTCTTTGTCATTTAGTAAAATAATGCATTTCAAACTCATGCTAAAGGAAAGTTATTTCCCAAATACCTATTTTTATTATTTAATTATTTATTGAGTTTATTATTTTAAACATTTTTAAAGTCTTAAATATTTGCAACACACATTTAAAAAGCTCAGAAATCAGAATCAGAAAATGTATTTTTCATCAAGTACAATTTAAAACAGTACAAGGAATTGAACTTGGTCGTTGGTGCAAAGAACAAAAAAAGAACAAAGGACAAACCAGAAACAATAATAACAATAAATAAATATTTACATATATACGTACAGCTGAGACATAGACAAACTCAATCCCCCTTTCTCACACAGACAATCATACAACACACACGCACGCACATGCACACACGTTGACTCACATGGCTCGCTGCCTACTTTCCTGCATTACGGAGGTGAAGTTATCTACGTCCCTGTAAGGATGTGATGGTCCGCTAACGTCTTAACCTCTTTTTGGTTGGAAAGTATGAGAACAGATCTGGTGAAAGTCTATTTTGATCAAATGCCTCCTAACAAGCCCACACATAAAAAAGGACGGCGCCAAAGCCGGTACGTGTATAAAAAAAGAGTTAAAATCAGCATTTTCACAAGTAATGATGGCAGAATTTTTCCAGAAAATTCCCCTTTAAATATACATTTGCAGTATATGCAGTACGGTCAACCATGGCTCAGCGGCAAAGTGTTGGCGGTTCGAATCCCGCTCTATCTTAGTCATTGTTGTCTTGTGTGCCAGGGCGTCTGTGGCTACAATCGACTGCCAACTGTCAGTGTTCCTCAAAGGCATCTACTGATGAGGCAAACTTGAGAGTTACATCAGGCGACAGGGGGCGTGGCCAGACTACGAGATCTCTCAAGGTGGCTACGCCCAGTTATAACTCAAAAGAACACATCAAAGCGTTCAGTAGATGCCATTGAGGAAGACTGACAATGGCCAGTCGAAACAGGAGATCAAAGTAAATTTCAAAGCAAATTTCCCATATACATATTGAGTGAATAATGGTTTCTGTAGCACGTTTTTGGTCTCATCAAAAAAAGCGCTATACAAATCCAAGCTATTAATAATATGTATTTTCAAAATAAATGTCAATGATATTTGTTTACGAACCCAAGCTTTTCTTTCTGTGTTGTTTGCATTTAGGCTGCTTTGCATGTTTGACTTTTATTGTAAGTTTGAAGATAAAACAATGATGTAAACTTTAGAGGAAATAATAGTTATTTTTTAGGAAAGTATTTTTATCTAATGTAATAAAAAAAAAAAAAAAAATGTGCTTTGAGTTTGGAGAACATTCATACAAGGTGAAAAGACACTGTACAGTTTAGTTTTTTAAAGCAATTAAATCATACGTTTCCAAAAGAAATTTGACCTGACAAATATTTACACTACACATATTTCCAACGATTTCTCATCTCACCTCCGTAAAGCCTGAAAATGTGATGTGACAGCCTGGATCTCTATATGGTGAGATCAGAAGGTCGTCATCACAGCTCAGACCATCTGTTTACACCATGACAAGCAGCAGAGCTTTGAGTCGGGGTCGCCCAGTGCCGCCATACCATGCAGCTGACTCCCTGTAAAAAAAATTAAAATTAATCAAAATCACACTTGAAGAGGTGGCTGCCTGCCATAGATCAACAATAATCATCATCAATAAAATTATACTTAATAAAATGCTTTTTAATTTTGAGTATATTTTAAGTTATTGCTTCTGGTATATGTGCACTAAGTACATTTATTCAGTAAAGAAAGAACACATATATTTTCATTTAAATTAAACATTTAAATTAACTTTTCTTCACATTTTAAACTCAGGCGGAAAACATTCACAACTTCATTTCTTTAGATTGGAGTCAATTCTTACTTCACATTGCAGTTATATTAACGTTTTTAGATGTTTTTTTTTTTTTTGTGTAAATATTTACATCAGATATGGGCCACATGTGGCCCCCAGTGTCATTTTTTGCAGCCGCCAAAGCAAATCCCAAAAAATTGTAATTCAAAAAGTTGGAAGGAAGCCCAACATTATACACAAAGTACATAAAAACACACAAAAATACACAAAATAACTCAAAACACCATAAAATGACAACAAAAACAAACACAACTACCTAAATGAACAAAATGACTACAAAAAACCACAAAACAACACATTACAGAATAGGTGCAAAAACACACAAACTGTTCACAAAATTACACAAAATTTAAGGAAAATATAGAAAACTACAACAAAAATACAGAAAGTGACCCCAAAAATGCACAAATCCAAAACATAAATGCCAAAAATGACTGAAAAACACGCAAAATGATACGAATGCTGTATTAATGTATTAATGCTATGATTGGTTATATTATTTTAATGTTGACATAAATATTGATGATATGGCCCTCGGATCAGATATAATCAGATTTTTGTGGCCCTCGCTGTGATAGAATTACCCATCCCTGCTTTACATTAATAATGTGTTCAACTCAGCCATGCTTTTCTATCTGTAACAATATGTTTCTCTTTTGTCATGAGTTTCATCCAAGCATTTCAAAATAAAAGTTCTGGAGATTAAAATGTTTCAGCAAATACAATCTTACCTTTCCCCAAGTCCATATCTCCCAAATCTCAGAGAAAAATTGTGTTTTTGTGCAGATCAATGTGAATTATTAAAACAGAACTGCCTTTTTTTCTTTTTAATTTTCAGCCAAGTCATTTAAATACAGATCTATTTACTTTGCATTGCACCACACCTGATTATAAAACAATCACGTCAAAGCGAAAGAGTCAACATTACAGTAGTAGCAAAGTCTCTTGAATGCATTTTTCAACTGTACCAAATGTCAACTGTTTTTATTGATGTAGGAAATTACTGTTTAAGCAATTCAGAATATTGTAAGTAATGGCAATTTTTTTTGTTATTGTTTTATTTTCTTAATGAGCACCAATGTTTCTATCATAAATGAATTTACTTTATTACTTTTCTATTGTTATGCGTTCAGCTGATGTTTCATGCCATTAGTCCGAACTCTCTCTAAAACCCTCTCCATTAGCTAAATTAAAGCCGATGACCTTTTGGATGAATATATCCATCATATGATCTAGTGCAGACGGAGCCTGTCCCAATACAAAACCTTATAATAAACACGGTTCCAGAATGTTCTACTAACAACAGCAGACGCTAGCAAGCAATTGTCTCATTCTGCAGCTACATTATTCCCATACAGCAAGTAATTCCCCCATTGTGGTAATTGCATGTAAAAGCCATTATCATTTGGGTCCATGCTAATCATATTTTGAGGCTATGGGATCTGGGGTAATTGTTGAACTTTCTGTCAATGTGTGGAGACAGAAACACAGTCCTGGCACTGGTACCACTGCAGCTGTGTCTCAGTCCTGCTGGATTCACCACTAAACTACTACAGATTGCTTTTCATTGTTTCATTCTTTCAAGAGTTTCATTCTGGTTGCGATACCTTGAGATCTGGCGCCTCACTCTACGAGATAAAAGAGAGGTTTTAGATTTGGCCTGGACTCTCTGACTAGGAGGTGGGGGGGCGTGGAGGGGGGGTGTGAGTCTATAAAGGGAGAGAATGGCAGAACAAAGAGTTGTAAGTGTAGGAGGCAGAGTTTCATATTAATATCGTGTTGTGGAGACAGCTGCCTGAAAACAAGTCGCTCTTTGGAAACACTTAGCATCTCATCAGTCAAAGGAGCCGCACCTGCACACGCATCTGAGTGCGAGAGAGAATGTGGTGCAAAGCATGTGTCACTGTGTGAAAGAAGTGTACGATGGAAATATTACATTTCTAGAACCGCTGACTGGTCGGTATTTATATTTCTGAAAGTGGCGTTCGATGATCTGCAAAATGCTCCATTTATTCACGGCTCCAATGCTGCCAATGATCAAACAAATGGTAATGTTGGCTGTAATTTGATTGTGTTTATATAAAACTGATATTTCTAATAGGCACTTTTATTGTTTTTCTGTCGGGGACTACGGATGGAATTTAGCATTTTTGCTAACTCAGGTGTATTTCATGCACGTACACTGCAAAAAAGAAAAAAGTTACTAAAAATCAGAATAGTAAGGCAACTGACTCCAACATATTTTTAAGTTTTGATTGAAACCTAAGCATTTTAGGTAATGAGATTGATTCAATTCATTTCAACTTTATTTATATAGCGCAAATTACAACAAAGTAATCTCAAAGCGCTTAACAAAATATAGAGTCCATAGTAGGACAGAAAGAACCCAACAAGATCCACACAAACAATTACTTTACATTTGTTTGGCCAACTACTTTTTCTACCATCTAAAAGTTACAGAAAGTCAAAGTTGTGACGACTCACCATTTTTTCTTAATATTTTTCATGTGTTTCAGAACTTACAGTTTTGAGTTATACCAACTAAAAATGACAAAATTGACGAGTTACACCAATTTACTATTTATTGTTCAGATTATGCATATTTAATCAATTAACAAAGTTAATATTTTTTTTATTATTAAAGGCACACTGTGGACTTTGTGACTAAAGAGAATGGGGCGGAGCGCCACTGACGCAGTGAGCGCCAGGCCTCCTGCAGCGGTGAGAAGAGGGCGACGGCTGCTCCTCCAGCCCTGTTTCGCACCCCAGCCCGACAGATCCTTGTGCTGCGTTCACACCGGATGCGTCACGAAATGTCCGTACGTCCAGATTACATACAAAGTCAATGGATAGATGTGTCCCAGATGCAAACTCTTTCCTGTGAGGCAGTGCGTTGGCCGTGCGAGCGCGTTCCTGATTTTACGCATATCCACACATCTGCAAGAGTTGAAAATATTGAACTCATGCGACTGTTTTGTATGACGAAAGCCAATCAGTCATTTCTGACAATGACGTCAGGCCATCAACACGGACACTGGTCTGTTCACACATTCAACCATGGAGTAGAAGCTGTGTGTGACCACCTGGAGCTGTATGACACGGCCTTTATAACCAGGACCGGACTAGGAAGGATTTGGCGTGGAGGAGAATCAGCGAGGAGGTGGTAGTAGCAGGTGAAAGTTTTCCCTGTAGCACTGAGCCAGGATAGCATTAGCCGCTAATCACACCGGCTTTTTTCACTGGTGGTTTATGTTCATGAGTGGAGAAAAAGTAGCACAGCTCCTCACTTCAGCAGGCAGTGAAACTCACCGAGTTGGATGTGTCGCTGGTGGGCGGGGCTTCGCTTCAGACGTGCGTATGATGCGAATGGGGAAATTTTTTGATCCTGCGGAACGTTACGTAAGGCAGATGCGTCCAGTGCCGCTGAAGACGCATTCGGTGTGAACGCAGCATTATCCCGATGTTACAGGTCAACTACTGTCTGCATACACAACCAAAAGACAAGGAAGGTTGGCCCAACTGACTGACCGTTGATTTTTAGCGCCCCTAGTGGCCAAAAGTTACACAGTGCGCCTTTAATAAACCCAGAATTTTAAGTAGTCACAATTGTCCCAACTAACGTAGTTTGTCCATTTATTTAAACACAATGTACATGCAGCATAGCACAATCTGATGAATTAAAACAGATGTGATTGTATAGTGCCATTTTAACAATCAGAGGTTGTAATAAAAACCATGTGCTCCTTTGTTTTATTGCTAAATATACACATTTTAGCATTAAAACTTCAGAGAATAAAAACAAAAGGGCATGCTAATGTTGCATTATATTTTATATTGGAGTAATTCAGTCACGCTCAACAGGTTTCTGTGGCTGCTTTGGAAAATGTGCCGAACTTGATGCTTTGTGACAAAACTAAATGTGGAACTTAGCCTTATTCACGCCATCAATCTATTTCTATATAAACTGATTTTGGTTTTGGTAAAAAAGGAGTTAAATAGAGGGAGTGGTGGTGTTTGATTTACTGGTCTCATCATTTCCTTTTTATTCGAGCATCTTTCAGTGATGTGTTTAGGAAATGATGGGTTGGCATGACTCAATGAAATATCTGAGAGTGACGAATGGTGCTAAAATGATGGGATTCATCTCCTCAGCAGACTTCCTCTCTCTCTCTAGCCTTTCAACAGGCAATGATTGCCAATGTTAAATGTGGAGTGGAAGCTTCCTGGAAATGGTGATGATCCACAAATCATTGGAGGGTGAAAATATCTGTGTTTCCACGTCAAAGTGTGTTTTCCGCATGTTTGATCTGAAAAGATACAGTCACCCAACATAGAGGGTAATATAGTCATTTTTGGTTATGGCCTCGTAGAAAATGACGAATAATTTTATTATTTTTAAGATTTGTACTGTAGATTTAACTAGAAAGTGCTGCATTTCCTGGAGAAAATACAAATCAGAATGTTGAAGCATCATTAAAAAGATGAAGAAAGCAGAACATTTTATTGCATTAATTATGAAATCTTTACTTTACTGTTTATATGCTTATTAAGTTATGATTTTTTTTCCCCAGAGAATTACAAACAAAATTTGCTGCGATAAAACTGTAAGAAAATAATTTTAAGTGAAATAATAATAATAATAATAATAATAATAATAATAATAATAATAATAATAATAATAATAATAATAATAATAATAATAATTGAGTTTCTAGAAAGTTAATGAAAAATAATTTCTTGAATACTGCAAATACAGTCTTAGAACATATTTGAACACATATTAATGTTGCATCATTTTAAAATGTAATGAAAAATATTATTACAGCTCTGTGTCTTATTCTCAAGCTGCACACACTCCATCTTTTTTACATGCAAAATCTAATTTTACTGACACTTATACAGTATGTGTCAAACATTCCACTAAATGTTAGTGTTACCATGTGTGTCTGATGTAGCCGTACAATAAAGAATCGGATGTTTTATGTTCTGGCAGCGTGAGTTGTTCTTTTGATTCACATGAAAGAAGTTTGGAGTCCTACATTACATCCCTTTATAGTGCTAGTGTTAATGTTTAATGCATGCCATAGTGCTGAGTATGCCTGTTACTGATTGGTCAAAACAACTGTTGCGTTTCAGACCATCAGGCGCATAGAGAGCTGTTAATGCTGCATTTGTTAATGCAAACTGTCTAAGTGTTACACTGGCGCGATGTCTCCGTCTCTGATGTGTGTTTATTTGATCCGCTGGAGTTTCCCGAGGTGTGTGCTGATACTTTATTGATGTCTGGGGGCGGGGGTGTAGTTGTATTAGAAGTGGCAGTTGTGTTTGTATCAAATGCCAGTCTGAAGAGTAACAATCGCAACTTTTAAACTTGGTTTTCATTCCAAACCTTGGTATCCACACAAATAACATCCTTCACTAGAACACAGGGAACTTCTTTCATCTTGTGTAAAATGGCTGTGAAACAGTAAAAAATCTCCAGTTGCATAATTTACAATAAAAAAAAACAGAGATTTTATTGCGAGTTTTCAAAAAAATTAAAAAAATGGGAGTGTCCAAACATATCAGTTTTTGGGGGATAGAAATTTTGGTAACACTTGACTTGAAGTTTTATACATAAGGCTGACATTACGCTGTCATTATCTGTCATTAGCATGAATAAGGTTAAGCTGTCACTAAGTGTTGTTTGCTAAATTATGACCCTTTTGGAGCTATGTTGGCATTTTTTGATTAGATGGAGGGATCTAGTGGGGTTAGGTAACACTTAATGACAGCATTCATGACACCATTCAAATGCATGCTAATCACAGGCGTCATGACGTAATATTGACCGCGTAATGTCAGCCTTTATGCACGGGGTGGATGTTTTATTTATTTTTATTTTTAACTTTGTTAAAGCACTTTGAGCTGCATTTTATTGTATAAAAAGCGCTTTTTAAAAAAAAAAAATAAAACTTCAAGTGACGTGTTACCTAAATGTCTTACATGCCTATAAAATGTGAATGCTCATGGCACCATGCGGCAAATATCTGGCAAAGAGAGTATTTGGCGCTTGGCGGAGGTTTGCGATCCCCGAGTGCTGTTGTTTTTCTCTGTAAACAAGTAGTTGAATGTTTAGCAAACAGATGCACAAAAAACTGGTACAAAATCTTGTGAAATGACAGACTTTACCTCCTGAATTAGAGCTAGTGCTATGATGTGGATTAAAGTTAACCCTTGCCTACGTTTTTGGAGAAATATCACGCATTTCCACAATGTTTTACCCCATAAAACACATTAGATGGCTAGCAAGTTTAGCAAACAGACAGACTATCAAAGTTTGTGTAAAATCTTGTGCTACATAATATTATGTGATTACAGCGTGACGTTCTCCTTTCACGCATCTGAAGCATAGAAATATACAATTATCAACAAAAGTTAACTTAATTAAACCTAATAAACATGCTTGGCAGGATATCAGGAAGTTTAATAGCCAGTAACGACATCTACTGTAATTATGAAAAGCTGATGAAACGAAAACAAAGTTGGTTTAATTTTGAAATGAAAAATCAGAGCTACTTAAGCTACTGCAGTCATATAATGGAAGCTTACTGTCTTATTTTGCTGCTTTATCTTTTTTTAGGTTGATAAACCTAAAATTGCAAAAATGTTATTAATAGGAATAAATAATTACATGTTTGATGAAAATACATTTAGTTGTGAAATGTTATCTTTGTGGGGGTGAAAAACTAACCATATCTCAGTACATTGAGGCTATTTTACTATACTTTCTGTAAATGAGCTCATTGTTTTACATTGCATTGGTTTGTTTTTTAAGTTAAGGGATGATAAGCAGTTCTAATTCTGAACAATGAATCTGATGTATCCATACAATGGGTTGTCATAGAAAGCATTTGATCTAATTGGATCTAAAGTGAGTGGAATGAGAGAAAAACCCATTTGACAAAGTGAAAGAAATGAAACGATGTAATGACAGGTGGTTTGTGATGGCGGAGACGTCTTTGTTTGCGTCTCTGCAGGCTGCAGCAACCAGATGCGGCTCTATTGTGCCTCTCATTATGTTTCCCTGCTTTGATTCTCTGTCATAAAAGACTCTCTTGGCTGGAAAAAATAGAATTTTTCATCACTGGTGCCAATGTGAAACAGGCACTGGGCCAAAGAACTCCACTGACCTGCCCTCGTTTTTTAGATCACCACCAACGTCAGCATCGGCAAGTTTGTTTGTTTAACATTTTCACCGCAATTAGCAAATGACCACCAGCGTTGGGCTCAACTAACATGAAGACAGATTTACTGTCAAAGTCATTGTTTTAAAAAACAAGAACATTTATATTATATACCCTCTTATATTGACAGTTTGAAACATTTAAACTCCACACAGAGACACACGCTGAAACTAGAAAATAAATGGACCCACTTCACTAGATTGTTTCATTTGGTAATACTTAACTGAGTTAAGTTATTTGAAATTAAGTTAATAAGTTTGATTCACATGGACTTAAAGCTGACATCCAGAGTTTCAGAGAAATCTATGTTTATGTATGATTCTTTTGAAATGCAAAAAATTACCTAACTTGTCTTTTACTATGGTCTACTGCTGGTGGTCATTCATATACATTAATGTATATAAGTCCCTCCTTCTTCCTATAGACCCTTATACAAATGCAAGAAAGCGCCGACTTCTCCCAGCCAATAGGCTTTGACTTCCTGGAGCGGCCCACTGTCAATCAAAGTGAATGCGTGTGCACTGTCACAACAGCAAACCGGTATCACTGAGCAGCATCATGGAGGAAGAGCACTCCGCAACTCCAGTTACCCATCCCACGATTGCCAATGTATAAAGCTTCTACTAAAAAAAGAAAAGAAAAGTACGCTTACAAAGCTTGTGGATAAACTTCTTTGTGACCGCAACAGAATTTATCTCAAAGCTGCTTTTCAAAGGGGGAGGGACTTGCTGCTTTTAAAAGGATTTCGAACGGACCAGGATTTGGCGTCATTTCTCATGCACAGGTAATAAACATGTTTTAATAAAAAGTTATGGCACTCTAACAATAAATAAGTAGTTTTTGTAGTTATGCGACTTTGTTATGTTTTGCAAATTTAAAGGTAGGGTAGGCGATTTTCAAAAGCTAGCATAATTTTGAATTTAGCCTCCCTGAACAATAAACTTTATCATCATATATGTTAAAAAACATGACCAAAAACTCTGTTTTAACTCTGTCAGCGGTGACGCGCTTTCAGTGTGAGCTCGTGCATGTGAGGTGTCGAGAACGAGCAGGAAGACAGGGAGACGTGATTTTTCCATTGGTCGAAGTTATTACAGGTTTACAGCTGCTACAGATGATGGATTTTCTTCATTCCTTTTTCAGAGCACATAATTTCTGTCAGGACATATATAGACAATTTCAACCAAAAACTTAAAAAGTGTATCTGGAAAAAATCGCCTACCCTAGCTTTAATAATAATAATAATAATAATAATATGTATTATTATTATTATTATTATTATTATTATTATTATTATTATTATTATTTGTTCTCCAAATCAATGCTTTTGTATTAATTCGAATCCAACTTAAAATGAAGGCAAGTCAATTTCAGTTTTTTAACACAAAAATGACAATAAATTCACAATGTCACACTATATCATTAAAGTTGAATTGAATTGCATTCTATCGTATTGTATCGCGTCGTATCATATTAGGTAAAGGGCCTTCCTCAAGAACCAGTAGTCATGAACCATGGTGTGGGGTTTGAAAAAGTCTGCGTCCATAACCATTAGGCCACCACACTGCTTCTAACCTGATACCTTGATTTAGCAAAAACTACTTTTTATAGTCACCTGAACATTTTATTTTAGTTTATTTAATAACTTAAAAAAAATACAAAAAAATAAACATGAAATTGGATGATCATTTTTTGGGATATTTTCTTCTAGAAAAAGAGGTGACGTCGTGACATAGAGCATCACGAGAAACTCAGAACTCACTCTGAACTTGTCTTTCAGTAACTCCGACAACTACTGAAATGCAATTCTTAAGGATCATGAAGCTGTTCTGGCATCCAAACTAAGACTTTACCTAATTTAAAACTCAAGATTTAGCAAATTTCTGGATAAAAAACATGGTAAATAGATGTTTTAAATCTTACAAAAAAAATAAAAATATATCCGAAAGCCTCTATCAGCTCCTGAATCTCACAAAGAGGTTATGATTAATAACTTCACTTCCGCAACATGCAGTTATAAACCTCTGGATGATCTTTGCAAACATCTTGTGTTTATTATTCATTTGGGGGGGTTGGGGTCCTCAAATCTATCCAATATTTAGAATTCAATTGATTTGGACATATTTATAAGTGTGTAACTGTGTACTTTATTAGTGAAGTGACTAATAAGTCTCAGTTTGGGGCTGTTCATTAATTACTCTGTGTTTGCCATTCTATTGTATTTATACAAAAACACATCATGGAAGAATTCTCGTCG
This sequence comes from Gouania willdenowi, assembly GCF_900634775.1. Classification (NCBI taxonomy): domain Eukaryota; kingdom Metazoa; phylum Chordata; class Actinopteri; order Blenniiformes; family Gobiesocidae; genus Gouania; species Gouania willdenowi. The sequence goes on along the minus strand of NC_041064.1, from coordinate 7,764,560 downwards.
TAGACTTGTTTATGTGGCGTTTAAATGTTTGCCCTGAAGAAGTGGAATAAAAATGGCTGATGTTTGTTTGGGTAAATCCTGAAACCTTGTTTGTTTAATGTAAGCTGTCATTAGGTAATTTGGACTTGTTTTTAGTTCAAAAACGGTTCCTATTTGTTGAGTGGTGAATCCATCCAACTGGTGTCCCAGCAGAATTAATTACTGCCATATGATTAATGGGAGGTATGAATGAAGGACCACCCTGATAGAGGCTATAACAAACACTTTCAAGTCAAATGTGTTTTTTATTTTATTTACAGACGAGTTCAGTTAAACACGTCGCCACAATTAGCTGGAAATAGTCGTTTCTTTTTAAATATAGCGTCAGCTGCATTTCCAGGCTTTGTACGTGGATTTAACTTGTTTTTTTTCCTTGATGATGAAACCCCTTCCATATGGTAAATGTGTAAATATGATTGAATAAATATGTATGATGGTTGTAAATATTTTAGGTTTAGCTAAAGCTTTTAATCTATTGAGTTTTTGGAGTAATTTTTAGGATGCGGTGCATGATTAAAGATAGAAACTGGAACCACAAAAGGAAAAATTGAACGCTGATGAGAAATAAAAGGGGTTTAAAACAGTCAGTGAAAGGTATATTATAGGAAATTAGCTGTTTTATATAAATAAATTCCTAATCCATTAAATTATCCACAAATTGTTGACGTCGTATGTTGTGAATCCAACTATTTTGACTCAACTTTACCTTAAAAACTCAAACCACCGCTTATAATATGATACATTTGATTCCTATGTCCTTTTGACATATATTCAGGATAAAAACAGGTAGATTTAGGGGGTCGCCAGATGCTTTCAAGAACCTAAGAATATTGCTTTTAAATTTCAGCCCATTTTGGCTTATTTTGACCATTTTTCTGCAACTATTTTCATCACCTTTCTTGCTATAGTTTTGCCTCTTTTTATGCATTTTCCCTAAATTACTCCCATTTCTGCCACCTTATCAAATTTCAATGCCTTTTCTGCACATTTTTTCCACTTTCAAGACATATTCAGCACTTATAAACCCTTTCCACCACTTTCCCCACCTAATGTCACATATATTGATGCATTATTGTCACTTTTAACCTATTTTCACCATGTTTCATAATTATTTTTTGCCATTTTAACCACATTCACGATTTGTCATGCCCGTTCTTTGCCAGTTTAAACTAATTGTTCTACTTTTGAAATTACATATATGCCCCATTTCTGCTACTTTTAAGGCAATATTGACACTTTTAACCCTTTTTTCCACTTTACCATATGTGGTCACTTTTAACCCATTTTATTTCCGATGAAAACAAGTATTTACATCTTTATTTCTGCCACTTCTCCATCAAATTTCAATGCCTTTTTTTGCAAATTTGTTCCACATTCAAGACATTTTCAGCACTTAAAAACCCTTTCCACCACTTTTCCATCTAAAGTTACATAAGTGACCCATTATTGAACCTCTTTTCACCATATCTAACCACATCCACAATTTGTCATGCCCATGTTTTTGCCAGATTATACTAATTGTTCTTACTAAATGTTCCTTTATTTACATTCTGTCCTAATTTGCAATTTTTAACCTGTTTTCCAACAATTGCATGAGTAATACCATTTGTAATAAATTCACTTTGTAATAAATGAGAAAAATAAACACAATTGCAGAAATTCTGTCTCCACGTCTTAAATAGGGTATATTTAAACGTGTAATATTTGTGGTCTGTTGTGCATTGTGTCTAAAATAAACGGACAGATGGAGGATGCTAATTGCTACGTTAAAATTGTTGAATGAGTGAAGTGACAGAGAGGACACATGGTTCTGTTGGCTCACACTATGCCTCCATCCATTCTCTGCCAGATCAACAAAAACGGCTCCTTAGACTTTCTGCCTCATGCAAATACGCTGATATTTAACTAGGTCGGCCCCTTTCTACACGCTCTAATGTGTTTATTTATTCTACTGTTTTATTGTTAAAAATCCAACTTGACATTTAAGACGTTTTCTAATATATTACAGAGAAACATTTGTAGGTCTTCTTTAGCATTTGGAGCTTATGTCAATTGTTATGCAGATGAAACCTTTATATATTTTTAAAACAAAACTAAGCAACAAAAACTGTATTTAAAGTGCAATGTTCATTACAATTCATTACAACTGTTTTAGTCTTCTATACAAAGCCAAAATAAATTTTGGTTTACGACAATACATTTTATTGGTCTTTCTTCCTCCCCTTGGTCGACCCCTGACCTGTCATTAAATGAAAGGTTAGCAGAAAATTAACATCTCCGCAGGGACCAATAAACAGTCATTTAAACTTTGTACATCTTTCTTTTTAAATTCAACCTTTAGAAGCCTCTAATAAAATTTCAAAAGAAAAAAAAAAAATGGCTTCCTGGTATAAGAACTCAACACGTGATTTTTGTTCATTAGTTACTCTAGATTTAAGCAAAATGTCACTTGCACTACTATTAGACCTTTTCTTTGTTTTCTAGTATAACTAGTAGAGGTAAAAATGTTCATTTCTTCCTCACACTTAAATGTTCTGGGTCAATTGAACCAATTTTAATAGCTAACAAAGACAAGTAAATGCTAAATACAGTTTCTAAATGATGACTATTAAGTAAGAGGGAAAAAATGCTTTGATTTAAAAGTCTCTGACTCGGCATGAAAAATCAATTGAAAGTAAGAAGTTTACCCATAAAATAACACTCAAATAAAGATAGATAAAAAATATTAGTAGAGTACCTAACGAAGTGAATGAAACTTTGTTACCATCCACAACTGTTTGCGACTACCATCTTTTATTTTGAAAGGTCAAGCTTGCACTCCTTAACATAAGGCAGCAATAATAAGCTACATTAGTTTCATTTCTTTCATAATATTTCGCAGTTTTCACATTAAAAACTATGTTCAGTTTTTTAAACAATTTAAAATACCTGGATTAAAATGTCTGACACCTCTGTGTTTATTCTAACATGTTCAACTTTTTTTTCAACCTTGGGGTCGGGACCCTATATGGGGTCACCAGGAATTAAAATGGGGCCTTCTGAAATGTCTAGTAATTGGTAAAAAAAACAAAAAACAAAAAAAAAGGAGATAAAAACTGATTAAAATTCAGTTTTTTTAATTATTTGAATTATTATTTTTCAAATACACATCACACACAAACATCAAATAACTGTATCACATATACTGTAAATCTAGTACAAATAAAATGCAGTATAAACATACCTTGACACTTGAAACACACTTTCATAAACATTATCAAAAACTAATTGTAGAGAAAAAAAATGACCCAAAAAATGTTGGGAACCTCTATGCTATTCAGGTTCTAAAGCACTTAAAGTATTATTCTTCACATGCTGGACAGTATACAAAAATGTGTTCTAAAGATATGGCAAAAATGACATAATAACAATGAAATAATTATGGCGCTAATGTTTCATGACCTGTGGGAAGGATTCCTTCAGGGACACTTCTTCAATCCAACACCTTTAATACTTACATCAGAGGATTCCAAAGAAAAAGTGAAATATGAAGAGGGCGGGGCTTATACAAGACCCTCTGGATCTGAACAAGAAAAAAAAAAAAAACAACCTTCCATTCTCATTCCCTTCCTGTCCAAAATGATGGAGCTACAATCACAGCCATAACTCTGTTGCAACACACTTCTCAGATTTCAACATGTTTCCCACATGGACTTTGACATTGCTCTTTAGATCCAGAACAGCACTTCACTAAATCACCAGTAACCTAGCATGAGGCTGCGCTGACCTCTTTGATGCTTTACCATTCCTTCTATCAGTAAATCAGAAAAAAAAAAAAAAAAAAACAACTGCTGCTTTCCCAACGTTCTGAAGGTCACAGACCTGGAGATGTCAAAGGTCACAGAACCAGCAGTTAAGGTTCAAAGTCCCTCGGAGAGAAATGAAAATGATTGCAGCAAAGACTTTAATATGGAAAACTACTTTGACAGCAGTTACACTGGATAGTTTTGGTTAGAATTTAGACTTATAAGTTAACACATTTCAAGTCAAAATCTTGGTCTATATTTATAATATATTTCTATTCTTCCATGAATAGACGTGTGCTTGTACTAAGGAAAAGAAAGAGTAGAGGGAAAACAACAATTATTAGATTTAAAGATTTTCATTTTTACCTGCAATAGTCATGTCATAAAATATTACTTAATAGAGATTAAAGGAAGTGTATTTAAAGGAAGAACCAACATTATGAACATGTCTGATATTTTGACATTTTTGTGTTTTTCAGTGACTCTGTAATTTTTTTGGAGTAATTTTTGTACATCTTTGGTATTGTTTTATGTATTTTTAGTATCATTTTATGCATCTTAGGTCTCATTTTGTATATTTTCTAATTATTTTGTGCATGTGCATGACTTGTATTGTGTTTTTAGAGTAAATTTGTGTATTTTGGTTGTCCTTTTTGTTTTTTGCATTTTTCTGTGACTTAGTATGTTTTTTGGGGTCATTTTTATGTATTTTGCTGATTTGTGTATTTCTTTTGTAATTTTGTGTCTTTTTTGGAGTTTCTTTAAGGGCCTCAAAATTCTAGACCCCCCAGTTGTCCAACTAGAGCAGACACACGAGAAGATAATATGTAAGTAAGAGTTACTCACTATCACTACACAAGAACATGCTTATTGTAACCCTCAACCACTGACACTGGAGCATTTGGTACTGGGTGGCAAAGAAAGAAAGAAATATAGACTTCTTAATTTTCATGTATGCTCCGGCAATTTTGTTTAGAAAAATGTGCCTTTCCTGAATCTGATTAGACTCAGTACGAATATTCAACTAAGTGTTACTTTTAATCATCCTTGGGCATGAACTTCTCACCTATTACCTGCTCATCCGGTTTGGAGATACAGCACGTGTTGTCGGTTCAATAATTTGATTTATGAGTCCTATTCTCACTCTTACACTCTGGAGCATTGCAGTCATCACAAACTACAAGCACCGCTTTGTTTTATTTGTGAATAGCTGCGATCAACCTGGCAGGAGCGACTTTTCCTCCCTGAGTGATGATAGTATTGGTTGATTGTGGAAGATGCTTCATGCATTTTTTATTTGCAACCCAATATTTACAAGATTCCAATAATGCTACAGTATGCGCCATTTAGCATTTAGCTTTGCCAATGCTATGACACAGTGGTTCTCAACCTTTTCAGCTCGCGACTCCCAAAATAAATGTCCTAGAGAACGGGGACCCCACCGTACCTGAAGGTGGGAATAAAGGGGAGAGCTTTTTGGGGTCCATTCATAAAATCAGCAAAATGATGGTTCATTGAATCGGTGATAACCACATTTATTTATTCATCTGAATAATATCCACTTTTATCCAGGAAGTGTATTTTTATTTGCGCCATAGTATCTAGTCATCTTAAATATTTAAATCCTTTTTTTAATCAGAAATGAAATGGGTTAAAAGTGACCAAAAGTGGTGGAAAAGGTGGTGAAATGGGATTTTAAAATCCTCAAAAGTTGGTTAAAAAATTGCAAATTAGGACAGAAAGTAAATAAAGGAACATTTAGTAAGAACAATTAGTATAATCTGGCAAAATAATGGGCATGACAAATTGTGGATGTGGTTATATATGGTGAAAAGAGGTTCAATAATGGGTCAGTTATGTAACTTTAGATGGAAAAGTGGTGGAAAGGGTTTTTATGTGCTGAAAATGTCTTGAATGTGGAACAAATTTGCAAAAAAAGGCATTGAAATTTGATGGAGAAGTGGCAGAAATGGGAGTAATGCAGCAAAAATCCATTAAAGGAGCAAAAATATTGCAAGAAAAAGTGATGAAAATAGGTTAAAATATGGAAAGTTTAGTGTTGTTGCAGAAAAAGGGTAAAAAATAAGCAAAAATGCTCTAAAATCGTTAAGCAAATATTCTTTGTTTCTTGAAGGCATCTGGCAACCTCCTTCCAGTGTCTCGCGACCCCAAATGGGGTCCCGACCCCAAGATTGAGAACCCTTGCTATAACATAGGCGTGAGACTGTAGGATTATGTCAGATTGATCGGGGAGGCCTAATTATTAGCCCTTAAGCTAATGTTTCTATCACAAAAACAGGGTGAAGCATGAAATCGATAGACACATGGACATATGTACGTGCACACACACACACACACACACACACACACACACACACAATACCCACAGCCCAAAGCGAGCCACTTCTGGCCAAGGACTGAGGTGAAAATAGCATTTTCTTTTCATCTGAGGCTTCATTCAAGGTTAGCCAAGTGAGAAAGAGTTTAGCACATGGAGTGTGTGAGCAGCGCTACACAATCACAGTTATGTTATTCTCAGAAAGGCTGAATATTGACTCTTCTTCATCTCTTTGTTTTGGCAGGAGGTTGATGTACTACAGAAAATGACAATGTGTTCAGTTGTTATGAAACGCGTAAGATTGTTGTGTACGATTTACAATAAATGACCAAAGTCGTACTCAATGCACCTGAATTTTGCAGAAAAGAAGTCTGAAACAGAAACGTTCTACCCGAGTTTATTTTAAACTAACATAATAATTGCAGAGAATCTGTCATTATTGAGAGGAAAAATCTTATAATACAGACATGGGCAACTGGCAAAGCCACCCCCAAAGCAAATCCTCAAAAGAGTTGGAAGAAATATGAAGCCCAACATAATATACAAAGTACACAAAAACACACAAAATGACAACAAAGAGACACAAGAACCACTTAAACAAAGAAAATGGCTAAAAAAAAAACACAAAACAACAACATATTAGAGAATAGCTCCAAAGAAACACAAACTGTTACCAAAAGTATACAAAATTACAGGAAAATCCAGAAAAACAATAACAAAAATACAGAAAGTGTAAAACGCACAAGTCAACAACAAAATGCAGAAAATGACAGAGAAATGCACAAAATTACACCAAGAACACAAAAAATAACAAAAACACACAAATTGACTTAAAAACACACAAAAATGACTAAAAACTGACATCACATCAAAAGTACATAGACAAAGAAAAACCAAAACCTTTCCCCCACCCCCCGTATTAATGCTCTGATGGGTCATTATTTACTAAATGCTTACATGGATATTGATCATGTGGCACTCGGATTAGATACAATCACATTTTGTGCCCCCCGCTATGATAGAGTTGTTCTAATGTGTAAGTGCTGAGCGGTGGTGGGAAACACGCTTGCTCGAGCCAGTTGTGATTGATTGACAGATGTGAGTGTGAGAAGGAAATGACCGTTTGAACTTTGTGAAATTGACGTCGTGCATGGTTGAAAAGATGAAAGCTGTGAGATCACACAATTCCATCAGTTTTCTGCGGCTGGAGTTCAGATTAGCTTTGGGCTAAACACTTTCATTGCTTTCTTAAGTACTTTACTATAGCAGGAAGGCTTTGCCTCGATATTCATCCAGTGTTCACATTTTTAAAAAGTTGTACTCAAGCGATTTAGGTTTAAGAGTTTGAAATCAGCTTTGTTGCATTTCTATTGTCTAATAAATGTGTCTGAAGCATGATTTCAAACGCACAACATGCCCAAAGCAGGAGTTTTCACATCAGCAAGTTTTAGATTGTGTCTCCATGCTCGTGTGGAGGTAAATGTGCATGTTGGAGTGTCAGTATGACAGATGGCCTCAGTGGGAAGCAAAGGGTGTTGGAGCCCATCTTCTGTCATAGCCCCAAAGGGCCTATAAAGCATGTAGAGCAAACAGGCTAATTAGTGTGTGTGTGTGTGTGTGTGTGTGTGTGTGTGTGTGTGTGTGTGTGTGTGTGTGTGTGTGTGTGTGCGTGTGTGTGTGTGTGTGTGTGTGTGTGTGCGCAAACAAACACACTTTTGTATTAATTTTTTTCTTTCCGTTATTTCTTTAATGCATTTATAAAAACTGCTGCCATTGTTGTCAAGAGTATTTCCAGTCAAACATATGAAAACAGGGATTTTGGTTTTCTTTTGGGTACAGTAATTTAACTCATTGACTGCCAAAGACGTCTAAAAACGTCAATTGTGTTGTTGTTTTTTTTTTTTTGCTGGGGTTGCTAGGAGACAGTGTGACAAAGCTCTCCTGTGAATATCGAGCTTGTACCATGATGTCGTGACCAACTGGTGCCATGTAGGTGGCAGCAGCGCACCTTTTGATGAGATATCACCCGTGTTGGGCAGAGCTCAGAGGAAGAGGAAAAGAGTTTACGAGACAGAAGATGGCACTACGAGAGATGATGCTGAAGTTCCCAGCAGCTCACAGCAGCGCACACTCAACCAGAGCATGTGTGTAACTAAGTGGACTATTGAGAGTGTCGCGATGGTGAGATAAAATGATCAAAAAACGGGGCAAGCAGTGACACTCGGCATGTCTGGGAGACATGTTACGTGTGGGGAGACTGACGGGGGGAGAGACTTGGAGGATGGCCAAAATACAGTAAGAAAACCATTCAAATCTGACCTAGATTGCAAAAATAATAATAAATTTGGCATCAAAAGCCCGGTCTCAGTGTTGTTTTTGTAGTTTTATAGTAGGAAACTAAGGTTGAGGTGTCACTAAAGCAAAAAAAAAATCAAAAAAATTGCTTCAAAGTCACAAATCTGTTTTTTCAGAAAAAAAAAAAACGTTTTTCTCAGCTTTTTGTCACAAACTGGCAATTTGTGTGAAACTTGCCTGTATTCAACTGCTGATTACAGCTAGAAACTAGCTGATTAAACTAGAGAGTTTAATCTGTCAGCATTTGGTTTCAGATTTCAGATTGTCATAGTACAAAATATTCTTTGGGTCTTAAAAAATCAGTGAAAATCATCTAAAAGCCTGGCAATATGGGGTTGGCTGCACTGAAAAGGACTGGCAGTTATTATTATTATTATTATTATTATTATTATTATTATTATTATTATTATTATTTATTACATATACATTATAAAGGCACTGCAGAGGGCGGCTAGAGCCAATATCATGGAATAAATGCAAGACGTTGTATAGATAATAGAACCTAACCAATATGGGCTGATGCCGGTTCAATGTATCTGCCAGTAACCAATAAAGTTAGGTATTTACAGCTTTCCACACAAGAGAATAAAACTGTAATCTTATACATGTTTTGAGGCTTACAAAAATCCCTAAATATAAGTATCAGCACACTGGAACACTGCAATCCCTTTGAAAACCAAGTGTTGATAGTTGGGTGATGGGTTTAACACTGGCTTAGTCACTAAGGCCATGAGTATGACACACCAAGGCCAGAAAACTGACAAATACAAAAAGCCATCCAGCGCTTATTTGTTGATTACCCGTCATAACAATCAGACCATGTATGCCATGCATCATTGTTTCAGGTCATTACCTCCTACACCCATGTCGACCTAATGTCTTGTATAGAAGGCTAAAGTGTAATCCCCAAAAAACTTCCACAAACCAAATAACTATGTTTGAGATATCAATCAGCACAAAAACTATGTAAACACACAGATTTGCTCAGAACTGGATATGTAAACTGTGTAAGAGATGTTTGAAAATGTGTCATAGCGACACACAGAGCTTTCTGCAGAGTTTAGCTTCACAAGTAAAACAGAACCACCTTAAAGCCTCTTTCATCCAACTGCTCTAAACTCTTCTGGTTCTTATCTATATACAGATTCAACCGTGGGATTAAGATGCAACACAATTGTGAATAGCAGCGAGTGGGCCAACCTTGATCAACATCCCTAACAAACAGTCAGTGAATTGGAGAATATTAAAGAACATTAGAGAACATTAAATACGTTCTTCTCCTTATCTTGCTTGGATTTGATCATACACAAAGTTTGTGGTTTTCTGAATAGTTTTCTGCTGCTTAGATTTTAACATATTACTGCTAGTTTCATGTCACAGATGTTAGTTCTATCTCAGGTGTGTAGTATAAGTTTTCAGTGAAATGGTCCCAAACTTTTGAGACTTTAGGTTGGTTCTTCTTCTGTTGCATAATTCTTCTTCAATATTTAAATGGTGAAGCGACTCTGCATCCAGCAGGTCACGTATGGTACTGCAGCAAAAAATGAAACAGAAAGCAGGCGACGGCCTGATTTAACCATGAATTTACAACATTAAACAACGTGTCGACACAATTTCTTGCAGTCAACATTACCAATTATGTTTCTAATCATTTTTGCCTTATTGTATATGTTACGAACATTGTGGTTGGCGCAAATCTTGAGACGGTCTATATATTGAATTCTATTTTTACTGTTGCCCCCCCTAGCACGAATCTCAAACTCCGCCTCTGCTATGGCTTTGATACTCTTTCACTGCTCCAAGACAAAGTGGAAAAAAATCAATACTTCAAACCTTCTCCAATCGTTTATCATTCAATAATGACCTGGAAGAGTTTTGATTAGAGAGCCATGGTGGGTATTTGAATGTAAATGAACGTCTATGAATTTGAAATCTTTGTATATGCATAGACGGGTTTGGAAATATGAGTGAGGGAAAATCTCCATCTCATTAATGGTGAAAGGAGGCGAGAATCTCTGATGGGGGAGATCAGGCTGAATGGCGGTTTGCTAATTAAATACTGGCATTCTCATTTTCTCACTGTGACACACACACACACACACACACACACACACACACACACACAAAGGCACACAAATGCATAACAGGGGTGTGTGTGTGCATCAGAGCAGGAGGTCTCTGAGGCCTAATCTCAGGGCTTGCAAGGTACCGCTATAAAACTGACAGGCCAACTAATTATCCCAAAAATTACAACATCTTAATGTTTGCACTCACAGCAGCACTCAGTGTGTGTGTGTGTGTTTGTATGTGTGTAGAAAGCCATGCATGATGTGTGTGTTTATTAAGCAGACAGCTGGATACGGACTCCTGCAGATGGGGGTTTCACTGCCTTTTGTTTTGATCCTACAGCCATTAAATATCTGTAGCAACAAGAAGAAGAAGAAGAAGAAGAAGAAGAAGAAGAAGAAGAAGAAGAAGAAGAAGAAGAAGAAGAAGAAGAAGAAGAAGAAGAAGAAGAAGAAGAAGAAGAAGAAGAAGAAGAAGAAGAAGAAGAAGAAGAAGAAATCTGAAAAACATTTAAAGTGAACTGTCCCGTTTTCCACGATGTTTACAAAAACAACAGACTTTATTCACCGCATTTCTTTTATCTTCTTCTTATTGATGTAACAGCCCACTGAACTGCTGTTAACAACTGAAATAAGACTATTTTTCTCTTGTTATACTGAACATTATTTGGTCACACTATACTTGAAGTTTTATGCATAAAGGCTGACATTACGTTGTCATTATTATGATATAACACCTGTCATTAGCATGAATAAGTGTCACGAAGTGCTGTTTGTTACCCTAATCCTAATCCCTAATCCTACCTAACTCTAAAAGCTGGGTAACACTGTGCGATTTTTTAAATCGTTGTACTCAGCTCCAGCTCAAACTGTGCAACTCAGATGCAGAGCTCGAATATGTGCAGCTCACGATTCATATTCTCACACTGTACGTTCATACACAACACGTCGGGGTCTTGTTTCTGGAAATTCAACATACAAATTAGAACATTAAAAAGACGAAGACGAAAAACCCAGAAGTGGAGAGACACTCGCAAATCTCAGCAAAAAGAGCTTTAAAAGAGAAAAGACAGTGATGTGATGGACGAGGAGATGGATGGACAGACATGAGCAGTACAGTCCGTCAATTCTACAGTGTTCACGCATGCGCAGTGTGAGAGTTTAAGGTAAAACGGTCTGTGGCACTGCTTCAACTACTGCAGGGGTCTGCAACCTGCGGCTCTGGAGCCTCATGTGGCTCTTTGACTCTTTTGCAATGGCTCTCTGATGATTTAAAAAAATAAGAAAATGGATTATTTCCTCCAGAGGGTACTGGTGATTAATGACATTAACTTCAAATAAAATGATGATGAAACAATTGGTTAACCTAAAAATGAATAACTCGTATAACCACCGTCCTACTTCAGCTCCTGAAACATCTACAGACCATTAACTTTCCTTGCACCTGTGGCTAACCTTCAGTTTTAAATCTTTGGTAAGATAACTTAAATAACAAAAAAGACTATTCTGGGAAAAAAATACAGACTTTATTTGTGTGGGGAAAGATTTATTTAACTGCTAACATACCGACTTAATATGCATGCTTGATATGTTGTAAGAAATTAGCATGAGTTGGAGTTGATAATTTGTAATCAAATTCAAGTTATTTTTTTCAAATCCATTAACTCATAAAATTATTCGATACTATTTTAATTGTATAGAATTTTATACGCTGTATTCTTTTCATGAGAAGGTTTTTTTTTCGGCTCCGGAAGGACTTTAATCCAGTCAAGATTAGGCAAAATGGCTCCTTAAAGAGTAAAGGTTGCAGACCCCTGAACTACTGTGATACCCTCACCAGGAGCGACTAGATTTATAACATGTTTGATTTCCTTACAACCATACGATTGCTGATCGGGAGCTGGTCGTGAGGTGACCCCATGTATACTACACCATTTATACTACACCATGTATACTACACCATGTATACTACACCATGTATACTACACCATGTATACTAGACCATGTATACTACACCATGTATACTAGACCATGTATACTACACCATGTATACTACACAATGCAAGACAAATCGCACAGTGTATGACCGCCTTAACCCTCTAACCCTACCTAACCCTGACCCTAACCCTAAGTAACTCTAACCCTCTAACCCTACCTAACCCTAACCCTACCTAACCCTACCTAACCCTAACCCTACCTAACCCTGACCCTAATCCTACGTAACTCTAACCCTCTAACCCTACCTAACCCTAACCCTACCTAACCCTAACCCTACCCAGATAACACACATTTTAAAGAATCTCATTTGGTAAATAAGTGGAAAAAAACAAGTATTTAGTGCAGTGGTTACCAACATTTTTTTGGATCGTGACTCCATAGACCAATACTGACTAAAAAGTCAGTATCGGTCTTGTATAATCCATATGGTGAGCTCAGTTTGTCACTAGAAATAAAAGAAGAACAGACATTCCAGGTTTGTGCAGTAATCCATGTGTAAATGTAGTCATTGTGCTTCTTTGACAGCAGATACGCACGGTGATATAAACCTGTGCAGATGCCTCCATTAATCCACGTGTCTGCCAACGTTTGACACACGCAGACAAAGGAGTAGAAAAGCAACAAAAAGGATTTACCACAATCTAATTCTGTCATACAACTCTGAGAAAAATACCACAAAGTCATATAAAAATTTAAAGATTGTTGAAGGTGGTCTACTAATTATATTTTGCTTATTTTTGATGTAAATATGTAGCAAGATGTTTTCTTATGACATTTATTGTCCAGATTGTAAATTAGGTGTGAATAATCCCAATGCGCTACACCTGAGAATAATCAACAGAGTCCCTCCCTGAATCACCTCCCAAATGATTCTCTTTGCCTTTAACCTTGCACCCATCAAAAACAAATATATATATATATATATATATATATATATATATATATATATAAACTTCAAAATATGCATATTTTGGACCAGACAATTAGGCAATATTTATTTTATTAATTCATCTTCTGATCTGCTTTTTCCTGTTCAGGGTTGCGAGGGTCTCCTGATGTCCAGGTCTCAACAGGAACTAGGTGGAGGTACACCCTGGACAGGGCAAAAACACATATACACACACACAAAAACTCTACATTCCTACAGGCAATTTAGAGATTATTAGGTATATTAGTATTTAAAGTAAGAAGGACACATTCCTCTTCTACCATCTTAACGTATGAAACAGGAAAGAATAAGCAGTCCTTATTCCTGAGGATTTCTATGAAAGCAATGCCTGAAATAGCCCATCCAATAATACAGAGAACCACTAAAGCACCGAGCACAAGGTTTAAGGACCAACTCACTTTAAAAACTCAATTCATTCCCAAGTATTGCTTTCTTCTGTGAAAGTTTGAGTGTAACACAGATGAAACTTTTATTACCTCACTGTCAGTATTATTATCTAACCCAAGTTATTTGGTGAGAAATGATGAGAATTGAGAATGGAGATAGAAACAGTGATGAATGAGATTGACAAGAAAGAAAAAAAGGTGAGAAGGAGAGTGAAAATCAGAGTCACTGGGACTGAATGGGAGATTGAGAATCTAAGAGTCGAGTAACAATCTTTATATGACTGATCCTGACAGTTTCATTCAACATTGTAAAAAATCTGGCTGGGAATTCTGATTATGTTGATTGGCTTTAGACAAACATTTTGGTTTTAAATAATAAGTAGAAGACATTTTTTTCTTCTCTTTGAAGTCATTGCTAATATTATAGGCAGAGTTTCACGTTCTAATGAAGAAGAATTGCACAACAAAAGAAGAACCAACCTAAAGTCTGGGACCATTTCACTGAAAACTAATACTACACACCTGAGGTAGAATTAACATCTGTAACATGAAACTAACAGTAATTATATCCATTTGTTAACAGAGAGATGTAGGCTCTGCTGTAGCCTTGAAATAAGATGATGGTCACATGACTCGAACGCCAAAAAAAATTGTATGTTTAAAATAACAACAAATTAATTCATATATATATATATATATAGTACAGTCACTGTGTTTTATGGCACTGAAAATATTTGTATATTATGTACATTATATCAATAATTGTATTTTGTTTAAATGAATTTGGGAATTCATTTAATTCCCAAATGAAACTGAAAACTTTGAACCCCTGCCCCCTCAAACTCTGCGTATGACTAATACATTTTCAATTTCATAAAAACAAGGCAACCAGACAGTTTATTTCATTTGATATGTTTACATTTCATATTTTTTTTAGTCCTGGGTTGATCATGGGGTAGACATGTTATTTGCATGTTCTCCCTGTGCTTACATAGGTTTTCTCCTCCCATCATCCAAAAATGTGGATATTCGGTTAATTGGAATCCATAACTTTCCTATGGGAGTGAGTGGGAGTGTATGTGTATAGAATATCTGATTTCATTCCATCAAAATTTATTTCTCATCCATCCTCTGGAATAATGAGTCCAGAACATGTTTAGATGGATGGTTCACTCATGTTGACTAATGACTTTCCACTGTCTTCCTTCTGTTTGTCCTGAGCGTTTTACACTTCTGTAAAGAAAAGTAAAACATGGAGTTTATCTGAGCTAAGAAGCAGGTTGCAGAAGAATGATAACATCAACTCCCACGAGCAAAACAATCACCACTTTATCATATCACAGATGGGACTTCGGTAGAGAATTGTATCCTGGGAGAATGCAGCAAAAAGACAGAGAGAGATCCGAGGTCAACATCAAAAAGGGAAAGACTGTAAACAACACAGCAGGTGTTTGATTTGTGCAGCTCCAGCAGTTCATTTATAAATACAGTCCTCACTGAAGGACAGACAGTCAGGAGAGACCACACAGAGGAAAGGGATGGTGAGAAAATACAGCTGGGTGACATTCACTCTCAATACATGTTCTGCTGTCTTTTATTGGTCCACACATCATTTATTCATTTGATGCAACACAAACCCACAACATGGCTCCCCCCATATTGATATTTACCTGCCTACTCAGTTGTAATTGTTATCTATTCAGTCAACCAAGAAACATTGGAAACAATGTCAATATTTATTTATTCTCCAGTTAATTTGATTCTTTATTTTCATTATGTCAGCATGGGGTGATTTTATTACATTTTTTTTTTTTTTTACAGAATTAAAATAAAAACTGATTATCCACACTGAGTTATGAGCAGGTAACATGTGCAGATTTCAGTGATAACTTCTTGAAACGTCACAGATTTCCAAAAAAAAGTGGCAAAACATAAATAAAATAACTTTTACTGATGGCAATAAAAAAAAAAAAAAAAATCAAAGAAGCAAAGCAAGTGAAATGTTCAAACCACAATTCTATTTTAGGACAAATATAAGCAGAGTGTGAAGGTCACAGTGTGTTACTGAGTGTCTGAACCATCAGCTCTGTATATCAGTGTGACTCACCTCACCTGGTAGATGTATCTCACCTGTAGCTAATCAGGTCTTCTCTCTCAGGTATGTTTAAAGTGTTCCTAGTGATACCTGTCATTTTGTCACTACTTGTGTTGATCATCTTACCTGCCATACAAATGGTTCTTTTTGAGTTTGACCCCTGTTATGTTTTTCTAGATTGTTGTTTTTGGTCTAAATTAACTGCTTCATTCTGTTATAAGATTTTAGAGTCCTGCGTTTGAGTCCCTCTGCTTTCTTTGTTTTGGGATGGAAGAGACAAGATTTAAGGTCCCAAATCATGTTATTTTTCACCCATCTCCATTTGTTCTAAGAACCCCAAAAACATAGTATTTGAGGTTTATTTTCCCAAACTCGTCTGTTTTCCAGAGTTTTAGCCCCTGAAAAGTCACTTTCTGAGCAACTCTACACAAACAGGCTAAATTACGGCCTACTTATGCATATTCATGAGTGGGTGTGTCTATAGACGAGACACTGACTTCCTCCTCCCCGCACGGTGATGTAGGGCCAGAGGACGGCCCGCCCTCCTCCCACCCACTCCGTAGCCGAGCTTATGATGCTTTATAAACATGAGACAGAGCGTGGGGGCGGGGCGTTCACTGGTACATACATAGACTGTAGAAAATGCATACATAGCACTAAGGTGCTAAGGATGCTGACATGCTCAGCTTCATGGGCGTGTCTGTTTACATGTCAATCACGGCAGAGAGCTTCCTGGAGGCGTGGCTTCTCCAGCTCAGTGCCGCGTCAAATTCATCATCAAAGTGAGAACGCGTCATCAAATTGTAGCGCGGTGTTTGGGCTCACCCTGCAGTAAGAAAGGAGCAAATCACCCTCTAACTAACGATTGAGGGAATCAATTAAAAAAAAACACTTTGGGCATGTGTTTGAACCCCAAATAGCACTTTATGATGTTTAAAGCACACAAAGTTAATTTAGCGTAACATGGGCCCTTTAAATGACTCTTAGGGCCTATACTACAAAGCTACATTTCCTCTTATCGCGCTAACTTCAGGGATTTAATCAGTGTGTGCTGGACTACGAAGCTGGCTAACGTCTCACGGGGCTAAATCACCCTGGTAACTTAGGCTGAACGACTAACCTGGTCGGGAATGAGTGTACATTTTGACAAATCTTTTTATTTTATACAGATGCATTTGCGGAAAATAAATTAAGTTCCTATTGTACAAGATTTGGTGTCTTTCTTTTTAATTTACATGAGATGTTAACTCTATGCAAGGGAACCGTGGCAAGATTTATTATCAAAAATAAACATGAGGAGTGAAAGTAACAAGGAACTTTTCTTTGAGTACTATTTCATTGAGCTACTTTTATATTGTACTCAAGTATTTTATGTATGACTTACTTGTACTTGTAGTTGAGTACAATTTCAATCAAGTAACAGTACTCTTTACACCTCTGGTTAGAGAACAGGTTCTAGTCATCACTCAGGTTGAACTGTCTCTGTGGTGGAAGTCAATAAATGTGGAAGCAGGTGGTCAAAGGGAAAACTGAGAAGAATGTGTCACAGGTGTGTGACACGGTGACCTTATATGTCATGAGATGATGTGACACCATCATGAGTTCATAAAATCACCAGGTCATCCACAGGGAAGGATGGAAGGCGGAATATAGTTACAGTTGTTTCAGGAAGTAAAATCATTGTTGGAAGTGAAGTTTTGAACATGAAATATTGTGTTAAAGCCAGTGTTGGGAACATTACTTTAAAAAAGTAATTAGTTATAGTTACTCACTACTTGTTCAAAAAAGTAACTGGGTTAGTAACTGAATTACTCTATAATAAAAGTAACTCATTACCAAAGAAAGTAACTATTTGCGTTACTGTTAAAAAAAAAAAAACGTTGCTATATGTCAAAGAATTCACATTTTTTAGACGCGTGTATCGTGAGGTGCTTCATTAAATTTGAGTTGCTTACAACGGATGTCGACAAAGTCTTCACTCATGGATATAATGAACACTTCACATGCACGTTCTTGTTTTTGACCACAATTAATTTAAAGTAGTGTTTGTATCGTCACCTTAAAAAGTACAACTTTTCATTGGATTGCTCCATGCTCGCCATCTCTGCTGATTCATCAAATCTGCCGTGTGTGTGTGTCACGTGTGCTGGCACGTCGCCTAAGCCAATCATAATCGCTCACCTTGTTTTTAACCCGCCTCCTCACTACAGCTGAGTAAGAAGCCAGGGTTGCTTTCGGATAATAGTTTATTCAATCATTAAGTGTAACGCACCGCATTTAACGTTCAGTAACGATAACGGCATTGTAACGGCATAAAAAGTAATTCGTTAGATTACCCCGTTACTGAAAAACAAACGCCGTTATTTCAAACACTGGTCAAAGCTTTGTTTGTTTAAGCCAGTGGTTCCCAACCTTTTTTGGATGGTGATTCCATTTTGTTATTAAAAAATTCTGGCCACCTCAAAGCTAGTTTTTTGTTCTAGAATGACTGTTTTGATGAAGTTTGTTTTACTATGTTATGTACATATGGATTATTATTTGTGGTTTCTTTTTCAACATACTATAATTAAATGTCCAATAGCTCTTATTTACCCATAATAAAATATATTCAGGTCTACTTACTCACAGCCTTTTTTTTTTTTTTTTTCGAACATCTGATTTCAACTTAATCTAAATCTAACAATAACACAAGCAAGTACATAGGCAATTAAACAAATCAGATATAAATAACTGGGACATTCAGATTAACACTAAAAAAGACAGTTTGACCAAAATACACAAAATCTAAATCCTTAACAAATAAGAATAATTTTAAATATTAAACTTAGTACACATTAAACAACTAATATACATATACCAAATAAATTAAATAAGCAGACACAATAGACCCCTAAATGATCAATAATCATAAATCAATCAATAGATCTTGAACATAATTTGTATTGCTTTATATCAGCAGTAAATGTCATCTTTAACCTACTACAATAAATAGATCATTTGATTTCTAAATGTAAAACATTCTAATTAAAATAATACAGTTAGATATGAACTCTTGAAATCTATGCTTTAACCGATATAATTTGTGTATGTCTTTATCTTTGATGAGCTCATGTTTGACCCTGACAATCACAAATGTCTCAGTATCATAACAAAAGAAGACACATGTGCAGCCAAGGGAGGAGAAACACGAGATAACAAAATAAAATGAATAATGCTGAGAAAACTCTGTTTGAGGCCCAGGAGTGAGCCGACCCTGAGGCCCACAGCTGCATATTAGATGAGTGCCTGTTTTTTCCTATTGATTCACTTTCTGTTCATCTGTAATATATTGATTGGTTGATACAGCAAAGCAAAACCTGTGACTATCTGGGGGTTTCCACTGGATACGTCTCCGCTGCGCCACAGCACCGATTCGGTTTTTGTCCGCCGTCCGGTAATCCCCACTGGTTGCATTTTGAGTGCGCCGCGGTGCACTCCGGTTGGACGTCACGAGACAAAGCATTTCTCACAATATTTATATAATTGTGCGAGAACGCAGATAAAGGTATGTGTTATAAACGCAATAATAAACAGATAAACCGGTCAGTGTTCCTAACGAAGGAGTTCAAGAAGGTTGGACTCTCTGGATTTGTCATGGCCACATTTTTTATCAACAGCCAACAGAGAAGAGATACAATTGCACCATTAAAACATGAACTAAATCAAAGTTGAGGCAGTTTACAGTGCAGTTACAGTATGAGAGGAAACAATATAGTGAATGTGATTTTGTTTTTACACATTATGATGTTTTGGTGATGTAGTTACTTACTTACTATCTTGAAAAGTAACCAGATATTTAATTGTGGAGTACGTGCTTAATTTCCTGTTTAGCTTCATTTGCTCTGTGCTGATTGATGCGTCGTGCTCCGGTGTCCACCAGAAATAGAAGCCCCGTGTACGTATAACTGGCGGAGGGCACCGGACTACCGCAGCTGGGAAGGAGCAGACATGCAGAGCAGCGGACACGGTGGAAATGAACACAGCGGAGCCGCATCCAGTGGAACTTGGGGGTTAGTCTCTCTGGATGCAATCTCATGTACTGAATACTAGAGTATCACAAAACTCTAACCGTTACAAAAACAGAGTAGCCAAGATGCTCATATTTTTTTGTATGTTTGAAAAAGTGAAAGTATAAAATACAGTTAGCATTGTGTGTTTTAAATTATTATTTTCATATTATTTACTAAACATGTCAGGTGACCCCACATGGGGTCATGACCCTCAAGGTAAAAATACACTGATTTAAGCTTAAGAAAATAAAGTCAATTGACTGTCCAACTTTTTTTTTCTTTCAATTTGGATATCAACTGATTTCATATTTGTAATTTATCCAATTAATCAACTGAATTGACCTTTCGCAAAAGCCTTCCTTCTTTACATTTGGGATGTCTGTCATGTTCCTGAGTTGGTCTCATCTGTAATGGTTTGGAGAAATCTACCGGTGTGTGTTAGTGACTCTTTTTGGAGCAATATCTGCATAATATCCTCCAGATCCTGGCAAAAGGGGTTACAATATGCTGTGGAGGAATATATTCAACATATAAAAATAAACCACCAAGGGGACATTACAACTATTAAAGCAAAAACATACTGGACCAGTCATGCTCCTGCACTGCTGGGAAAGCGTTACCACAGCTAATGGGGATCTTAATAAAACAAACTGTTACGAGCTGAACCTACAGGTGACCCAAGGCTAATAAGATAGCAGCTATTAACGCTGCTAAGTGCTAACAAAGCCTGTTATAATAGACTGGGAGATGTGAGAATATGATAGTTGCTACTAACGGTATACTCGCCATCGTCGTCGCTATTTAATCAAAATCAAATCAAATCGAGCTTTGTTGTCATTTTACTGAACATGCACATTAGTGCAGACAGGATGAGATAACGTTAAAAACAAACACATCTCCTATACTACACAAACACGCATACTGACAGTAACACACACATCCCTGAGACGTTTTTATAGTTTTATAGTTCACTGCAGACATCGCTCCAGTTGTGTTTTTGGCTTTGGGAACACAAAGAACACGACTCCCCCAGCCAAACTCTTGGGGTACCTGGTATCTGACTTGCACAAGCCATGAGCACATTGCTTCACCATTGTGCCGGCTCTGGGCATGTCGGACTTTGCATAGTAACGGTTGCTCAGACGTATGATTGGACAATGACTGTTTGTGGGCAGGGTTTTGCGAAAGGTCATTTGAGGGGAGTTAACAAATATGATATGCAAGATTTGTCATACCAGTCACTTTTGTGTGTTTTAAATTTAAAGAATATATTGTAAATCAGTAATTTATTTATTTTTTCTTTTACTAGACATTTCAGGCAACCCTACATTAAGCTTGAAAAAAATGAAACAAATTGACTGTCCTTCATTTTTTTTTCTTTCAGTACCAATATCCACTGATTTGAAAACAGTAATTAATTTAATTTACTAACTAACTGAATTCAGGGGAGTTAACAAACAAGATATGCAGGAGTTATTATACCGTCATTTTGACTATTTAGTCGTTTGGTAGCAAAACAGGAAGAAGAAACATTTTTTTTTCCTAATTATTGCTTCAATTTTGACACCAAATTGATTAATAAATTGATCCCAATTGTTAAATAGATTATCTTTGATATTTTATTCATTCTGCGCTTTTAAACATGTATATTTAGTTATATTTTACATATGTGTAAACATTATATATCCTCAAAAAGCTACGTTTCTAAAGTATTTAGAAATGTATTTGTGGCAAAGTCCAATAGGAAAGACATGAATGAACTAAGATCCATGGAGGATTGTTTGCTAAAGATCATGGGAATGGAACCCAAACCCATTTGGACCTTATCCCAGTCATAGAGTGAATTAATGGTTTTTTGCTTCCAGTCAACCTTTCATGTGTAAGTGCGTGTTCAGCTCGGTGCTGCTGATTTCCATATGGCTGAAAATGTGTACACAAAACAAACATAGTCCTTTCCCATGTGATGTATGGATGGGGGATGATAATCCGTGGTTATAAATGAGAAGCACACGCACTCATTTATTGTGTTTTCTTTGTGTACCTCGAGCAGATTTTCTCTGCAGCAGGAAACAAATCAGACAAACGAGAATGTGTCGCACTGTGTCAAATCCATTTTTCTCTCACTTCCTCTGCCGTTTCTGCGCTGAAAACTATTAGTCACACAAATATTTGGGTGCGGCTATTGAATTACATTTTATTGGAATGACACAGAATTTAAAGTTTCAAAAGTTTTCATAATTGTATGTTCTTCATGACTGTCTCACCTCCTAATTTCCCCTTATTAGCCTACGGGCATGTTAGAGTAAGCCCTGTCATTGGAATGTCTGTGCTAATGAGTTTATTCGAGAGTTATGCATTTGTTACAAACAATTGGAGTTACTTGAATAACAAAATAAAATTATAAACACTCTAGATGTTGTGGTTTGGCTAAAAATTGAGAAACTAGTGGCAAATTTGGCTTGCTAAATTCAAAATTGCAGACTTCCTGTTGGATTTAGATTATAGGTCCAAATTACAATTTTGCTAGTCACGGGCCACTGCATATACCTACCGAATGCCATTGAGCTAGTTCAAACCAGTCAAATGTTACAAACGCTAGGTGGCGCTAACGAGTCCCGAATTTACATCAAAAAAGTACACTTGACCAATTTACAAATTTCCACCAAACTTTGCTTTCCTGCCAAATTTGATGAAATCACACCCCAGAAAGAAGCCTGAAAAATCCAACTAAAGTGTCAGAAGAAGAAAAAGGGGATTAAGAAGAATCGGTACAGAAACAATATGGCTCAGGCCCTAATAACATGCATTTTAGAAACTCCAGTTAAGCTAACTTGCATGTTTTTAGATGGTGGGAGTACGTGAAAAAAACAAGCTCAATAGAATAAGTCTAGTCAAAACTTCTTTAAATTTTAGTGAAGCAGGAAGTACTACTTTACTTGAAATATGTCACTTTAGTCGTTTTACTTGTAGTACTTGTATCACAAAAATATGTGGCCAATGTTACTTTACCAATGAGGTTTACTCCAGCAGTAGTAGTACGCCAATAGAACACATTTTTTGTTTACTACGAGTACTCTGAAAATCTCACTAGCAGCACTAGTAGAGTGTTTTTCTACTAGTAGTACTAGTAAAGCCAAAAGATTCACTAATAGTACTAGTAGACCTGTTGCAAATTAAGTAGGAGGGATTATAACCAAATCCAGGTCCCTGATTGGTTGCAATATTTTCAAAAGCCAATGGCAAGCCTGAATTTGCTTTTCCCGGCCCTCTCATTAGCATACGGTTCACTTATAGTACACATTTCACTTCACCAGCACTATCAATGACACTTTTTACTTCACTTCACTACAAGTTTTTTTTTTTTCTCTTTAGTTAAAGTTTAATCGTTATATCGGGATCCCTCTTCTTCAAGCCCCTGGAGCTTTTTGGGGGATTTTCCCTGGCATGCTGCTGTGTGTGTGTTCATTTCTGTTCATTGCTAATATAATTATGTTTTGTTGGATTTTAAACTTTGCCAAATAAAAAAAAAAAGAAATAGAAAGAAAATAAGGTTAATATCACTGATACAAAAATCATGCTCGATTGGTTTTCCATAGTTGTTTGTGTCTTGCGTCACAATCTTGCATCACCTCTTCTTTCTATAGTCACTTTTTCTCTGCCCTCTTTGGTAAAAATACATTTTACTTGAAGTTTTATACATAAAGGCTGATGATACACTGTCATTAATATGACATGACACCAGTCATTATCATGAATAAGATGTCATGAAGGCTGTTGTTACGTGTTGTGCGTTACCCCCCGATGCTTCTCTTCAGATTAGGAGAGAACCTCTTCATCACTCCAATTTAGTAACCTTTCTTTGTTTTACTTACATGTTGTTGACATGTTTGCCTCTGAAATCTCATACAGCTTGAAATTGTCAACCTGTACCTTTAACGCACGCTAAATATCACTTTTGTGCATTACTATTATTGTACATCAGAGAATATATTCACCTCAATTTGTAGTAACGTGCATAACATTTAGTAGGATATTAAGGCCACAATATTGTTTATTCCATTAATGCCGTCTATTGTCAGCTGGTGGAAAAGATGTTGGATGATCATGTACAGTGTCTGAATGAAGCTTAAAAATGACTCAGCATGTTGGAATTAGATTCATCAATGTTGCCAAGTGCCCCCTGCAATGTTGATCAAGTACTTCTAGGGGTACATTTACCCCTGGTTGGTAACCACTGTGTTACACCGTACCCTAACCTCACTAGATCCCTCTACCAAACCCAAAAATGCCAACATAGCTCCAAAGGTGTCATAATTTATCGAACCACACTTAATGATAGCTTTCATGACACCTTATTCATGCTAATGACAGATATTGTCAGCGTAATGTCAGCCTTATGTATAAAACTTCAAGTGAAGTGCGTTTTTTTTTTACCTGACTTTCAAAATAAACTGTTGAGCAAGGACTGCTTTATTGCTGAAAGTTGAAACACTTTAAATCCCATTGTTCAAACGTTAAGTCAACCGCATTTGAAAAATATTGACTTATTCAATACTAATACCTCACAATATGCCATATATTAAAGTGATATTTTGGCTTTGCCATCATTGCTTTCCTGCCTCTGTTATTGGCCATCACATCACATCAGTATATCACTGAGAGCTGTTGAGCGCTGCACCTGCCGTGGGTTTGTGAGCCTCGTGAAATGCATTTGGTCGTCTTTGAGTTGAATTGATTTGCCGTGACATCTGGATGGAATATGAGCTTCCAAACACATGCCAGTCAATACGCTTGGAGAGTCATGCATGGAAAGGCCTGGAAAAATGCACACGCACATGCACGCTCTATTATGGTTCACACGACAAGCGCAACTACGAAATCGAATTCTTTCTCACACATGGATTTGCACTGCCTGTCTATTTCCACTTTGAGGCCTTATTATACGCAGAGGTGAAAGTAACGGATTACGAGTACAGTACTCACGTTACTGTAACCGAGTAGCTTTTATGAGTACTTATGCTTGTATATTTCTGAATCAGTCATTTTACTTCTACTTTAGTGCGTTCTAAAAGAAGCAAAGTGATTTGTTACATTTCTGCACCCAACCTTGACTGAGTAAATTATAATTATAATTTATAATAATACAAAAAATTGATTGACCAGACGATTTGTTGGCAAATCAGATTAAATGTGATGCACCGCACCAAAACAGCATTGAAAAACAGTTATTTTCATAAACATTAGAATAACTATACCTGGAGCCTGTGATTTTGTTTTATTTGTATCTTTAATTGAATTCATTGGTGTTATTTTAATTTTAAAAATTATTTTGACAAATCTTTATTTTATACAGATACTTCAAAACATCAAATTCAATTGTGCAAGATTTGGTCTCTTCCTTTTTGTTGAATTGAACTACTTTTTGCTTGTACTTGAGTATTTTATGTATGACTTACTTGTACTTTCAATCAAGTAACAGTACTTCTACTCATAATTATGACTTTTTTTTTTGTTTTTAGTTTGTTTTCCATAAATAGGTTTGATAAGCGTTGAATACATAAAGGCAGCAGAGGGCGAGTCTAATGAAAACAGTTTAAACACAGAAACGTTGAACTGTCTCAGAACAGGATCTCAGAGGTGTGTTTGACAGGAAACACAGCCGCGGTGTCATGCTATGCCCCGACTGCGTGTCGTCTCCATCCCCAGCCCCCACTGATGGATGATGAGACATCAGTGGGAGTCAGAGTTGGAAATAATGTACGGAGTTCCCTCCTTTAACCATAAATTAAAACATGGCTGACAACGATTAAAGGGCTCAGATTGTTGTGTGTCTGGTGGGCGGGGCTTCTCTACATGTGAGAAATAGATTTAGAAGTTAGAGGAAATACATGGATGAAACATTCTCCTTTTGTAGTATTTAATTTAACATATAACCAGAGGTGTAAAGAGTACTGATAAATCCTATATTATACTCAAGTACAAGTACAATTAAGTCATACATGAGTATCAATAACAGCAACTCATTTACAGTAACGTGAGTACTAGTATTCTGTTACGTTCAACATTATCAGTCAAGTCATAATTGAGAAAGAAAGTCATAATTATAAGATAGAAAAATCATAATGAGATATTAAAGTCATAAATATGTGAAAGAAAGTCATAACTATAAGATAGAAAGTCATAATTATGAGATAGTAAAGTAATAAATGTGAGAAAGAAAGTCATAATTATGAGATAGAAAAGTCATAATTATGTGAAAGAAAGTCATAATTATAAGATAGAAAGTCATAATTATGAGATAGTAAAGTAATAAATATGAGAAAGAAAATCATAATTATAAGACAGTAAAGTCATAATTGTGAGATAGAAAGTCATAATTATGAGATAGAAAAGTCATAATTATGTGAAAGAAAGTCATAATTATAAGATAGAAAGTCAAAATTATGAGATAGTAAAGTAATAAATATGAAAAAGAAAGTCATAATTATGAGACTGTAAAGTCATAATTATGTAAAAGAAAGTCATAATTATAAGATAGAAAGTCATAATTATGAGATAGTAAAGTAATAAATATGCGAAAGAAAATCATAATTATAAGACAGTAAAGTCATAATTGTGAGATAGAAAGTCATAATTATGAGATAGTAAAGTAATATGAGAAAGAAAGTCAATTATAAGATGGAAAAGTCATAATTACGAGATAGTAAAATCATAATTGAGATAGTAAAGTCACAAATATGAGCAAGTCGTAATTATGAGATAGAAAGTCATAATTATGAGACAATTATTAAGACAGAAAAGTCATAATAGTGAGAATATTATTATTGGTTTTTTTAATGTAAATATACACATACACAAATGTGATTAAATAATTTTCCAATAAAAACTTATTCATCTACTTTTACTATTTCTACACTATGTACCATGTGTTTAATTCTAAGAACTGAATAAACAGCCAAATGTGTGTTTTGAATTTGAATTATTATTAAGTGTAATTAAGAATTGGAACAGTCAGTGTCGGTCGACTGCTGCAAATGCTCAATTTGTATCTCATAATGATGACTTTCTTTCTCATAATTATGATTTATTGTGGTGATTTTGTGGCATAAATGGGCTTTCATACCTAATTCTAGTGAAACATATTTCTAAATTTCTATGGGTTTAATCCAACCAAATCTTGTTAAATCCAACACTATGGCACACAAATCACTTTTTTTTTTCAGAGATTTACTCCAAGCAAAAACCCTCAGCAGCTGGAACTTCCTTGAAGTGGTGTCATGATATCAACAGGACATGCTCCAATCAGAAGTAAACCGACCTCGATGTTACTGACTCCACCGTCGACATAAAACAGACCCCACAAGCGTTTATTTCTGCGGTAAGGGGATACTTTACACAAGAGTCGCAACCGCTGCCAGATTTCCATGTTAAGTGAGCAACAAACGCAGAGAATTAATGACACGTATCAAAAAAATTTGAATGTACATGCGCTGACGTGTTGTTAGAACCAAGCAATAGTTTAAAGTAGGACTTTTACTGTAATGTAGTTTTAAAGTAGGAGTCTGTAAATAGAGGATGTAGTTTGTCTTTACCGTTGAGCGAAATTGTTTACTTTCTATCCAGAAATTTTTAAATGCTGGCTACACACACACACACACACACACACACACACACACACACACACACACACACACACACACACACACACACACACACACACACACACACACACACACACACACACACACACACACACACACACACACACACAGACACTTACAGTATACCAAAAATGGGCAACTTTTTTTATCACATTGGGGGCCACAAAAACACGTGATCCATATATTTTCAGATCATTTTGTGTTTTTATTGTGATTTGTATATTTTTGGAGACGTTTTGTGTATTTTGTTCTCCTTTTGTGTGTTTTTCTATCATTTATATACTTTGTGTAGAGACTATTTTTGTTGTTTTGGGAGTCATTTTGTGTATTGACTTTTAGGGCCACACAAAACCAAGGGCCGCATGTGGTCCTCGGGCCGCCAGTTGCCCACCCCAGACTTAAACTATCAACGTCTACACACACACACACACACACGCACACACTTATTAGACCAAGTGGGGACCATTGCTCAATTATGTACTTTTTCTTTTTGAATTTTTTCTTTCATTGTTGGTATTTCTTCTTTTTATTTGTAATATTTGTCGAAAAAAAAAAAATACTTTGTATTCTGAGTGGGGACCGCAAAAATGTCCCCACTTGGTGAACATGTAACAACAGCGGTGGACCTACTTAGATAGTTACAAAAGCACACACACACACTTATTATACCAAGTGGTTTTTATTCATAATATTTCTTGAGCCTCTGTTAATAATGTCCCCCTGCAATAAAAATAAAAATAAATAAATAAATACTTCTGATTCTGAGTGGGGACTGCAAAAATGTCCCCTATTTGGATAGTTACAAAGGACACGCACACAAACCCACACATGCACTTATTATACCTAGTGGGGACCGTGGCTCAATTTTACTTCACTATCTACATTTTCTTTTTAATTTCTCTCTTAATTTGTTGGTGTTTCTTCTTTTCATTTGTAATAATTCTCGAGCCTCTGTGACAAAAACAATGTCCCTTTGTGATTAAAAAAAAAAAAAAAATACTTCTGATTCTTGGTGAAAGTTACACACACACACACACCTACACACACACCTTAAAAATCATTTTAAAAAGGAGAATTGGGGTTTGTGTGTGTGTGTGTGTCTTTAACATTCTGTATGTGCGACCTGAGACATATCCCTATTCATTCATTTTAATTTGCTCGCTCCACCTGCGATGATAATCAGTTCTTAAATAGAGAAATTTCCATTTTCAATTAAACACTTCCCTGCTATAGGGCATGTTAGTGAGGGCTGAATCATTAGGAATTAAGTGAAAAATATTCTTCCCTCAAGTCTTTGCGCATAATGTTGGAAGTTTAAGTTTCAAGCTGCAAGAAAACAACATAATCACAACATGAGAAAATGTTTAAAAAATTAGATTTAGATTTAATGTTTGTTTGTTTTGTTGAATACTTGTATTTTAATTAGATGAACGTTTAAAATTAAATTGTAAATATTCTGAAATACAGGCACCCGTTGGTTGTGTTTAATCAATCATAATAATGTGTCACCTCAGATATTTTCACACTGCATTTTATTTGAAGTAGATTTATACCTGAGAAAGTTGAAGTATAGAATACAGTTGTTTGATAATGTGTCTGTTATTTGACAAATAATAATAATATATATATATAATATGAATCAGTATTTTTATTTATTTATTTATTTGACCAATTACTAAACATTTCAGGCGACCCCACATGGGGTCACAACCCCAAGGTTGAAAAACACTGGCTTAGAGGAAACTGATATGAAGCCTGAGAAGAAACAGGTTATCTCAGAAGATGTTTTTTTTTTTTTTTTTTGCATTTTTTAGCTTTATCAAAACAAACAAAAAAAAAATTGCTAAGCTAACTTTGATTTATTGAAACGTAAAATGTTAAACAAAGGGCATCAGTTTGTTAAATAAACAAATGAATAAATGCAAATCAAAATAACATTGTATAGGCTTTTATTTAATTAGCAATTCATTCATCTAATCATTTATTTTAATGAAGAAAAAAAATGACTGATACAAAAGTACAGGAGATACAATTTTTAATCAAAGTATTAAATGTATTCGTACAAAAAGGTTTTTGCATTAACAATAGGCAGTTTGTATTATGCACCCATTTCAAATTCTTAAAACAAACAAAAAAACTACAAAAATGTTTAAAATGAAATATTATTTTATTTAGTTTAAAGCACAACTGAATAAAAGTTCAGGATTGTTTTTCTTTACTAAACGTTTCTGTATATGTTTACAAAAAAACAGGAAAGGACATCAGTTTGTTAAATAAACAACTAAATAAATGCAATATAACATTGAGCTTTTATTTCATTCCTTTAACAACTTATTTTAATTAAAAACAAAAAAAAAAAAATATTCCACAAAATTACAATTTGTACATACTTTATACCCATGAACGATTCTTACAATTGAATAAATACATGCAAATAAAAAAAACATTGTATTATGCAATGTAAAATGTATAAATTAGCCAATTCCAGAGTTCTTTAACACAGGGGTTCTCAACCAGTCTCACCCTGGGATCCACGGTCAATAAATTGCGAGAATTCAAACAACCAAATTTAGTTTTTCAAAAAAAAGCTGTTGAAAACACACATATATAATCTTTTAATAAAACAAGTCCAACATGAGCGACATTAAGTAGAAGGCTATTTATTTATTTTTGACCAGCTGTCCGTGACCCACCTAGTACAGGTTTGCGACCCAGTTTTGGGTAACGACCCACCATTTGAGAAACACTGTTTTAACATTTGGCTCTCTAGCTTAAATTTGGAATAAAAATAAATAAATAAATAAATAAAAATCCAGCATTTATTTTTCCGTTCCCGCTGATCCTTTATTGTTTGATGTGTGTGAGTTGAGTTTTTGGGGTCAGTGCCCAACTGGCCCCGAGTGTGTGTGTGTGTGTGTGTGTGTGTGTGTGTGTGTGTGTGTGTGTGAGCTGCTGTATCCTCGTCCTCCTCTTCCCCCTCTTCTTCCTCTTCCTCCGTTTCCTAAATGTAGATGTTCAGATAATAATCTTTTATGGAGGTGTGAGAATACGAGCTGACAATTAACACAGATGGTTTTACTGCAGACGGAGAAGCTATAGGCTTTAGAAAAGCGATCACTGAGCTTTCCAGATCACTCATAATCTGTGGCCACGAGAAAACTGGCAAAGACCGTGTGCGTGTGTGTGTGCGTGTGTGTGGTGTCCTCAATTTCCCTGAAGAGATCATTAGTTGTGTTTCTGTAGACATTTTTTGGGTGAACTGTTTACTCGTATAGAAGAAGAAGAGAAACTAATTCACAGAGCTCACCATCACGTCGACAACTGTCACATCACAAAGACATTCATCAGGTGAATAAGGTGGTTGTTCACCTACATATGTCTACCCCCACCTCACAGATGTCAAGGTTAAAAAGTTTTAATGGCAAGTTTGAGGTCATAAGCAGGTTGGGAGTTGAAACTAAATACTTGAGAGCAAGTATTGTCTTATTTTCCATGACAGCATTTATATTCCACCAAACACTCAACGTCATTTAGATGTGTTTTTTTTTTTTTTTTTGAGCCAAATACATCTTAGCCTCTATTTAGCCCAAATAAAGTCGTTGGAATTGGGGGTTTTTACCCTCAAATTGGTCCAAATTTAGCCCCATTATAGTCGTTGAAATTAGGTTATTATTGGACTGTTCAATGTAGTCCAAATTTAGCCACAAGAAAGTAGTTGAAATTTAGTTGTCATTGGATCGTCCAACTAGGTCCAAATTTTTGGACCAAATTAGCCAAAAAACAGCCCATAAACATAAAACCGAAAAGACAAATCTATAAAGGCTCCCACAGTTGGTATTACATTTTGGGAAGGTAAGAACACCTTTAAATAATGAATTATTGTGCATAGTACTACGACCATAAACACACATTTAAATATTTAAATAATTAAACATTTAAGTCATTAAAATAGCACAAAAACACAAGCCAATGAATATTAGGCAAGTCAAAAAATAGAAATACAGAATTTAAAAAATGGGGGAAAAAAAACATGAAATACAACTTTTCTACAAGAATAAAATTGCATTTCACCACTAAAATATGAAAGTATGACAGAAAGGGTAAATAAATGCTATCGTTTAAGAAAAAGTAGTTCCTGGGAACAAAAAACTTTTGTTGTCTATTTAAAACCATTTATTGTTTATTTGCATTTTTAAAAACACTTATTCCACAAAATTACAATTTTTATATATGTATAATTCTAAAAAAACAACTAAAAAACTCTGTATCAAGTGAATTGTGGGAAAAACTGTATATATTTGAAGTTGAAGTTTGAGTAATAATCAAATTGGTAAAAAAATGAAAGTCTCTTTAATTTAAGCTTCTTTTTGAGGGAGATTTTAGGAGTAAAGATAACAGAATAAATGTCTTTAGCTACTTGTGCAATGAATCAACTCTGTTTATCAGCGATGACAGTTAAAGTCCAGAATTGGACTTTATTCAGGAAAAAACAATCTGGTTTCAACCTTTTTCATTTCTGCTGAGCGCGATAAAGCACAGCGTGTTGTTTCTGGAGCCCTGCTGGTTAACCCTTCATGAGACTGCAGACCCCTTTGGAATTCCCTAATTGTTCTTAACTTTCAGTTTGACGTCCACTGACCCGATGAAGATCCATCCCTCTCTGTTTGGAAACGTCAACGTCCACGGCCATGCAGTCGGTCTCCATGTTGCCCTCCTTTCCCAGTTCTCCATCCCTTGTTTTGTCTCTCTGTGAAAGTGTGCCACAGTTTCCTGCCTTGCCTTACGTGACTGGAGCTCATATCAGGGAGAATAATTTATGGGATCCATGAATAAGAGATGCCTTGAAGTTTCCAATGATTCGGGTCTGATATGGAAACAATCTGAAATATTTGGACAGTGAAGGATGGAGTGATCGGTGTTCTCCAGACTGTTGTTGGCAAAACACGGGTCAGTGAAACCAGCTGTGAGGACGACCCAGGAGACATGCAAGGCAAGGCAAATTTATTTGTACAGCGCATTTCATACACAATGTGCTTTACATGTTCAAAAAGCGCAACAGAAAACATTCAGCAGATTAAAATCAATAAGAACATTAAAAATCATCAGTAAAGTCATTTCAAATCATCAACATGCAGAGACGAGGAAAAGAAAAGCAGGAAACAAATAGAACACAAAGTGAACGTAAATACAGGATAGGCACTTAATCAACTTATCTATTATCATATGTCTATGTTGAAAGAAACTCTAAAAGCAATTTATTTAATCAGTAATTTAATGTAAAGTAATGTGACGCAACAAGACGACTCCTGACTTTGCACTACACATCAATTAATAAACTTTATTTATATACTGTAGCACCTTTTGATAATTGACATTTATATCAAAGTGCTTCACAGAAATTGGCTCATGTGGTTGACAAAAGTTAAAAAAGGTTTTGAGACTAATGCACACAGAAGTAATAGAATGATTAATATAACCAAAGCAGAAACATTAAGATTAGCATTAAAAAAAGACTCCTAAAAATGTATAAAATCATACTAAGATGCGACAAGATGGGACTACGTCGTACCTCTTCACACAATCTGCATTATCACGCGTTCCGACTGCACAGGAATGGAACGTCTTCCCCCCGTTTCTGTCAGTAGTTCATACAATTGTTTTACAAGGACTACAGGCAATTTTTTAGTTATTGCTAAATTAAAATGACCTGTGTTGGAATGAATTTGAAAAGTCAGAATCTAATCGCAATAATGATAATAATAATAATATACCAGAACATTTTTGTATTTTTTAATGAATATGAAAAGTTATTTTTACCCTAATCATCATCATCATCATCATCATCATCATCATCATCATCATCATCAGCATGTGACTTATCAAATAAATTCCAACACAGATCAATTAGATTTTTTTCAAGATTTAAATAAACTCACAAAATGTTATAAGAAAATGTTGCTGTTCATAATAATGTGGTGGGACTGTGTTTACACAGCTAATACAGCTTAGAGTCAAATTGACCCCAGAGGAACACCAATGTGTTAATCAATTAAATTATACTTATCAAATTAGGAAAAGTTATGAAATATGTAGCAAAGCATAAAAGTTTATTGAATGATAAACATTGAATGGGGTCCAAATAGGAAGGTTAAGTAATAATTTTTGCAGTTTCACCAAGAAAAAAAATGTGACGGCAAATACTTCCAAATGAGCTGAGTTTTATTCATTTATGCAGAAATCTTACTAAATAGAATTGATAAACACATTTGAAGTGTACATTGAAGTATTCATTCCAATCTAGCAAGCTGTTTACCAAGAGCTAAGAAGATAACCACAGCCAAAATGCCTGGAGATTTACTGTATATAAACCTTAACATTTAACTCCGAGATTAAATCATAATATAATATTTCTGAAAATAATTTAAAGATACTAAAAGCCGGAACACATGGTCAAGGCATGGCAAAGACACTCTAAAAATGTGAAGCAATCTTTCTCCAGTCTTACACACGGTACTGTATATGTACGTGGGTTAATTCTAAAGAATCTTCCATCCCTCTGAGATGATCCGTTGGTATAGATATTACAAACAAGCACAGCCCGGGGTTTAACAAATCCGTGGTTTCCATTCATAACGAGCGCAACTGCTTAAACATTACCATGATGAATGTCATATCTGCGTATGAGAGCATGGGTTCCCACAGTGGCGCTCGCAGTGGGATCCCGGACATGATTGATCACATGACTACCTGCTCCTCGGTGTCGAATGTGAAGAAAAGCAAACCCCGCTGCAGAATCTCCTAAAACCATTATCTTTAAAAACTTCTCTACATTAGAAAACCAGCTGTCCAAGAGTCTGATTGTCCATTGACTATTTATGAGAGCTATTCAAATAGGAAATAGTAGAATCACAACTGTGGCAGCTGTGGTATTATGATGTGTTGTGCTGTGTCTACACACATTTGTGCAGAATTCATCAGTATTGGTTTCATCCAGTGTCACTGAAACCTCAGGGCTCCGAGCGAGGAGTGAACTGAGACGCTAACGGGAAGAGGAAAGAACCTTCAGCTAAAGGGGCGGGGCAGCCTGGGTGGAGTAGGGTCCTTCTGGGGTTTGTGCACTTTTGATCCCAATTGGGCCAGAGATTTTAGGCGGGGGAGAAAAAGAAGAATTTTAACATTGTTGTGCCCGAGATTTCAAAATCAGTTTAATTCACTTCAAAAATGCTTGATTTTTTTTTTTTTTTTTACCAATTTTTGTGCAATTTTTAGAGTAAATTTGTGGAATTGTTTGTGAGAAATTGCAAGGTTTGTGGCAAATTAGAGAGTTCTTTCCACAATTTGCAATTAAAAATGACTGCATTCATGTGATATAAACAAAGGAAAAAATGCAAGCCCCTAAAAAAAATGTGGCGTTTCATTAAATTGGTGAATTTGAGATATCTACAACTGGATTATTTGGTAATTCACACAATAATTCACGTTCTCATTGTCATTTTTACATTTTTTCCTCATGCTGGCCAAATATGATGCTCTAAAGGGCCGGATTTGGCCCCCGAGCCTTAATTCGACACATGGGATTTATATATTGGAACATCTATAGGCTTAGCATTAGCATTTTGTTCATTTCAGATATGTTTCCATCACTGTAAGTGTTTCTACCACAACCCAGGGTAGAGTTGTGCATGAAAATGTGCACTATATAATTAAACCATTCTAATTTATTGATAGAAAGTTAGCCGTATACATGTTCCTCCTGCTTACTTGCGTATGGATGAAGGGTGTATCCAATTTTCCTGTCAGTTCGGCTTCACTTGAATGCATTCCTGTTGTTGACGGTGCGTTATTATGAATAAAAAGGACCTGTGATGTAAATGACAGGATTTCCTCATTTTTTGTGCTTCTTTGAATAAACCTAAGCTAAAGCTATTTCCCTAACCCTTACCATTTCCCCCATCCCTAATCCTAGCAAACCACTCACTATTACAGGACCATAGGGCAAGATTTGTAAAAAAAAAAAAAAAATTCATTCTGAGTCAAATGACATATTTCATATTTCTTGCTCTTGCCCTTTATGCTCCTTTAAAAGTGCGTTCACACTGAACCTGGCTTCAGGATTAGGTGAATATTGAATGTGTATGCCTCTCCAGAGTCTTCAGAGTCCTGCAGCAAGAACAGCTTTAAAGTAATGAAATAAAACATGTACACTAGGTGGCAATATGCACCTATTCAAGTTGGTTGCAACACGCCAATAACCAAGAAAGAAGAACGCTACAGATTTAAATCGCCCTTGAT
This sequence comes from Gouania willdenowi, assembly GCF_900634775.1. Classification (NCBI taxonomy): domain Eukaryota; kingdom Metazoa; phylum Chordata; class Actinopteri; order Blenniiformes; family Gobiesocidae; genus Gouania; species Gouania willdenowi. The sequence goes on along the minus strand of NC_041064.1, from coordinate 7,728,547 downwards.
GAGTCGCTTGAACATAGTTGCGCTTTTTGTTTGCTTCATCGCTTCATATACCCTAGTGACGTAATGTGGGGAGAAACTCATTGCCAATTGAATGTTGCGACACAGCGTCAATCGTAGTCACTTAAAAAGTTCAATATGTTCCAGCAACTCAGATCAATCACGCGATTGAGTCTCTGGAAATGCGCGAGTCACGTCGCTTGAATGGGAAGTCACTTGACGTCAAATGTAGGGTTGGCGATTTTCAAAAGCTAGCATGATTTTGAATGTAGCTTCCCCCGACGGCTCCACCTTTACCCCCCTTGCCCCTCCCCTCTGTGCTCTGTGTCACTCACATGCATGCGCACAGCTGCAGCAGAAGAGGATCTCAACTCATCGCTTGTATTGTGTAGAAACTTTGTTGTCTCATGTCTCATTCAGCAGTAAGTAAACAATGAACTTTATCATTATGTTAAAAAATATGATCAAAAACTCTGTTTTAACTCTGTCAGCGGTGATGCGCTGTCAGTGTGAGCATGTGAGGGATCGAGAACGAGCAGGGAGACGTGATTGGTCGAAGTTATTACAGGTTTACAGCTGCTACAGTTGATAGATTTTCTTCGTCACATAAGATCTTAATTTCTGTCAGAACTTAAAGACAATTTCAACCAAAAACTTAAAAAGTATATCTGGAGAAAATGGCCTACCCTAGCTTCAAGTCATTTACATTGATTTTGAATGAAATGTAGTCGCCAGAGTCGTTGAAATCGTGTTGGGTGTGAACACACCTCAACTGTATCACATCATTCTGTATAACTCGAGTTAGCGCAGTGGCCACGGCCTCCGTCTTTCAAACAGGCAGCAAAGGTTTCATTCCCAGCGTAGGGTTTCTTTTCCATCTAAAGCATGTTTTTGTACCAAGAAACTCCAAAAATGATTGGGTTGTGCCGTATCCTGTGAGTTCAAATAAAGTGTTTTCAAGCCTTTAAAGTTAGGAGTTTAAAGTTACTTTCATATTGTTTTATGTTAAATATCTGGATGGTTCCGTAAGAACATTCAGCGTAATTGTATGAATATTTCAGATGTCTGTGACCGTTTTCAGCTCATCAGTTCATCTTTGCACGCAGCAGAAACCTAACCAGGCTGCACCAAAGAGGGCTGATGTAATGTTGGACAGCATTCCTAGCCTTGGAACTTTAAGATTCTCGTCTCAGCTTTGCAGTCCCTGATGAAATCTAACGGGGTGTCACGGAGGCGGCTGTCAGGATCTGGACGGTCCCCTGTGGATGAGCCCTGGACTCAAGCACCTCACATTCCACATGATTCTTCTCTGTTTCTCCGCTCTTCACCCACAGCTTACTTCTATTGCTCGCCGCTTGCCCTTTATATGTCCATTCAGCCTCATCGCTATTCACCTCTCCAGCGGGTTTCATTTCTCAGCAGATAGATGTCAAACGCTGGTGTATGGGTGTGTTTGTGATCTACATTTCAATGGAAAACATCAGCTGATGGATAGCAGGAAGGGGAAAAAAAGAATGCATTTCCGTTAACTGGTGAAGAACAAACATGGTTCGGGAATTGTTCTTGAATGATTGGTTTTATTTAAGACTCACAAAGTAGAGTGGGTTGTCTAATAATCAGAAGGTCAGGAGTTCAAATCCCTATTTTTCCCAACCATGTTCTTGGACAAAACACTTAACCCACATCACATCATGCAAATATGAGTAAATTAAATATTCAATGTATTCCTGAAAAGCCATTTTGCGCAGATTAGCAACCATGCTCCTACCAGACTGTGGCTACAGAAGTAGCTTACCTCCACCAGAAAATAATCAACTTTTCTTTTCTGGTTACACTTTAAGGGTATAAAAAAATCAAAACTAAGAATATTTTATTGCACTTTGATAGTTGTTTTTAACCCTCCTATTATCCTCAAATATTATAAACACATTTGACCTTTGGGGTCAATCTGACCCCAGGGATAATTACACTTAACCCACATCACATCGTGCACATGTGAGTGGAGGAAAACATTTCATGTAGTTCTGAAGAGCCCTTGTGCACAGATTGGCAACCATGCTCCTACCAGACTGTGGCTACAGAAGGAGCTTGCCTCCACCAGAAAAATGTTCTATTACGTAAACAAAAGGTATAGGATTGCACTGTACAATATTAGCGTAAAGTTTATCTTCCTTCAGTAAAACAATGCATTTGGATGGTAGAATTAACCCTCCTATTATCCTCAAATATTATACATTTGAACCTTGGGGTCAATCTGACCCCAGGCATACTGTATTTGCCTCCAGAAAGTTATTTTCAGAAAAATGTGGACCAAGTTTTTGTGTCAGGCACTTTGTTTATTTCTTTAATACATAAACAATCCCTTGATCATAAAACCAAGACCTGTTCTCTAGCGCCACCATCAGGCCAAACTTTGAAATTACAATTAATTTATCTTGAATAGATTTCATTCAAATCTTCTCATCTTGACCCCAAAGGAACACCAATGCGTGCAAAATGTGTCTAGAACATGGAAAAAATATCATCACAATATTATTATCCTTCATCAATTCCCATCAAATTAGGAAACATCATGAAATATGAAGCAAATATGAAATTTGACTATTATTTTTTGAATGATAAAGAAATGATGGGGTCAAATTGACTCCAAGGATAACAGGAGGGTTAAATGTGGTGACATGTGTTTTTGAGACTGTGCAACTTGCCAATATTACACAATCACACACACACATTTTTTTTTTTCTTTGACTCAGACATGAATTAAAAAAGTAAAAAACGATTAGCTGTATGCAGTAAAGAAGTAATAGGAACACAATCTATGAGATGTATCTTCTTTTCTCTATTGAAATCACTCAATATTATTTTTTTAGACTACACCCTGACACCAAATTAAAAGTCTTAAATCCATAAGTAGTCTTTACCAGCAGCTTTCATTTATTACATTTCCAACGCCAGCTCTGTTCAATGAACGCAGCACGTCCTCTAATAGCTCTTCTGTTATCTGCTGGAATCCCTCCCTTTTTCCAGTGCCTTGCCTCCTGACTGAATAGCAATTTAAATGCAGTTCACTTCACATTTATTTGAAATCTCATTAACTGGATATAAAGACCCAAAAGAAGCGGCCTGTAAATAGAATATCTTGGCCCACGTGGTAAAAGGAAAATGTATTCATGATTTAGCCTCTTTTTTTCTCCACTTCCAATGCTGGGAAGCAGTTTATTGAACGTCTGTAAAGTGTCAGCAGTCATTTACAGGGCGACACCCGCCATCTTCTCTAAATACAGCCCATTTATACCGACACAAGAGGCTGCTCACAGTCTGAGGAAAATGGAATACATTATAAAAAGTGAAGGCCGGTGACTTTTCCTCTACGTTAATATCCTGTGTTTCTACGCTAAACTTTAAATAGGTGGACAGAATACGAGGATTGCGCTTCAAAGCTGACGAAGATGAAATTACACAACCTTCTCGCAATTCCGAAGTTTCACAATAAAAAAAAAAAAAAAAAAAGTAACTCCAAATCGATTATTTATATATTGCACACAACACATGACTTATCAATGCTGTACGTACGATAAACATGGCTGCACTCAACACAAAGAACGATTTAATCAGGCAGTAAGAGCTCATATGATAATGGAAACATGACTTTTATTAGAGACGCAATGGTTGCCGAGCTGCTCCTCTATTATACACCTGGTAAGTATAAACAGCACGCTGGCTATAAAATATAAATGATGATGAGTAGATGTTTTAATGAACAACAGTAATTTAACGTGCGTGCATGCAGTTATATTGCAGAATTTAGCAAATAACCCCCAAAATATTGCATCTATGACAAGTATTGTAATTTATGCTGGGAATATAATAATAAAGATGCAATAAGTTACAAACTATCATACATACAAAATAAGTGAATTTCATCCATTAGCAGTCATTTAACAGAGAATACAGAAAGTGCACAAATCAACAGAAAATTACTGGAAAATACACAAAATTACAACAAGAACACACACAAATGAAAAAAAAAAAAACACACCAAATGTCTCCAAAAACACCCAAATTGACAAAAAACTGAAAAAACAACAAAATCACAGACAAAGACAAAAAAAAAGACAAAACCATCCCTTCCTGTATAAATGCACAGATCAATCATTATTCTAAATGCTGACATAAATGTGGCCCTCCGATCAGACGCAATCACATTTTGGTGGCCCCCTCTGTGATAGAGTTGCCCATCCGTGCTCTGGACTAAAGGAACACCTTAAACATACCTGAGAGAGACGACCTGATTGGCTACAGGTGAGATACATCTACCAGGTGAGGTGAGTCACACTGATATACAGAGCTGATGGTTCAGACACTCAGTAACACACTCATGTGATTTTCACACACTTATGTTTGCCCTAAAATAGAATTGTGGTTTGAAATTTTTATTTGCTTAGCTTCATTGATTATTTGCTTTATTTCCATCAGTAATTGATGTCGTGTCCCTTGTTTTTGGAAATCTGTGACGTTTCAAGAAGTTGTGACTGAAATCGTAACACCTGCAGATGTTACCTGCTCATATCGCACTGTGGTTGATCAGTTTTCATTTAAATTATGTGAAACGTTAAATGTAATAAAATGTTTAAAATTAAAACAAAGAATCACACACTTTCAAATTGGGGAATGTAGACATATTTACATTATTTCCAACGTCTCTTGGTCGACTGAAGCTCGTTTTACATCATGTCCGAATGAAAATCCCACTAAATGTATTGTTCTCCTTCATAAACAGTTCTTTGTATTATCATTTAAAAGTTTGCTTTTTGATGTGTACACCTAATGTATGATTTTACAGGGGTCATATTGAGTTCTGCATATTATTATTATTATTATTATTATTATTATTATTATTGTGTTTTTAATGGAAGTACACAATGAATTGATAGCAGCTGTTTTAATAAATGTTGACAACATTTTTTTACTGTATCATCAGTCAATCTATATTCATCATTCACTTCAGTTGTATTTTATCTTTAAGTACTCATAATGAAATAATTTCTATTAATGAAACTTACTTACATTTACTAACCCATTGATCCATTAGATTTACAGATATAATATTTGATAAACCAAATAATCTCCCAATTCCATGTTTTTTTTCTATAACTTTCTAAATGTTTTGTAAAGACGAAAAAAAAAATGTTGTAGCTGAAGTTTTAAAGTTGGCTGTTTTCATATCAGCAGCAGGTTTGATATTTAAAGTTGAATATGATGTCTTTGTTGGAACGTGATCACTCTGGGCTAATCTGGGAACAATATCTTTTAATGATCACTTTCTTCAGGGGATGAAATGCTTCTGTGTTTCTGGGAAACTAATCAAACGGCTCACAGTCTCTCTCTGGCTCTGCTCATCGTTTAAAGTATATCGTGTGCTTTCCAGAGTCTTATCGCCCCAACAAGGACTGCAGATAAAACACATAATCGGCAGCAATTTTGGGGGAAGATTTGGATTCTGAGATGACAGACTTTTCTTGCTGCTCTCAATTATCTCAGTCACAGCACTATGTCTCAATATGAGCTTATCCTATTATTACAGAGCAAATCTGGAAGCTCGACACTCGCACATTTACCACAAAACTTGCCAAAGGCTGTCAGATGGAGGGCAGAGGGATGTGTGGGGCTAATGGTAGTCTCTCCTCCAGTATGAGCTCCATGGATTCCCCCTGAGGTGAGACCCAGAGTAGGAAGAAACCATTAAAATTCAGTGATAGTCATTGCTGTTGACCGCTAACATCTAAATTTAAAGTGCAGAATGAACTGTTTGTCCCACCCAGCAAAATATGGTTGAACAGCCATTGGAAAGACGCCTTTGCCATATGTCTAAACAACAGCAAAATTTGATAGAAAAGTGAAAAGCCATAATTTGGTCCAAATTAGCCCAAACAAGAAGACAGTCATCAACATCCCCTGCCCACAATAAAAAAAAAAAAAAAAAAAAAAAAAAACAGAACAAGTGCAACATCTCCGGGAAAAATAATTGCGCGTTTCTCATTTTCGAACTCCATCAAGTTATTTTTTCCCTGAAGCCACACACCAAATTTGGTTATCCTATCTTAAACAGTTTCTGAGAAAAGCCGTCCCATTTTACACGAATGGACGGACGGAGCTCAAACCTATATCCCCCTTCCACACTTTGTAACGGGGCATAAAAGTACCATGATAGAAAAAGTCTGCTAGCTTCATGCTAACGTCAATGGAAAAAGCCATGTATATGCTCCTGCTAACATTTACCGCGATCGGCGGTGATTTACATAACACACCGTTTATGCTTAACTTTCACAAACACAGTCTTAGGAGTGTTATCAAACAGTACACTTAAACATACTCACAAGCATTTGTTTTTTTCAAGCCAAAAATACAAGAACTTAGTTAGTAGAGACCAGAAGGCCATGGGCTTTCAAGATGGTGATTACCGACTACTACGGCAACAGTGGTAGGTCAAAACACACAAACTCACCACAAGTAAAGGAAAACGGAACAAGGGCAATAACTCCGGAAAAAATAATTGCGCACTCCTTTTTTTCGAACTCCATCAAGGTATTGAGACCCTGAAGCCACACACCGAATTTAGCATGGACGGACGCACAGACGGAGCTCAAGCCTATATCCCCCATCCACTTTGTGGCTGGGGATAATAAAAGGGTTAAAACTGTTCAGCTACTTCCAAATGACGAGTTTTATTTCAGATGACTATTTTTGGGCCACACTTGGACCAGATGTGCTAAATCTGGACCAAGTTGGACCATCCAATGACATCTAAATTTCAATGAAGGCGATGCCCCCCCAATTTTAACGGCTAAATAAGGGCTAAAATTGGACAGTCCAATAGTAACAACATTTCAACGACTATGTTGTAACTAAATTTGAACCAATTTTGACAGTCAACAAATAAATAAATTAAGATTTAGCCCAAAAAAAAATGTCGAAATTTGGTGGGATATATTAGAAAATGGAGATGAGAACTTAATCAAAATAAGTGTCAATATATTTTAGACAGTGGCTATCCATTCAATATACCGACATTCTGTCCGTACGCGGCGCCCCTCATTGGCCAGTTTCGGTCACGTAACTAAGACTAAACATAATCGGTTACCTAACCCTAACCCTAAAAATTGTTGCGATATAGGGTTATACCCATGTCAGCCACGACATGTATCACACATGACACGTGACCACTAGTACTTTTTTTAAATTATCTTTTTAATCAAAGTACTTTCTTTTTTACAAAACTGTAAAATTAATGTATTAATTATTTAGAAATGGAAAGTAAATTATGAAGTATTTGTTTCTTGTAAAATAGTTTTTACTTTATTCACTTATGTGAGAATAACAGATTTAAACAGTTAATTCAGTCCAAAAACCACAATGATGAACACAAGGAGGGACAAAGATACAGGTAACACTAGGAACACCTTAAACATACCTGAGAGAGACAACCTGATTGGCTACAGGTGTGATACATCTACCAGGTGAGGTGAGTTACACTGATTACAGAGCTGATGGTTCAGCCAATAAAAAAAGAAGCTTTGAAAAAATACATTTAATTTTTTCATGTTTTTTTTTTTGTGATTAGCTAGGCTACTGTTAGCTTGGTCAAGTCATCTGCGCACATCTGTGTTCTTCCTGAGTGTTCATTCAAAAAAAGAGTAAATACAATGACATATATAATGAATAATACACTAAAATTTAACAAATGTACAGCAATTGATTTCAACAAAAAGTCTGCAACAACATCCAGGCTAATTTTGTTTACTTATGTTTTCAACAATCTTCAGCAAAGTTATTTTTGGCTTCTTCTTTTTGAATAATATGTTATGGTAACATATTATAGATTGTCCTTTATTAATAAAGAGCTTTATTACTGTTCTTAAAATATGTGATTGCAAATGTTATTTTTATGACAATTAAATAGAATTCATTTTTTAAGGGGGTACAGCAGATACAGTTTCGGAAGCATGGCCTGAAGTATTACTGTATAAAATGCAATTACTGCTTTTAATCTAATCCTGTGTTTCTTTAATCTGCTTTCGTTCAAGTGTTTGCTCAGCGTCAGTGACTGCCGTGCTCCTGGGAGTGACGTACTGTACGTACGTAGGCTCCCCTAATAGTCCTGGTTCACAGTGGCCTCCACACCCAGCCATTGTGTCATGAACTACATTATTTCAGGCTATTTATTAAGGGCGATGGAGTTATTTTGACTGTTTTATCACAGCTTTGTTTGATTTTTTTTTGTTATCAAAATTTTAATTCTGTGATGCAGAGTCGTCAGCCAAATCAGAGGTTACACACTTGAATTTTTCAGTCTAAACTTACTCAAAACTATACTATGCTTGGTTGTCTAATGGTAAACACTTTGACTAAGATGGCACAAAACGCGCTGAATGCACTGTTTCCCCACACAGTTATTATCCAATAGAGTAAATAACATTACAAAGCTTAGGGAGGAATCTAATTACTTTTCAGCAGAGTATGATGACGTGGTAGAGTCCGGCATGAAGTCCAGATCATATTACTTATACTACGCTACACAGACAGAGCCGGACAAAGGCAGCATCAGCCTAATAGGGATTAATCGCCTTTGTGCTGTTTCACAAGGTCAAACAAGGGGAAAATCCTGTTTGGAAAATGTCATTATATTGCTGCCCAAATGGTCAACTGTGTTTAAAATGTATTCTAAAAATAAAAAAAATCACAATATAAGTATGTATATGTGTGCATGGGTGTCTGTGTTATATACAGTATATTGCAATGAAAATGCATTTTAAACATTTTAGATGATTTAAGTTGGAATGAAAAGGGCCCTGTGTGAAAATAAGCTGGTTGTTAAGCACAGTTTGGCACTAAAAACATTTAGTCTGAACTGTGGATGTGACAAGGAGCAGGAGATAGACAGCAGCAGGAAACCATGTCTTTACTCAATAAAGGAGAGAGAGAGAGAGAGAGAGAGAGAGAGAGAGAGAGAGAGAGAGAGAGAGAGAGAGAGAGAGAGAGAGAGAGAGAGAGAGAGAGAGAGAGAGAGAGAGAGAGAGAGAGAGAGAGAGAGAGTGCTTACTCAGAAGTGAGCTTTAAAACACATCTTTTTTTAGGTGATACAGTATATTATTTCTATTGAAATCAACTACATACGCTCTCGCGCATTTAAACGCAGGAACTTTCCTTTTGCACATCAAATCTTAATTGAAAATAAATTGATTTAGACTAAATTTTGCTGCCACCAAGTCTTAAGTAGATGGCCAGAATGTCTCCATGATTATAACCATTCAATATTAACCTTTTATTAACAAGAAAATATAAAGTAAATATACAGTAAAAAAAAATATAGGAGCAACCCTTTTCAAGCTAATGGATATCTGTTTGAGGCACAGCAGCAGGCCCCTCATATATATATATATACACACACCCTCACCACCCCCCAAAAAATAAACATCTACCAGTCACTACTAAAATGTAGCAAAAGTATATCACAAACATACTTTATTACATTATTCAATAAACCACTGAAATATAGTAGAACAGATTCATAAAATGCAAGCACTCAGGGTTGGGGTCAATTACAGATTTCAGTTACAATTACGTCTTCAAATCAATCAAATCAAATTAAAGTGTTTATTGTCATCTGTACAGTTAGAAACACGTTTCCCTGTACAATGAAATTCTTGCTTTGCCGACCGCCAGTGAATGCCTACGTAATAAAGGAATAAATCGAGATAAAAGAACTATAATAACTAACAGTGGCATGCAACACTGTTACTCAACAAAACCTGAACATTAAATACAAAACACCTGTACAATTAAAAAATACAAATATATTAACTATACATCTCTGTTCAATTACAATTCAATTGTGATTACAGTGACTAGCATTTTTTCCAATTACAATGTTTTTTTTATCCTCAGAAAATCATTCACAATTACGTTCTTTATTACTAAAGTTCATTTACAATTAGTCACAATTACTGAGTCTGAAATAAATAACATAATAAAATAATATTCCTCTTGTGTTAGCTTTCTGTTAGCGTCTTTTAAGATAACAGGTCCTAAATAAGCTGTAAAATACACTAAAAACAAATATCTATCATCTAATTTATTTCTATGGTTACCTTGTTAAGCTTCCTAATCAATGAAAATATTGGTTTGAATTTTTTTGCTGTGGGCATCCGAGCCTTTTTTGTGTCAGTATAACCCTAGATTTATTTAAATATTTTTAAATGGTAAAACGTGGGAATGCTTGACATGGAACATATTTCAATACTCGCTAACTACATATGTGTAAAACTGTAACATGGTTCCGCAGTAATTGACACTTTTTCATAGATTTTTCATGGCAATTACAAATACAAAGTCAATTATCTGACTTTTGTCACAGAGGCTCAAGAAATATTACGAAGGAAAAAAAAAAAAAACACCAACAAAGAAAGAAAGAAATTAAAAGAAAACATACACAAGTAAGTAACATTGAGCAACGGTCCCCACTTGGTCTAATAAGTGTGCGTGTGTGGCCCCAAAAGTCAATGCACAAAATGACTCCCAAAACAACAAATATAGTCTCTACACAAAATAATATATAAATAAATTATAGTAAAAACACACACATAAGGACAACAACATACATAAAAAACGACACCAAAAAGACAAGATCACAAAAAATACGCAAAATGACACACAACACAACAACAAATACAGAGAATGAGAGAAAAAAGTAAAACAACAACAATAACACACAAAAAGACTCCAAAACACATTAAATGAGATTAAAAAAAAACGACTCCAAAAATATACATGTGACAACAAAAACACACAAAATAGTATGAAAATATATGGATCACGTGTTTTTGTGGCCCCCACTGTGATAAAACAGTGCTCATGGTATAAGTGTGTGTGTGTTACATGAGGCTGGAAGTGTTTGCCCTGTCATTACAGAGAGGGATTAACCAACAGAGATCCTCACTGTTGGCTCTGAGCCGATAAAACAAGGTAACGTCCACTGAGGCATGTTTTATTCACCATGTCTCAGTTAATTTTCACCTCTGCTCACTGCCCATGTCTCAGCTGTGGCCCTGTGGCCTGCCTCACGTCTACGACACCTTCTGTTGTCGAGCACATGAATCAATACTCAACAAAAAAATAAAAATAAAAGGATATAAAGAGGTGCTATTGGATTATGGGTAAATACAAATAGTACGTCGACTCACAAGTATAGGACACAAAGCATGAGGAGGAGAAGTGTGTGAGATGATGATGATGATGGACAGGAAAGCATGTGAGATATGATAACTGTTGGATATCAGCTCCCTCTGCTGGACTGACCTGATCCACCCGGGAACAGGAAACAGTGCATCATGGGAGTCTTAGTGTTGGCATCATGCCAATAACTGGAAGATAATCTTCAACAAAATATCATTTTTTTTAACTCACTTACAGTTAAGTTTACAAAAAATAATTATCCACATGTTTATGCTGAAGTTTAATAACATTTTAAAGCTTCAAAACGATGATTCTTTTAAATCATATTATAAATTGTGATTCTTCGTAAGGTGAATAGAGGACGTGAGGAAGAATGTTGTGGCCTGTGAAAGTCAAAGGATCACCAATAAAACAAGGTCCTCCACACAATGATGTGAACCTGCAGGATTTGGAAATTCAATGTCAATTCTTAATAATGATAAAGGTTTACAAAAGCATAGTAGTATTAATAAACTCAGGCAAAATGGATTAATTAAAGTTGTTTAGTAAATCTCTCTGACAGGGGTTTATTCATAAACAAATGTCAATTTTCTTGTACCTACTGTTGCTAATTATTGTTTTCAAGCCCTTTTTGATCATTCTACATGACAAAATACATGATGAAGATATACTGTATATCTGATTTGTGCTCATAATGTATCAACCATTACTCAAGACTGCAATATCGTATTGATTCAAAATTGGAAAAGTTGACTCGGAACATCCCAACAGTTAAAGCTGATATCTGGAGATTCTGAGAAATCTATGTTTATGTATGATTCTTTTGTAATGAGAAAAAATACCTAACTAGTCTTTTACTATGGTCTACTGCTGGTGGTCATTCATATACATTAATGTATATAAGTCCCTCCTTCATCCTATAGACTCCTATACAAATGAAAACGATTGCCGAGATTACGCAGAGCCTATAGGCTTCGACTTCCTGTTTTTGAGACTGTCAATCAAAGTAAATGCGGAACTGTGCACAGAAACAAGGCCACGCGTCACAACAGCAAACAGGTAAATTTGATTTTTGGCTCTTACCTGACCCATAGACCTATATCAATGCGACTCAATGTGACCTGGTTATGTTCCACGATGTGCTTGCAGAAAAGTAGAGGCGTGGCTTCTGGTAGAAACTCTGGATAACAGCTTTAAGCAGCTTTAAATGGAAAAAGAAGCTAATTAATATTTCTGACGTGCAATTTATTGAAGGTATGTTTTAAAGCGTGCTCACTGTAGCACACACTGTATAATGTCAGCACACTTCAAATCTATGTAGATTATTGCTGTTAATACACTGCTCAAATATTGACTCGCACACCTCTGTCAGTCTCATGTGTCTAAAGACAGTCATAAACCCATGTGTTGACCAACTGACTGAAATATGTCACATTATTACACAACATACTGGTGAGCTGCACAGTGCAATGGTTTAAAAAAATAAAAGAGTACAACTACAGTATCACGTTTCCCATTGGACCATCAGTTACATTATTGAGCAACATTAATCTGACGCAGCAAACGTAGTTTCACATGTGGCGACCCAGCAGCTGTCAGAGAGGATCAGCTCATCCTATTGGTCAATGTAACAACAGCTACATACAGATGTCAGTCTGCCGCTATAGCAGATCTTTAAAGATGCTTTGCACAAGGGGAGCTCCTGTTACTAGAAACCATACATCACTCTGACACAGTGCTTAAGATGGGACATTAATCCTTCAATAGGAAGTAAATAATAAAAGCTGTTCACGTTAGATAGCGTATAAATCAAAGGCTACTGCCGTTTGCATTTTAATCTCATTCCGTGTGGAGCCTGTTAAAAAGCAGGGAAATCAATGTATTCATTTAAAACAAAGATCTAATATTTATGGAAGCTGATTCCCCCCAGTAAATAAAAAAAAAAAACAATTAGGAAAAGTGAAATAATTATTATAATTATTTACGTCACTTCCACTGTGAAAGAGCTGTTTACACAGCTAAAACAGCTTGGGGTCAAATTGACTCCATAAGAACACCACTGCGTGCAATGTGTTCAGCACATTGAACAAAAATGTCATCATGAGAATGTTATGCATAACCAATTGTACCATCACATTAGGAAAAGTCATGAAATATGTCAACTATTGTTGTTTGAATAATAAACATTGAATGGGGTCAAATTCACCCCAATGATAATCGTAGGGTTAAAACACTATTCCATCTTAACATTTATTTAAAAAAAACAGTTCAAATACCTAAAAAATATAATATAGCATGAGCAGAACATTTGACAGTGATGGCTATAAAATAAAAAAGATGGAGCAGTCTTGTTTTCCTTTAGGCGATCTCTTCTAACGTTAAACAGTTATGTTCTCAGAAAATCTCATTTGGCTTTTGAAGCAGGATCATATCTTGCTTCCAGGTACACACGTAAAGTGACACAAGTAAATCCGATGAATCCTCCACAGCCTTTAGACGTTTTGAGCATGTGTGGTGATAAAGGTTGTAGTGGGTCGGCTCCCTGAGTGTGCAACCTTTGTAGTGAGGATAGAAAGGATGTGACAGAAAGGTTTATTGGCTGTTCCAGCCCTAATAAAGACCGATTTTTAGATTTTATTCCACTAAACGCTGCACTTCACTGGCTATTTGATAGCATAGTGGTCTCCACTAAAGCTCTATTTATTGAAGAAGAAGAAGAAGAAGAAGAAGAAGAAGAAGAAGAAGAAGAAGAAGAAGAAGAAGAAGAAGAAGAAGAAGAAGAAGAAGAAGAAGAAGAAGAAGAAGAAGAAGAAGAAGAAGAAGAAGAAGAAGAAGAAGAAGAAGAAGAAGAAGAAGAAACCATTTATTTAGACCAGGAGTTCTCAACTTTTGGGTCAGGGCCCCATTTGGGGCCACAACACACTGGGAGGGGGTCGCCAGATGAATATTTCTTGAACAATTTGAGCCCATTTTTCCTAATTTATTTTTTTTTACCATTTTTCTGCAATTACACCAAATTTGCCATATTTTACCCTATGTTCATCACTTTTTCTTGCCATATTTTAGCTCCTTTTAATGCATTTTTGTTACATTACTCCCAATTTTGCCACTTCTCCATCAAATTTCAATGCCTTTTCTGCACATTTTTTCTATTCTGAAACTTAAAAACCCTTTCCACCACTGTTCCACCTAATGGTCACATTGTTGACCCATTTTTGTCACTTTTAACCTCTTAACCATATATAATGCTTATTTTTTTGCCAAGTTAACCACATTCACATTTTGTCATGCCCATTATTTACCAGTTTAAACGAACTGTTACTACTGGCACTTTTAAGCCAATATTGACACTTTGAACCCTATTTTTTAACCAAATTTTCTGTCCATTTTTGGCCACTCTAATTTACAATTTTTAAACAGTTTCTGTGGTTTTCAAAATCCCTATATGATGACAATATACTATGGTGCAAATAATAATAGTCTTCCTGGATAACAGTGGATATTATTTAGATAAATAAATAAATATGGTTATCACAGATTCATAGAACAATGGACCATCATTTTGTCGACTTCAAGGATGGACCCCAAAAATCTCTCCCCTTTATCCCCCTTATATATGGCCCTGTCTCCAGATGACTGCTCTTCTATGTTCATGTCTGTGTTCAAACACCTTCAGATACAGTGGGGGTCCCTGGTCCCTGGAACCTTTATTTTTGGGGGTCATGGACTGAAAAAGTTGAGAACCACTGATTTAGAAAGTTCAAATGAAAAAAAAAAAAAATCAAACATCTATCTTTTTGTTTTTTAAATGACAGATTTCATGATCTGTTCTCGTCATTTACAGAGAGAACTTTTTTTTCTTCCTCCAGGTAATTATCTCAATGAACACTGGATGGCATTGTTGCTGTTCAGGAACTCATCAATTTAAAGAAGGGCAACATTACAGCAAACTAACTCATATTTGAATTACTTATCTATATTTAACAATGCGACTCCTCTCATCTTGTTGCCTGAACAAGATTTAGTAGATACGTGCATTTTGATAAAAAAAAAAAAAAACTGTAAATCTAATAAAAGAGGGAAACAAATGTTTCTGTTTAACAGATGCATCCCATATTTACGCAAAACCTACTAAGGGGAGTCTGTAATAAACTAAATTTATGGGTAAATGGAAGAAAAGTCCTTGTCAGTGTGTTTTCTACACAGTTCATGGGCGTCACTTTGCAGTGACACTTATACCAAAGACTACTGAAGCATATCTGCTGGATCTAAACAGAGATGTTTACACATCACTCCCTGTGGGAACATGGGACATAAAATCCGGGAATAGCAGACAAACTGGATTTTCCAGCCTTGCTTTGACACACCCGGCTCTCCATTTTGCCCGGGACACCAGACACCGTGAGTCACTGATTCAGTAAAGGGACATCGCAGTCCCAGAGAGAGAGACAAACAGAATAGAGGCTGTGTGACCTCAACTGTACCTAATTCTCCTTCCTATTACGCCGATGCAACTTTGGACTGATTACATTTAAAAAATCACAAAATAAAGGAGGGGTTTGTTTCACTTCCTGTCTGTTTAGATCCTTCTACTTTGTCCCTCTCCAGCCATCTCTCCCTTTTACCTGCTCCATCCTATTTCATTCCTGGAATTTGTAGCACACTTGAGTAATGAATAGCACATCAACCAATAACATGGCAGCACCATATATTCAATTCATACGAACCCGTTTATGAAGATAAAACACATTTATTTCAAGTTTTTTTCTTCAGAAAGTACTGATTCTAAAGTGCAATGAAGTGACAACAATGTATGGTCTACTAAAACAGTGTAAAAACTAGACTGAAGAAGAACTCAAGAAGGTTTAGAGCACGTGTCAAACTCAAGGCCCGGGGACCAAATCTAGTCCTGTACAGAATCAAATTTTTGCTGCTTGAAAAAAAAAAAAATCATAGACAAAAACATGAAACATTTTGTAAAGTACAAATTAATTCAGTTAGCCCAGTTTTTACATCACATGACGGCAAACACATTTCCCAAAATTCTCAAAATCAGGGAGATTTAAGTGAATATCCTGCACATACTTTATCATTTATACGTAGAAGTGCAAACTATGGCACATTATTGTGGAATTGGCTCTTTTCTCCCACCTAAAAGGTGTGGCCCACTTAAATTCAAACCGGTCCGTATTTGGCCCCTGAACTAAAATGAGTTTGACACCGCTGGTTTAGCGGAAAAGGTCCCTCACATACAATTGTTGTACATATCAAACTTTAAAGCAGACAGAGCATCAAAATAACTTCAATTTAGCTAAAAACAGGTAACAAAGGGCAACATTTAGGACCGTCTAACCTTCATTGGACAATGAAATCCTGAAATAGTATTGTTCAGTCAGAGAAGCTTTGATTTTATTGTTGGACTTCATTATTGTGTGTGAAATACTTGACGTATGAGTTATAAAAGCTGGACACAGGAATAGTTAGTACTTTACATCTACAGAATAATGCTCCATGTGTTAAAGCTAACGAGAGAGTTCTGGTGATGTGATGACATTTGCATCATGGATATGAAGCTGAGTGATGCCATATTGTCAAACAGAGAAGAGACTTAAATCAAGACCAAGTGGCTCCAGTTGAATCCACGCCAACATGAATCAATGTCTTCTAAAGGAAAGAGGATGGTACGTAAATACCTGCATGTTAGTTTAGTCATAAACAAACAAAAAGATATCATACGTTAAACATACTGTACATTAACAAATGTGATCCACAACTGTTCTTCGTCTAGGTCACTTCTCTGAAACCACATACGTTTTTTTTTTTTTTTTTACTTTAATACATATTTGCAAATTAATTGCTACAATTTTTTTTTTTTCGTTTTCTTAAAACGTTAAACATGAAAATAAATATTTAGTAGCTCAAAATGTGAATTTACACAGGAACTTAAGCTTGCAAATTTTGACAATAAAGAAAATGAATAAACTTAGCCCAAAATTGGCAGTAATAGTAACTGTATCATATCCAAAAAACATAAATATTAGCATTCTTTATTATATACAGTATATATATATATATATATATATATATATATATATATACTGTATATATATATATATATATATATATATATATATATATATATTCAAAATAATACAATTAAATAACATAAAATATCAATAGGGCTGCAAAATTCCAGAAATGTTCAAAGTTGGTAACTTTCCATGGGAATGAACAGAATCCCACATTTTTTTTTATTTATCTATTTTTAACAGGAGTGTTTAAAAAAATATTTTAGCATCATTTAAAATATCTTCATTAGTTATTCAAAAGTTCCTTTCAATTTCCGGGTAATTCCAATAAATAATTTCTGTGAGTAATTTCTATTTTTGAATATTACCCAAATTCCAGAGTTTAAGTTCCCATGGAAATTAACAGAAAATGTTTCGCCCATATGCAACGCTAGTGAAAAAAAAAAAAAGTACGTTATTAAATACATGTGTGTGTACTTGGTCTTTAGGGGCAGCAGAAAAGCAGTTTGAAACAATGAAATCTCATCTGTGCTGATGCTGCAGTGTCACTATCCTCTCCTTGTTTGTGACCTTTGTCAGATGACAGTGAAGGTCCCCAATAAGCCCCCCCACCCTGTTAGTGAGAAGCATTCACTGAACTGTCTCTTCCAATAGTAAGTGCCTCACATCCTCTTGAAAGAACACAAGTGCCTCCCATACCAATCCGGGCCCCTTACCTCTAATTGCTTCCACGCTCGGCTGAGTTTGTCTTTACCATCCCTTTCCCTCCACAGCAGCAAACTCTGCAGAGCAATTATCGTCTCTTTAATGCTACCTGGAACCACTGTTGCTTATTGCCAACAGGTAAGCAGGACTTTGGAAATGAAAGCCCATGTGGAAACACACTGAGGCGGAAATGGTGCAGGTTTTATAGGCAGCATCCCCGGGGGCAGCAGCAGCAGCACAGCTGTCTCACTGGGTTCTTCTGCTTGTACCTCACAGCCAACCTAAACTTCTCATTAGTTTCAGCCACGTAATCCTGCGTCCTCTCCACAATAGTCTGGATGTGCTCCATGTACGTCCCCTGTTCCTCCACCAGAAGAAAAATGTCCGTGAACAGGTCTTTGAGTTCCTTCATGTTGTTTTCCAGGCTCAACAGCTCCTGTTAACGAAGGATAATAATAATCTGCTTTAATGTACTTCATTAACAGACTTTAGTCAGCTGGATGAGTGCATTGGGAGATCAAATTAAAGGGAAAAAGATGCCACTTCAACAGACGTGATCTCAAATATAATTTGCTGAGGACATTTTGGGAATCATTTTGGAATTCAAAGTATCAAATTACCTTGTAATTGACTAAAAGAGACGATTAAAACACTCAGCACAGGGACCATTCTGTACCAACAGCAACGTCTCAGTAAAGATAACCTTGTAGAAAAGTCATGTGGCATGTTTTATGCTGAATGATGACCTTGCACATGTTTCCTGTGAGAAATTTGATCTGTTTTTTCATTGCTAATTTCCCACAATTCCTTTGTATTGAATGCACAATAGAAAATCATGAGCTATTGTTGTTACAGGTTCAGTTTTCACATCATAAGGGGTTTCACACACAAACGGACTAATACATTGTGGCATGATTCTGTAAAGTATTTAATTGTTTTTTTTTTAATTGAGTGTCAAAAATAGTTTATTTTAGGAATAAGGGGAACATGCTATCACACATTACACTGCAGCAAAATGCAATACTGTTTAGCAAGAAAGGGGATACTCACTGTATGACAAAAAGCTGTAAGATACATGTGCTTTCTTGCCATATGTAGGCATAAATACTAATATAATGGAAAACTAATCAGATCGTCTCTAATAAAACCATTTCTCTGTATATTTTGGCTACGTTCACACAGCAGGTCTTAATGCTGAATTCAGATAATTTTGTATAATCCTTTTTTTTGTGTGCTCGTTCATATTTACACATACAATGCGTCTTCAATCAGTTTGGAGTATGAATGGAATGTGACCCTGAAGTGACCCGCATGCGCACAACAGGTCCTGAGGTTCTATGTGTTAACTCAGGCACACACTGTTTACTGAAATAAATATAGAGTTATCTCGTGTGAAACTAATAATATGTGGTTAAATGAATCTGTTCCCACACAATTAAAATCTCTATTTTCTTCCAGAATAGTGTTTTTGTTGGTTCAGTTATCTTACCAGGGATTTAAAAGTTAAGGTTAGCCACAGGTGCAGGAAAGTTGATGGTCTGTAGTAAGAAGGTGCTGAGTCATTGCACAACATGATTTATTTCTAGTTTAACAAATTGTTAAATCTTGATTTTATTTGTCATTAATCATTAATAGCCTCTGTGTTAAAAAAAAAAAAAAAAAAAAAAACTTTTTAGTTCGATAGTTTTTTTTAAAGCTGTACGGAGCCATTGCATTAGTGTCAAAGAGCCACATTAGGCTCCAGAGCCGCAAGTTGCAGACCGATTGACCTATATCAATGTGACCTGATGCGACCTTGTTATGTTCCGCGATGCGCGTGCAGAAAAGAAGAGGCGTGGCTTCTGGTAAATTGCAGAGGCAGTGGGAGGAAGTGAGACTGTTCAGGGCGGGACATCAAGACGTCCTCCGGATAGCAGCTTTAAACATTTCCCTAACTTGTGATAACGATGGTGAAGTTGGGGTTAGAAATTGAATTTTGAATCATTTCAATTTTTAGACAAATCTCTTTTTTCCATTTTATTGATCCTCTAAGACTGAGTCCTGTCTGCTGATCCCACCTTATGTCGTTGTTCAATCTCTGCCAGTTGTGAGCGGGTGATTCTGGTGTCATTGACCAGGTTCCCATTGAAAACCTCCCAGTTCCCCGTAGCCATCATCTCGTCCACCTTCTTGTCATTCACATCCATGTCCGACACCTGCAACTGTCGTTTAATGAAGTCTTTGCAGCGATTCTGCTTGGTCAGCAGGTTTTCATTGTACTGGGACATTACCTGGAGATAATCAGAGCAATCAAAGAAAAAGATATGGGAAAATGTAAAGTCGCTTAACCACATAACTTACATTCACAAGAAAGTTTGTCATTGCTTGTAGTTTCAGATGCAATTAAGACTTTTATGGTATAAAATCACTAATAATATGTTAAGGTTTCATTTATTCAGGCAAACTTTTTTCAGGAAATTTCAGTAGATGCTTTGATGGTTTCCTTATGAAGGAACTCGTAAGGACACATCAAAGCAATCAAGTAGATGCCTCTGAGGAAGACTGACAGTTGGCAGTCGAAACATGTCAAGAGATTAAAGTAAATTTCAAAGTGAATTTCCTGAAAAAAGTTTGTCTGAATAAATTAAACCTTAAAAATATTACAGTATTTCAAACAAAGAAGACAAAACTTACTGGAGCTAAAATCACTAATATTGTTTTCTCTAAAGCAGGTGTTCTCAACCTTCGGGTCAAGACCCCATATGGGCTTGCCAGACATTGGAATGGGGTCACCAGATGCCTTCAGGAAACTAGGAATATTTTGTTCACAATTTGCGCCCATTTTTGCTTATTTTTACTCTTCAGCAACTCCTCCAAACTTGACATATTTTAACCTATTTTCATCACCTTTTCTTGCCATATTTGTGCTCCTTTTAGTGCATTTTTGCTGCATTACTCCCATTTATGTCACTTCTCCATCAAATATCAATACCTTTCTGCACATTTCTTCCATTTTCAAGACATTTTCGGCATGTGTAAACTCTTTCCCACCTGATGTTGCATATGGTGACCCATTATTGTCACTTTTAACCTTAATCCATGCTTATTTTTGCAAATTTAACCAAATTCACGATTGGGCATGCCCATTACTTGCCAGTGTGAACTAATTGTTCCAACTTTTTAACGAATTTTTGTTGCTTTAGATTCTCATTTCACTACCTTTTCCTCCATGTTTGGTCACTTTTAGCCATTTTATTTCCGATTAAATAAAAATAAATTTTTCTGGATAACAGTGGATATTATTCAGATACATAAATAAATAAATGTGGTTATCACAGATTCATAGAACAATGGACCATCATTTTGCTGACTTTATGGATGGACCCCAAAAATCTCTCTCCTTTATCCCCCCTGAAAGATGGCCCTGTCTCTACATGACTGTTCTTCAATGTTCATGTCTGAATTCAACCACCTTCAGGTACAGTGGAAGTCACCGGTGTCTGGCACCTTCATCTTGGGAGTCGCGGGCTGAAAAGGTTTTGAACCACTGCTCCAAGGATCATAACCCTTTCTTCCTTCAGAAATAACACTTAACTTTCCAATTACTAATAAAGACACAGGATCTGTTCCCCAACCTGCTGAAATCTGCGGTACAAAACCGCATGCTGTGAGCGTTGTATTCTGGTTGCAGCAGCGTTGGGGCCCCGCTGCTCCTCGCTCCTCTGGGCTTGCTTTGAAAGGGCGTCCAAACGCCGATTGAGGCGCTCTGCTTGAAGCTTAATGTCCTGCGTTATGCTGCTTTCTTTCTTCATCACACTGAAACGACGCATGGTTGCCACCAGGATTTTTTGCTGCCGGGAGAACTTGAGGACCTTTGAGTTTGTGAGATTAAAATACCCTCAGTCATTGGTAATGAATATTTGGTAACACTTTACTTGAAGTTTTATACATACAGTAAGGCTGACATTACGCTGTCATTATTATTACATGACACTTGTCATTAGCATGAATAAGGTGTCATGAAGGCTGTCATTAAGTGTTGTTTATTACTAATCCTTTGTTACCCTAACCCCTAACCACTTGATACCCTAACCCTTTGTCACCTTAACCCTTTGATACCCAAACCTTTTGTTACCCTAACCCTAACCCCCCAACTCTGATACCCTAACCCTTTGTTACCCTAACCACTAACCCTTTGATACCCTAATCCTTTGTTACCCTAACCCCTAACCATTTGATACCCTAACCCTTTGTTACCCTGATCCCTAACCCTTTGTTACCCTAACCCTTTGATACCCTAACCTTTTGTTACCTAACCCCCCAACTCTGATACCCTAACCTTTGGTTACCCTAACCACTAACCCTTTGATACCCTAATCCTTTGTTACCCTAACCCCTAAACATTTGATACCCTAACCCTTTGTTACCCTGACCCCTAACCCTTTGTTACCCTAATTACTAACCCTTTGATAACCATACCGTGTTACCCTAACACTAACCCTTTGTTACCCTAGCCCCGAACCGTTTGTTACCCTAACACTAACCCTTTGATACCCTAGCACCTAACCCTTTGTTACCCTAACACTAACCCTTTGTTTCCCTGACCCCTAACCCTTTGTTACCCTAGCCCCTAACCCTACCTAACCCCACTAGATCTCTCCACCTAACCCATAAAATGCCAACATAGCTCCAAAGGTGTCATAATTTAGCAAAAGGTGTCATAATTTAGCAAGCAACGCTTAATGATAGCGTTCATGACACTCTATTCATGCTAATAACAGATATTTGACAGTGTAATGTGGTACAACTATAAATTAAAAAGGATAATTGCGACATGTATTTTTTGTCCTTACCTCTGTTTCCAGTTCTGTGATTTCAACTTGGATTTGTTGAACTTCAAACAGGAAGCTGTCGATAACAGGCTCCTCCTCAAACAGCACAGCCTCAGGCATGATGACCTCCTCCTCCACAGAGTCATCATCACCATGCTCTGATAATGTGTTCTCCGATGCAACCTTGGCAAACTCTTCAGCCCTCTGCTGCAGTTCTTCCAGTCGGTCTTTCATGGTGGAAGAGCCCCTCACTCAGGGATATGACGGGAAGCAGCAGGTATATGTGCGGGTTGTGTGCTCTAATAAAGGAAGAAACACACTAGTGAACAATAGTAAAGCAATAAAAAAAACATGATAAGCCATGAAAAATACATTTTAGTTAAAACATTTTGAAATACTTAAACAAAATATCTTAAAAATATTATATTTCTATCACTAAAGCTACTGGAGATGATTTTTTTTCTTTTCTTTAACCAGATAAATCAATAGTGTAGGCTTCATAGATCAATAACCAAAGATCATTTGCTAGGGAAAAAAAAAAAGAATTAAAAGGTAGAAATTGAACACTAAACAATCTCTTATTGACATTTTTGGAAAAGTTTTGTGCATTGCATTGTGGGTTATGGAGTATGGCATGGAAGTGTTTTTGCTTCCTGAATTCTTACTGTGATTTCTCACATTTCTTCAGCAGACAAGGTGTACCGTGATTTGCATATACATCAATTTTGCTGTGGTTTGTTTCCTCGTATTCCACATGATATCACGCCACACAACAAGACATTCAGTCACGGCCAGATTTGGATCTTTCGGTGTCGACCCCAAAATAAACATCAGCCATTGTTTTGCAGCTACTTGCAGTCCACGAAAACACCAGAAATGTGTTGGGAAGTCATTTGAACAAGAAATCCCGATAAGGATGAAGTAAAGACACTTCTGTGTATCCGTCTACGACAGCGCTTCTCAACTTTTTCAGCCCATGACCCCCAAATTAAAGGTTCCAGAGACCGGGGACCCCCACTGTACCTGACAGTGGACAAACACTGATATCAACATTGAGGAACATTCATGTGGAGACAGGACCATCTATAAGGGGGGATAAAGGGGAGATATTTTTGGGGCCCATCCATGAAGTCAACAAAATGATGGTCCATTGTTCTATGAATCTGTGATAACCACTTATTTATTTATCTGAATAATATCCACTGTTATATAGGAAGTTTCTTATTATTTCCGCCATAGTATATAGTCATTTTAAAGATGTATATCCTTATTTTTCATCAAAAATACAATGGGATAAAAGTAAATGGTGAAAAACTACAGAAATTAGTTAGAAGTTGCAAATTAGAGTGGCCAAAACGAACAGAAAAAGTGGTAAAAAAAAGTGTTCAAAATGTCAATATTGTAACAATTAGTTGGAACAAATAGTCTTAACTGGCAAATAATGGCCACGCAAATCATGATTGTAGTTAAATTGGTAAAATAAGAATGAAACATGGTGAAAATAGATTAAAAGTGACAATAATGGGTCAAAATATGCAAAATTAGGTGCGAAAAATGGTGGAAAGGGTTTATAATTGCCGAAAAATTTCTTGAAAGTGCAAAAAATGTGCAGAAAAGGCAGTGGAATTTGATGAAGTGGCAGAAATGGGAGTAATGTAGCAAAATGCATTCAAAGGAGCAAAAATATGGCAAAAAAGTGATGAAAATATGGTACCTTTGGTGTAGTTACAGAAAAAGGGTAAAAATAAGCAAAAAAGGGCTTGAAATGTTAAAAAAAAAATATTCTGTTTCCTGAAGACATTTGGCGACCCCCACCACAGTGTTTACAGTGAAGATCAAAACAAACTTTCCAACAACAATGTCAGCCTTTTGGATCTTTTTTTTTCCATATATTTCTCTATGAAGCGTATATTTGTTTTAGTCCTCTGTTTGACTTGGTCTCCATCACCTGATTCTGTGTGTAAATACATATAAAGGCACCACAAGTTAATACTCTTTCTCAGTTCACTTCCCAATCCAAATCAAAGTCTGATCAGTGAGTTTTCTTGACTCATTTGCACTTGATCTATCCCAAGCATGAAAAACAAACATTTCTGACACACATATTTTTAGCTGAGCATGAGAAAAAGCAGCTGAAAGTTTATGTCCACCACATCAGTCAGATCGACTCCACTTCATTTTCCCACGAGAACGCCGTTGTTTGTGTTGAGCGGCACATTCATTAACAGCCAGACATTTGTTTCTCCGTCATTTTCTATGTCGCCACAAATTAACAATGACAAGTGTGGAAAAAGTGTGTCTTTGGTAAATACACTTAGAAGAGCTAAAGTAAACAAGTGTACCAAGCGATGTGTCCATTCTGAGAGTAACTTACAAAGCATGAAAAGGCTTTTTGAAGCAGAGATACTCAAAGCTGTTCAGAGCCACAATAATAGTATATTATTAACTTGAGCTGTTTCTGCCAAAGCTTCAAATGCATTTGACAAGAGATGCATATTTAACTAAAGGTAACTAGTATTATCCATGGTGGCACGTGTTTGGCCTTATTTTGTTAAAATTGTGATCAATATAACAAACATTATACTGTTAATGTTATATTATAATTCAAATGTGTCCAACAAAGCTTAACGTAGTTGGTAACTTGTTATTTCACATTTTTGGATTGGTTCAAAACACGGCTCTTTTCACAAGTTTTCTACTTGATTCCACTTGGTAAGTTGAGAAAAAAAAGTACATTTATACATTGGTTGCACATGTTAAAGTTATGTTTACTAAAAATGATTTATCCGTGTTCAACAAACAAAAATTTCAACATTACTATTTGTAGTTACAGTGCATTAAATTACCGTATATTAAATTAACCAAACTTTTTAATGTAAAGTATATTTATTTACATTATGTTAAACTATGTTTTTATATACAGTGTATTAAATTACCCTATGTTGTTCATTTAAAGTATATTCATTTACCATTTTTTTTAATGCATAATATATTTAATTACCCTGTATTAACTAAAAATGACTCTAATATAGAGAATATTCACTTGTCAAACTAATATGACTTTAATTTAAGTTTTTTAAAGTTTCTAAAATTCAGCCACCCCATAATAAAACAATGCATGCATTCTGGCAAATCAAACTATCATGCTCAAGTCTCATACTTTATTACCAATATTTTGCAAACTATTCTTGCACGTTGACAAGTTATAAATACATGCTGTGCATCCTTTGACCTGATCGTGTCTAAACTCTTAAAGAATTTTAAAACGAGTTGAATACGGCACAGAAAACACATTTCGTTTGATGTCAGAACTGTATTCTTGTTCCCACACCTTCCATTGTCCTTCCCTGACTCCCTCTTTCCTGTTCCTTTCCCCTTCACCAATGTGTAACACTGCCGTCTCTTTTTATATTCTGCCTTTAATACATTGCTTTAGTAGTAAGTTATAGTAAAACATGCACTGATGTTGCGAAAAGATTGCACTACGTGTAGTGTTGACCTTGGACAGCATGTGCAGACAAGGTAGAAAAAACAATAACTTTTTGGCTTCTGTATAGCAACTAAAGTATAACCGACTTTACAGAACTTAAGGAAAACTTAATGTTTACTGTGGGCTAAGGGCCGTCCCCCCCACCCCTACTTCCTATCCGTGCTGACTCAGGAAAGCAGATTAAAAAGATTGTTCAGAGGATTTGTGGTCACATTCTTCCCTGTTTAGCCCAAAAACCTGTAAGAATGTTTTACAGAGAACCACAGTCGCTCTCTTTGCTAAGATCGTTGCAATTATATATTATTTTCTCTTCTTACGTCTGTAAAAAACTTGTTTTTGGAAGAAGTGCGCATCTATTTTCATTCATTTCAACAGTCAAATAGAAAGAAAAGTAAAAAACTGCAATGTTTATGTTTGAAAACAGTCATGTAGACAAACAAAGTATTGTAAGTTTAACAGAATTCAACTTTTCCCATCTATAATGGTAGTAATAAACTATAAATATGTCAAAAGAAGATAAATATGTTTAAAGAAAACATTTTGCATGCATAATTTACCTTAAAGTGGTACATATTCCATGTTAAAGCTGGATTTCAGTCAAATAAGAAATTAAATCCAAGACAAATGAGTTCAGACATGATGAGGTCACCTTCAGATCTGCTGACACACACCTGAGGTTCATCACTAGTAGGTTACAGACTATCCATGTCATTTACTGTGAAGAAAGACAGTTACACACACACAAACAAGGAAAGTTCATGAAACTCTGAAGTCTGTATCAAGCCCCTCCCCTTTGGCTGAGCAAAGCCTGGTCAGAGCCAATAGAAAAACAGCAGCTTTGAGAAGATTTCTTAGGGAAAAAAGAAACAAGAGGTGACGTGACGAAGTAAATGACGTCCCAGTCAACACATTTAACCCTGCCCTCAGGGTTCTCCTCCCAGACAGGAAAAAATGGAGCAGAGCAAACACAATCGTATTACGTGCACCGCCGAGGCTAAACAACAAAAGTGTCTCATGGAGTTAAGTTTCAACTGCAAACTTGATTTCCATGTCAAGTGTCAAAGCTCCTGAACTGTACGAGTATAAAACCACATGAACTCTTCAAACATTTCAATCATAGCTTTTCATAAAATCCAGGAGCGGCCCCAGGAGGTAGAGTGTGTTACACTGACATATACACAATGCAAAGGACAAACACAAGAAAGTGATACTTTGTCACTTTAAACATGTCTGTGTCATTTATTCTTTCCCTGGAAATGTAAGGGTGTCATTTTTTTTCACACACCAGAATCCTGTTTTCAGGTTTGTTAAAGTTAATTCAAAATATCAGGAGGGAAAAAAAAAAAAAAAAAAAAACTACACAATTATAAAGAAGAAATCTTACCGGTTAAAAAAATCGATTTACAAGCAATACATTAAAGGTTAATGTTGCAGCAAATATGGGTTAATCTCTTTTTCTAGCTATTTGGCAACAAAATGAATACAGGTTTCTTGTACATTGGTGACGTTTACAAGAGAGCTTTAATTCCTATTTATAAAGATTCAAAATGACCTTGTATACACCTAAATCCTAATGAAAATGGCCATTCCTAATTAAACTTAAATCTGAATTAAGCGGCTGGTTTATTCTGATTTTTATTTCGAATGGAATAATTATTTGATCTTGTAAACGTTTAAATCCCCTTTAAATTAATGCAGGTTGTTCTGCACCTGCTCGTCTTGTCATGATGGCACGCTGGTGACGACATAAAACAAGATGGCCGCCCAAAGCAAGCGTTGGACTAGAGCCGAGACTATCTATTTAGATTATTAAGAGCCTTAGTACTTATTATGTAGTCTTTTATGTTGTAGCCGAAAATAAAAGGTTTGTTGTGTGTAATATAGAATAATAAAAGATTTAACATATCAAATAATTCAAGAATGTTGAGACGAGTTCCAAGAGATGGACTTGTTCCTTTGCTTTATTCATTTAATTTATTTAAGTATATTTTGCAACATATTTAGTGCAACAGCACCAACTTCTTCAGACATTCCTAAACATAACGTAAAACATGTTTTCCTCTGAAGTTATATGAGGAGTAGTAAACTGAAAGTGTTAGAGAACACAATAACTCAGTTTGTTTTCAAGTAAAATACATACAAGAGTGTATCAGGAACTTGTGGTAACGACAACATCAAAGGGGAGTTTGTCTCACAATAAAGCTTTTGAAGAGATTCCTGGATATTTATGTCATTAAAGGAATGTCAGAGGATGTGCTTTGATACCACTGTAGGTCTATAAAGGAAAGGAAAGGACGACAGCTCCCAACTCAACACACTCACAATAACAAAAGTATATTAAACACTGTCAAACTCATTTTAGTTCAGGGGCCAAATACTGTAACCTGGCAAGTGCCACATTGATGGGTAGCCCCTCCCTCTAACTCAAGTTCTTCACATTGATCTGGGTCTGTGTCCTTTCAGAACCAGGGAGGGGCATGAACAGAATGCTTGAAGCTGATTGGGCGAAGCACCTGTCCACCGTGATTTGTTTTAGCCAATCACACGGTAACAATCGATGATTTTGGGATAGTAATGCTGCGGCACGTTAACCATCCTCCTGCGTCGACATCTTTCTGTTTTGATTCGGTGCTATGCTAATAGCGGTAACCCAGCTAGTTCCTCTCCCCGCAACTGCGCACGTGCCAGTTTTGCTTCGACGCTTCTGCCTTCGTCACACCCGGATATCCCGCCCTAAACACAACACTGCCTCGTGATTGGTTCGGTTTGGTTTTGAAAGGCCAAGGCGGGAACAGTACAAGATGGAATCTGGTGTTCGTGAACACCAGGAGAAACAAATACTGACCAGTTTGTTTTAAGTGGGCGGCAGATTTTAGGCAAGAAATTTAGTAATTTCATCACTAATATGCTCTAATTTGCACTTCTACATACAGATAAATGATACAATATGTACGGCACTGATAATATCAAAGCAATAAGTGACAGATATCAGTCCCTGCAGGATCTTCATTTCAAATATGTAATTTGGGGAAAATTTGTGGAATAAGAATTTGGGAAAAATTGAGAATTCTTTTAACAATGTGAGATGGAAAAATGACTGCCACCATCTGATAGAAGCATGTGAGCCCTGCTAATAATGTGGAGTATTATTTTGGAGATATCTAACTGAGATATTTACAACAGATTTAGTTTCATTTACACTAAAATTCATGGGCCTTGAGTTTGACGTGTGATGTAAAGTATTAGGATTATGATCTGTGGCTACACGGGATAAAAAAAAGTAAGTCTTGTAAAAGAATGTCTGAAATTGATAGACTGGTTAAAACATTTCTGAAACTCTCCTGCTTGTATGTTATTTCCTGAATTATTTGGTCATGGTCTAATTAAAGTTATTACAGAGAAGGAAAAGCAGTGATGTGGCTACAGCGTCCCACTGTGGGGGTTAAATGCCTCAGGAATTCATAGCTGGAGCAGACAGAGTGGCAGGTTGGCAGTGGGAGAGCAGAGCGTGGAGACCAGAGGGAGACGACCTGATTAGTTGCAGGTGGGAGTCACAGGTGAGGTGAGTGAGGCTGATTAGCAGGACGGGGAGCAGGAGCTGTGACACCAGTGACTGGGTGCTTCAGGTGGTAATGATTAGGGTATGGCTGTGTTAGAAATGCCATACTCCATACTATGCACTATAAACTCAATGAGTATATACTGTCTACAACATACTAGTATAAGTATGATTAGGATGATGACCAATGATGATATTTGCCACTGAAGTATACTTCCAAATTTCCCAAGATGCATTTCGAACCATGAACAATGACTAAAACCCGAATTAAACTGAGGCTAAATATCTCTGTTGTGTCTCCACCTTTGAAAATTCTGAAAGCATTTTAAGTGAGAAAGTGACCAAGTAAAATATATGGTCATTTATTCATTTTAATTTTTTTTAAAGGGACAGTGCATATTAATGAATGTAAATGTGCCAGAATTAGCCAAAGGCTACGATCCATCTGCAGTCCCCGGCAGGTCAGAAGAAATAACATTACAATGAAAATACAAATAGAAAAAATAACAACACGATAGAAGAATTGGACAACTGACACACACCAGTGACAGCAACAAGGAACACTGAGAGGACACATGAAATTTTAAACTTCAAATTAGTGCTGACAGATCTGGTTTCTTTTCTGACATTTTTTTTTTTAGATTGTGTTCAAAAGTGTTAAATGTGGTGCAGTCTCTTATTGGAGCTGGAATCTCATTCCAGACCTCAGTACATTTGATCCATAAAACTCGCAGAAGCATATTTAATTCATACATTTCGGAGACCCTCCATTGCGCTACTGACTAAACTTAAGGTGAACTTCAAAACAAGAGCCCTATTTTCAAAAGGGTTAAACTAATGGAAGACAAGGAGATATGCTTTTCTTTTGAAAAGGGGATGTTTGATTTTTAGCGTGAAGCCGGTGTCGCTTACTGAGTTTCTAACCGTGCTGAAATTGCCATGTGCAAATTGTCATACTAAGATTACAATGATATCTTCACATTAATATTGTGTCTTAAGAAGTGTATTAATATATTTAAAATATTTCAGCAACTTATTTGTCAGTGAAGTGCATTTGATGCCAAAAATTAACTTTGAACATTTACTTTGAAATTGAATGAACAATGTCAGCACAGCGGAAGCAGCAAAAACTCATTTTCCGCTAGTGCACATGCTCAGATACAATCTCAGTACGTGACACGGGTCCCAGGATGGTTTTCCGTTCCACTCGCAATGCATCATGGGGGTGGTTGAGTATGACTAGTGTGACCACCATGCAAAAATGTCCCAATGTAGTATACATCTTGGTATTTCTTGCATACTCAATCTTTCTATACTATCTAATGTGGACGCACTACATGTAATGTTGACGTCAGGCTTACGTTAGACTTATTTACATTAGTATGCAATTTTAAACACAGCCTATCTGTATTCCTTGAGCATTTTTAAATAAATTAAAAAATCAGTCTCATTGGTCCAATCCATGTACATCTCTCTCCCCAAACACAGTGCTAGGACATGTGCCCACCACCAATGCATTGTACAATCTGTAAAATCTGATTTAGGTTCAAGCTCCTGGTTAGTAAATCATTTTGTATATTTTAAAAATGCTGCTACTGTCTCTGTTTAAAATTCTGGGAAGAGCAACCGTCCGATGGGTAAATGTCCTACAATCCTCCAAACACACAACTCACACTCACAAAACAATAATACACAAAGCGCATGGTGATCAGAATACACAGAATGAATGAAGAAGTGTACCAACATAAAGTGTAATAATAGTATGCAAGTATGATCAAATCTGAAACTGTAAAAACTCTATAAATATTTGTAAAATACATGCTCAATAGGTTGACTAAAATGTAAACATTAGGAAGTTTGTAAAAACAATAAACTAAGTCAAAAAAATTCAACCAATATGTAATTTTGACAAAATAAGAGAAAATAAATCATTCCAAACCATATTTTCTAAACTAAATTACTAAAAATGTGTTGATTAAAACAGAAAAAGAGGACATATCATTGAAAAGCCAAAGGTTGTATATTAAGTCTATTGAACACAAATATTCAAGTGATTTAAAAGACAACATTTTTTGATAAAGCTGTTATTACTCTTTTAATGATCACACATCTACTATATATTTCCATCACGCCTGCATCCCTGTACTGAATTTGGATGATTAACTTCAAAGAGCCACATTATCTTAATTCTAACAGAAAAAAAACTGTATCACTTGTTTAAACAGCAAAGAAAGCCAGAGAGGAGATAAATGAGAGGAGGGAGGGAGACAAGGATAATGAGGTCACAACCATTTTCATTAAGCCAATCGAAAAGATTGATAATGCGGTGAGCAGCTATGCCTGCTTAAATGAAGTCCTCACTGATCAGGATATTAAATCTCAGGAAGTGTATTATATTGTACCTTCTTGGGTCATTTTGGCTCTAATCACCCTTAGAACATGTATATGAAAAGCTTGTCCTGCCCTTAGTAAATACAAAGGTTCACATGGTTCAAGAAATATACATTGAATAATAATAATAATAATAATAATAAAGCTCTGTGTGTAATCCTGAGACTATTGGTGGGCTTTAAACACAGCCGTTTCTTGCTATATTGGGGCCTTATACAAGATCCCATTTTTTGAGTAACTACATTATATTCAGGACCGGCCCTAGGATTTCATTGTGGCCCCAAAACACTGATAGGGCATGACTTAATAACACACGCTGCTCGTAGCTGAATGCAAACACACACACATGAATTAATAACAAATATCTTTCTTTATTTTGAAATCATTTCTATAAAAGTAATGACAAATGAATACAAATTAAAACTCAAATGATTTAAGAAATAAAGGAAAATTACATTAAATAATTGTAATTAGGATTTATAAAATGCAACAGTGCAATGTATTCAAAAATAAATATAGTGAAATATGTTACCTATTGTAACTGTTTGCAAACACACATTATGAACATGAATTAATAACAAAGTCCGCAGCAAAAATAATTTTGAATCTTCAGAAATATGTTAACATACCAAACAGGAATTATTATCAAAATACAGCTCTCACACAATAAATCAGTGGTTCTCAAACTTTTATGGTTATTCCCCAGTTTGAAAGAAGGTGAACTTTAAAGCCCAAAATAATTATTGATAATTTCCTACTGTTTGTCACACCCCACCTGTCGTGTCTCCATTCCTCACCACGGGATCACGCCACACACTTTAAGAAGCACTGTAAACTGTACAGCTGTGGGGTTGATCAATCATACTCATTTTAAACACTGTTTGGAGAATGTGTCACGTACAAAGTGGATGTAAAGACTGTTTTTATATCATTATATTCATTGTGTTATTACCATGTAATACAATATCCTATTGAATCAGTGTCCTCCATCGATTTCCAGAAATACCACATGTGAGATTGCCTGACTTTAGCTGCCATTTCTCATCTCCTAAGGACGGTAATTGTCATTGTGGTGATAAAGTGGCTGTTTTTCAGATCCATATTATGACAGTGGCATTGGCTCTGACAGAAGGTTGACAGGTAAGGCTAAAAGGGGTACATCACAGTATAATTTCATTCAAGACCAAGACCACATGCCTTGACTTTTCAAATATACCACCACCAATGCAGCAACACACATCCACATGCTGGTCTCTGGCCAACAGGATACCTTCTAATCAAGATGGAAGAGGACGGTGGCAGATCGAAATGCCTGAAGATGACAAGGTGGGAATGGATTGGCTCCTGTGCCCTTGTCATGTCACTCCATCTGCGCTGCAGACGTAGGAAGACAGATGGATTGCACATCAGAAGCCTGGGTGGTACCGAAGACAGGTAGGAGACGATGGAGAGCAATAAATTGCAATTATATCAGAGAAAAACCTGAAGTGTGATGGCG